>NC_040894.2:16464197-16769197 GCF_900634795.4 Betta splendens | reverse complement strand
CAGCATTGATGTGTATGTGCATTTCAAAGGAGGGTGCGTACAATGCTGGATTTGTTTCACGGCTCCTGTTGGAAAAAAAGGATCTATTTCTACAGTCCATCAGTCACTCACTGAAGTAAGTATATGCTTAATATTTATAATGTTTTAAAATGTTAGTTTGTCTGTTTAAAATGTAGTAACCTATGTTTGAGGCAAGTTAGTAGCTAGCTACGCTAACGGCTACAGCCAGTCGTGTGGGCTCCTGCAGCCACACACCTGTGTGGAGAAAAGCTAATGGCTATCGGCATCGAGCGGATACAGGCAGGGAGCGGTGGGTCTAGCTTTTGTCCTTTTTCTGAAATCGCATACACCTGGGGGGAACAGCTGATAGCTCCTAGCCTTCGAGCGGCTACAAGCAGGGAGCGGTGGATTAAGCTTTTGTCCTGTTGACATGTGCTGCTGCTCCTATTTGTGTGTTGCGTTAGCCGTTAGCATGCTGTTAGGCCTTTGCACTTTAGAGCTACAGCTGGTCGCTCGCTACAATAAGAAACTGCAGATGAACACGGTTATGTTTGTTATTACCCCGTCCTGTGTCACAGCCTAAACTTGTGATTTGGGGTTATGTCATTGTTCTATCAAATTCTAACATGATTAGTTGGAATTATTACTTTGTTGTGTTGCAAGCTTAGTTGCTAATTAGTTACATCTCTACAATAACTGCTGCTTATCTGGTCAGTTACCTATAGCTTGTGTACCATAGCCATTATATTTGTTGGACCAATACAATTTACAGTAAATTTAACATTGTCTTTTCTATACTGTAGTGGGGCACATCCCAGTTACCCACATGCAAGGAGGCTGTCAAACCTGAAATCGCAACTGCTAGTCGCTTTGCAAATTACATAAATCAATTAAATGGAAGTAAATGCGACATTACCAATGAGACACATTTTGCATCAGCCGAAATGTGGTTACTTCAACAGCCTCCTCTTCAGCTTCAGGGTCAGATTCGGGATCGTAGATGTATGGTTCTACTACGCTACCGAACCAGCTGGCTGGCTATTGTCGTGCAGTCATGTAGTGGGTCTTCTTCTTCTGTTGAGGATTGCGTTGGAATGCATTCTCAGTGTCGCACTGCTGCCACCTAGTACTCATCGTAACCGTGCGGTGGCTCGTATCCATAAAGCCAATTAAAAAAAAAAAAAATTTTGGCGCTTCCGCACAGAGGTGTGGCGAGCAGCTTGGCTTGCGACACGCCCAGAAAACACAGCATTTGCTCAAGGGGAGTGAGAACCACAAATTGACAGGGGCAGTGTGGACGATCTAAAGGGTTTTATGGGATGAAAATTTACAGAGACCTTACAGAGACATTAAAGTCCAATATTTTTTAGAATAAAAGTATGATCAGTGTCCTTTAAATACTATTAAAAAGACTTGTATGCCCTCCCGACTTGTATGCTTTCTCAGCTCTCTGGTTCTCGGTCCACATCCTTAAAAGCGGTTAGTACCAGACTGAAGTTGACGACAAAGACAAACACAAAACAGCCTTTGTATGTCCTATGGGGTTCTGGGAGTTCAAACAAATACCCAAGGGCATAACGAATGCTCCCAGCATGTTTCAAAGGCTAGTGGAGTGGTGCATGGGGGACATTAATCTTAAAGAAGTCCTATTCTTTTTAGACAACCTTATAGTGTTCTGTTGGGGCAATGTGAGGGTGGTGGTAGTGCCAAGTGAATTAGCAACACCACCTAGTCTTAAAGGGCTGAGTTTGATTAACCTCACAGGTTTGCACCAATTATGTTGGGGATATGCGAGGAGCACAAATTATAATGATTGGATTTATAGCTCTTGAGTGGAGATACCAATTATGTTTATAATTTGTGATTAACAAATTAGTTATTAGCTTAAATATATATAACTATATGACAAAGTCTATAGTTTGGTAAGTGAAACACTTCACTATTATTGATTTAATAATTATTAATAGAATTAATAATTACTTAATTTACGGGGCACCACCCTGTTGCCAGGGACCAATAACCAATTCAGAATAGCCAATACAGTCTCAATTGTATCTAAGTTGGTTGGCTTCTCTGCTCAGACTTGAAGGGAATGCCTCTGCCTTACTGCTTAATCCTGGTGAGAAGATTTGGCGTTGTGTGCGTGCTTGCGCTGTTGCAGTCTGGTCCGGTCCAGGTGTGCGTTGCGGTGACCGCGTCGTGATCAGCTGATGCGGCGGCGAGTGAGGCAGTTAAGCTGGCAGTTTCAGTGGTCTTGAAGATTAGAAGAAAAAGGGAGAGGGTCGAAGAGAACAAGGGACGAGTCTTCGGTCACGGTGGCTTTTATAATCATGTTTAACCAGGATGGCTGACGTCCAAGTTCCTGTTCCGTCGCCGCGGGGAGTCCTGACGTCTTAGCGGGGGAGCCAGGTATGGTTCCCCAGCCAGGCGCCTGGTTTTGGCGCTCGGATTTGAAATCTCTTTGTTGTCACTCTCTACTATCAGGATGAAGACATTACATGCAGGACGCAGTGCCTCCTTTGTTTGAGCATGTGGGATCTTAATAATAATTCTGTTAATAACAGATTATACAGATGAGGTCCCCCAACAGTTCTCCAAAACCCTTGAACAACATGAAACCGCCTTCTCCATGTACTTAGCCGTCTTAGGGAATACGTGTTGAAATGTTCCCTTGAAAAGTGTTGTGATGCTGTGAGAGACGCGATGCTGTGAGAGAACGCGAGACTCTGCGAGAACAGCACGAGAAATTCAACAAGGCGGCGCGACACCGGTAGTAAACAACAGCGCGACAAACTATCCGCCAATTTAAATAAATAAATAACTACCTTATTTTACGGAAAATAATCAACCACCCTACCATTCTGGATAACACCGAAGAAAGTTTCGAGTATATCGACGAGTGCTTCGAGCGTCTGGTAACGGGGAAAAAGGAGACGGCTCCCAACAAGCGTTCCCGTCCGTCTGACTCACCTGAGTCACCTGGAGCTAGCTCGGCGGATAAAAACATCACGGACAATCGAGAAAAAAATATCAAGTTTCAACGCACGTCTGGCGCTAGTGGAACTCCTCCACAAAGAGTTTATGGCCCTCCGCGACTCCCTGGAATTCAGCCAGCAGCAGGTGATTTCTCTCGCCACCGAGAACGAGGCCCTGAAAGGAACGGTGCAGTCCCTGACGGAGGATGTGGCTCAGCTAGCGGCCGAAAATAAAAAAATAAAAGAAGGCATTATCGATCTGCAGGCCCGCAGCATGAGGGACAGCCTGGTGTTCTCGGGGATTCCAGAACAGGCGGAGGAAACCACAATTAAAAACTTCCTTAAACAACAGATGAAGATTCCAGCGGACAAGATGGCGTTCCACCATTCGCATAGACTTGGAGGAAGACCACCGGATGGCCAGCGCCCCCGACCCATCGTTGCCAAGTTTCATGACTTTAAGCAGAAGGAACTGGTTAAGAGCCGGGGCGGACAGCTGAAGGGAACCGACTACAGCGTCAACGACCAGTTTCCCAAGGAGATCCTCGACCGCCGCCGCCGCCGACTGTTCCCCATCTGTAAGAGGTTCATGGCAGAAGGCTGCAGGGCTGTTATCAGCGTCGACAAACTGTACGTCAACGGAGAGCTCTACCGGGACCGGGAAGCAACTCTGTGGCTCTACTAGCAGGTGGTATGTAAAAACAATGGTTTAATGTATAAGGTTTGTTAAAAAAATAATAGATGCAATGCAACTATGTGTTATAACTTTACATCCAGTATTCAAACTCGTTCTCTCGCAGATGTTTCATGTAAATGTTCATTGTCAATCTAATGTCACTCACTCACTCACTTTGCAGAGCGCTCACCATACGTAATCACTCACTTTCCTTTCACTTTAATTTCCCTTCCCTTTACTCTTTTTCCTTCACCTACTTTCACTCCACACTGTTTACATCCTTCTTTTCTCTATTCTTCTTCCACATAGTCAGCCAGCTATGTAGCCCTCCAGCAACCACACACAAACATCTACTGCACAGGGGAAACACGTGCACATACATAGATAACACACAACTCAGAATACACAGGTACTTAAGGTTAGCCACACACCTAAAGTCTGTCACACTACATACACATAAGACTAGTGATCCACAGCAGTCAGGTAAGATATGACACCACTGAAGATTGTCACTTGGAATGTACGTGGAATCAATAAGAAGGAGAAACGATTTAAAATATTTAACCATTTGAAAACCCTACAAGCAGACATTGTTTTACTACAGGAAACTCATATTCCCAAAATTATAAATTACACTCTGGCATCAGCAGAGTTCCCACATGCTTACTAAGCCGGTTACAATTCTAAACAAAGAGGGGTCGCCATCCTGATAAATAAAAAGATTAACTTTACGCATAACGATACCATTGTAGATCCAGAAGGGAGATATATAATCATTAATATCTTGATAGGAAACATTGAATATTGCATAGCTAATGTGTATGGCCCTAATGTTGACGACCCCTCTTTCTTTCACAGCTTCTTCACATCACTGTCTGCTCACTCTGGTTCCAAACTTATAGTAGGAGGGGACTTTAATTTAGTATTTAACCCAGAGTTGGACAGGCTAAGCAAAGCTGTGAGCAACAGGAACTGGCAATCAGTACAGACCTTAAAACAGTACATGGATGACTTCGGTCTCTGTGACACATGGCGTTCTCTTCATCCTACATCCAGGGAATATACCTTTTTCTCACCAGTTCACCACTCTCACTCCCGTATAGATTATATTTTAGTAAATAACTCAGTCTTACAAGATGTCTCTGACACCAATATTCACTCTATCACAATCAGTGATCATGCACCAATGTCCATTTTGTTGATTAAGACAGCCACACCATCAACCAGGAATTGGAGGTTTAATACATCATTACTCAATGATCAAGACTTCATCAGTTATGTCAGGAGAGAATGGAAAACCTTTATAGAAATCAACGATACACCGGAAATCTCACCCTGTGTTCTTTGGGAGACTGGGAAGGCAGTTATGTGCGGTAGAATTATTTTATATTCATCACACAAGAAAAAAAAAGGACATGTTACTTGAATTAGAATTAGAGCAAAAAAATAAAATCTCTAGAGATTAAACATGCTGCCTCTCCAACCAATGATGTCCTAGAAGACCTAAAGAATCTAAAGCTGAAATTAAATAATATAATTGATTGCAAAACTCAGTTTCAGATAGACCAATTACGCTGGGAGAACTTTGACCATGCTAACAAATGTGGTAAATTTCTAGCTAACCAATTAAAAAATAATAGAGAAACAAATCATCCATTCAATAACTAATAAGGAAGGCAACATTACTCGTGATCCCCATGAAATAAATGATACCTTTAAAAACTTTTACCAAGAGTTATATACGTCCCAAATAGATCCACCCACCTCAGCCATAGAGGCGTTTCTGAATAAACTAGAACTGCCAAAGCTAAATGAAGAACAATCTACAACTCTAGACTCATTGTTATCTTTGGCAGAACTACATGAAGCTCTGCAGGAGATGCCCAATAAAAAAGCTCCAGGACCAGATGGATTCCCAACTGAATTTTATAAAGAGTTCTGGTCCATGCTGGCACCCAGCTTTTACAAAATGGAAATTAAACAAAAACATTCATTACCCACAAATATGAATTCTGCCTTCATAAGCCTGCTCCAAAAACCAGGGAAAGACCCTACACTCCCATCGAGTTATAGACCAATTTCACTAATAAATGTAGATCTAAAAATAGTGTGTAAAGCACTTGCTAGAAGATTAGAAAAAATCACTCCATATATAATTCACTCTGATCAAACAGGCTTCATTAAAGGTAGACAGTCAACAAACAATATGAACAGACTAATTAATTTAATTGATTATGTCACCATCCATAAACTAGAGTCAGCCATCGTCTCCTTAGATGCAGAAAAAGCTTTCGATAGAGTAAACTGGAAGTTTCTTTTAGCCACTCTGCACAAATTCGGCGTTGGGGAAACATTCATAGACTGGATCCAAATATTATACAACTCAGCAAACGCTGCAGTCAGAACAAACAACCAGATCTCACCAAGGTTTAATCTGCATAGAGGGACAAGACAGGGCTGCCCACTTTCCCCATCACTATTTGCAATATTTATTGAACCTCTAGCCGCAGCAATAAGACAGCATGAAGGAATTACTGGAATATCGAACAAATCAGTAAATCATAAAATAAGTTTATATGCTGACGATGTGTTACTGTGTCTCCTGGAGCCACAGACGTCTCTTCCTACAACTATCAGCCTCATAGATGAATTCTCAGGACTTTCAGAGTACTCTATTAACTGGACCAAATCTATAGTGCTACCACTTAACCTTAAGGTGACTAACATCTCCTCTACCACACTCCATTTAGGGAACATTAAATACTTGGGCATTGAATTGTCGTCTAGGCTATCAGAGCTTATTGATCTAAACTACAATCCATTATTAAAACAAATAGAAGCCAACCTCAAAAGATGGCAGTCCCTACCCATTTCACTTATGGGAAGAATTGCCACCATAAAAATGATGATCCTGCCAAAAATTAATTACATATTCTCAATGATTCCAACTCAGCCAGCCCAGGCGTGGTTTAAGACATTAGACTCCTACATCTCACAGTTTTTGTGGAAAACCAAGCCACCACGAATTAGTTTAAAAACTCTTCAAAAATCCAGACGCTGCGGCGGCCTAGAACTACCTAACTTCCACCACTATTTTCTTGCCAATAGACTGAACCATGTCCACAAATGGATAAAACCCATGCCAGCAGAGTCCTCCTGGATAGACATTGAACAAACATTTTGTGGAAATATTAAAGTTGCAGATCTGCCCTTTATCAGCACCAAAATCAAACATCGTAGTTGTTACCAGAGCATTAGCATAAAAGCATCTCTGCAAGCCTGGTGGGAGTTTCTTAAAATTAATGGGTCTTCGCCTACTCTTTGCCAAAACACACCTCTGTGGAACAATCCAGACATCGTACAAAACAAAAAGGCAACACACTTTCCAACTTGGCATATCAAAGGGATAACACATCTAAAACATGTTTTCACAAGAGACAAGTTTACCTCTTTTGAAGAACTAGTGTCTCACTATGAAATCACTAGTGCCAATTTCCTAGAATACCAAAAACTAAAGTCAATACTTAATGCAAAAAGTAAGAATACTGCCATCCACATGCAAGCACCACCAGTAATAGAGCGATTTATTGATATATCAGGGAAAAGGACAGTGTCCAAAATCTATATTTTAATTTCCAATGTAGACCAGACAGTGAGCCTTCCGATCTGTAAATGGGAAGCTGATCTCAATATCACCACTAATTACACGTTCTGGAATAACATATGTTCTAATTTATTCAGAATGACAAAAATACAAATTTACAACTAATACAATACAAAATTCTTCATAGAACTCACTATACAGGACAAAGGATGTTCCAAATGGGTCCAAATGGGTTCCAAACTCAAATATTTGCCCTCACTGTACAGATAACACAGCAGATAGATTCCTACATGCATTCTGGTCATGCTCACCTGTGCAGCAATTTTGGCAAAGAGTATGTGAACACCTGTCAACCCAGTTAAGCTGTCCAATCCCAGCAGCCCCTGCACTTTGACTTCTAGGAGATCTAAGTGGGCTTGATCTAGAGACAAACTCATCACACACACTTCTTTCTGCCCTCTGTGTCGCAAAGAAAATGATCCTCATGAACTGGAAAACTAAAAAGAAATTAAGCATTACTCAATACCTGAACAGCTTGTTAGATTATACCACCTTAGACACATTGTCTGCTTCATCAAATCAATGACCAAAACTATACTCTGATTGATTCCATTTCCAGGTAAGGATGCGTGGGGCTCGCGTACTGTGTCATGTCTGGCACAGTGGTGGTGGGGTGACTAGTGGTTGGGGGTGCCTGCCTGCCTAAGGAACCAGGACAACGGGTTGGTGGACTCTGGGCTGGCCGCATAGGTCCCCTGCGGTGGGGGTGTGGTGGCTGCTGAGACCGGCGGCCCTGTGCCGGAGTGGGACCGTTTTGAGGGTTGGCGTGTGCCTGTCTCCGGGGAGCCGGAGGCGGGCCTCCCTGCCGGTGTGCGGGGGCGGATCTGGGGGTGGAGACCTGGGTGACCTGTGTCCGGGGGACTCCCTCTGGGGGTGCCTGCCTGTGCTCAGAGGGGTGTCTTTTCCCTGGGGCGCTGACCCTGCTCGGGTGGGGCGCTGCCTGCCCTAGCGGTCCGACGCCCTCTGGTAACTGCTTGGGCCTGTCGCAGGGGGGGTTGGCGGACTACTCAGGCTAGAACCTTCATTGGGCCCTGGGCGGAGGCTGGCCCTCAATGCACAACCGCAGAGTATGTGTGTGGGTTTGAGTGTCACACTACACGGGGCGAGCATGGGCATACTTGAGCGAGAGAATGGGTAAGTGTGAAAGAAGGGTGAGGATGGCTCTGGCTGTGCTGCGTGTGGCGCCTGGGCAGTAGTACTGCGGTCCCTGGGTCTCGGCTGTCCCTTCCTGGCTGGGGGTTGTGGGGGGTAGTGGGATAGGTAGCAGAGCCAGTCGGGAACCTGGCTCTGCGGACCCTGGTGCTCTGCTTCCCAACTACAATTTTCCGCATTCATTCACTTAGGTCTGCAAGGGGCGTCCTGCTGATGGAGGGACCGGGGCTACTGGGAATTGGTTCCGTCCCTTCCAAGTGGGATGTTCTGCAGTTTTAATTGCATTAGTCATACACACTTGTCCAGGAATCTGGGGGCTCCTTCCGGGGGGGCCAGTAGACGGAGCCTTCCCATTGATGGCTCTGTCTGCTGGACCCCTCGGAGAATTGGGTATCTCCCAAAGTTCCTCATACTTAGTCACATACACATACATTTAAGGCCGGGGGTGGGCTCCTTCACTGGGGCCTGGGGCTGAGGCCAGTTGTGGCCTCGCCCACTGGCCCTGGTGGAGAGATCACCACCCTGTTTTAACTGCAAAAAGACATTTAGGGCGAGGGCGGGCACTGTCCGGGGGACACACCGTCAGCCAGCGGTTGTGCTCCTGGAGGTGTCACCCACCTTCAGTGCACTTTAGTTCCACACACTCATGTCCAAGCTGAGTTGCAGGGTTCTGGGGTACCTTTTTCTGCTGCCCTCTGCCTCCCCCGGGTTGGGGGGGTTGGTCGGGGCTCGGGAGGAGCTGCGGTCCCTGCCTGGGGCCACATGGACGGCAGACCGGAGACCTACCCTCCCCACGTATGTGACCAAGCGAATGGTGTGGGTGCGAGAATGTATCTGAGAGTGCATTGGTTCACGTATGATTGACTAGTTTGTTGTGAGAGAGTCTATGGTGTTTGTATGTGTTGATGTGAAGATGTGTGTTGCACATGTGGTGGGTGTATGCGTCTGTGTTTGTGTGAGTTGGTATGCGTGTGGTGCGGTTGAAGTGTGGGGGGTCCGGTTTTTCGCCCGGGGTACGATGATCGTCTGCCTGGGTGGTCTCTTTTCTGCTGACCCCACCAATTGCTGGCCTTGTGCTGCAGGCCGCGGTGGCACCAGGGGATGAGGTTGGGCCGATGGGGTTGGCCCCGCTCCGCTCGTGTGGGGGTGGTGGACTGGGGGCGGGCCCCACTCTGCGCACGGGGGCATCTTTTGGCGGGCTCCCTACGGACCGTGGGTCCTCGGGCTCTACTCTTTCAGGCCAACCCTCCCGCCGGGGGGAGTGTTTGCCCCTGGTTCTCATGGGGCGGACAGCGTTGACCTCCAGTGGCCCGCTCTGGCCTCGGGTGCTGTCTCTGTGGCTGCTGCAGCTCTGCCTGGGGGGCTCTGTGTGGGCGGCTTGGGTCGCAACACCTGCCCTCCTGGAACTGAAGGTGTGTAGGCTCCCTGGCTGCTGGGATTCCTTCCTCTGTCTGCTGGATGGGCGTAGTGGCCGAGCCCCTCACATCACCCTGGCTTCCACAAGTGGCATTGTTCATGCACCAACGTCTGCCTCACCCTTTGGGTGAATAATGTTAAGCTACAGCCTTACTAACCTTGTAGTGGGACACTTTCCAAATCCAACTGTAAGTATTATTGACACTTATCACTACCAATATGAATAATGTGTGAATATGGAATTTGTGGTGTTGTATGTCATGACTTTTATTAAGTAGTATGGGATATGTATAATAATGCACATATATAGGTATATTGTATGTATATGTTTGTATTAGTATGTGCACATACCTTAGCACTATTATTGGTATTAGTATTAATCTCCAAGGTAAACCACAGTACAAAAATTGTTTAGATATGAATGTGTTAGCCTAAGGTACATCCCTGCTTCTTTTTTTTTTTTTTTGCTCCGATTGTTTACTTAACAGATTTGCTTGGTTTCAGCAGCTGGTTGCACCCCTTGCCCCCCCCCCCCCCCCCCCCCCCCCCCACCCCCCCATCCTCCCGCATACACACCCTAAAGCAGAAACCTAACCTGTCCACCAACACAGCAACATCACACACATTTTGGATTAGCTAAATAAACCATTAAATAAACCATAAATCAGGAAGAGTATATATATTCTATATATACTCTTCTTGTTAAAGCAAAGCTGTCCATCACAATATGGCATTCAGCGTAATATATGCTGCTTGCTAAACTGCTGGACAGAACAAAAAAAAAAAAAAAGAAAAAAAAAGTTGTTTCTTTATTCATCTGTAAGGTACTTGAGACACATAGTCTCCCAACACGGCATGGAAACAGATCTCGAAAGTGTTACAGCACTTAAAACATGGCTAAGTCCCAGAAACCCTAAAGTGCTGCGTTCCTTCCTAGGGTTCACTGGGTATTATAGGCGGTTTATTAAAGATTTCTCTAAAATACTGAATGGTGACAATGACCCTGCAGTCAATGAAGTGATCCATCAACTTGAATCAGGGGAAACACCTCCCCCTACAGTATGTAAAGGAATTGCAGAACTCCCCATTTTTCAGCGTGAAATAGGCAAGCTTGAGTTACAGAATGTGATCCTGTATAGGAAAAAACAAGCAGGTAAAGAAACTCTGTATCAACTTGTTCTTCCTGAAAGCCTAAGACAAATGGTTTTAAAATACCTTCACGATGACACGGGTCATCTGGGGATGGACTGAACTCTCAACCTCATACGAGCCAGATTCTTCTGGCCAAAAATGGCCTCAGATGTTAAAAGAAAAATCAAAAGTTGTCACCGATGTATCTGCAGAAAAACATCAGCACCTCCTGCATATATCCAAGTCACCAGACCACTTGAGTTGCTTTGCATTGATTTTCTGACAATTAAACTAGACTGTAGCAACACAGTATGTCCTTGTCATGACAGACTTTTTCACAAAATATGCAGTGGCAATACCCACGCCAAACCAACAAGCTATCACTGTAGCCAAAGCCCTGTGGGAGAATTTCATTGTCCATTATGGATTACCGGGAAAGATTCATAGTGATCAAGGTGCTCATTTTAAATCGAAAAGAGTCAAACAGCTTTGTGAGTTGCTGGCATACAAAAAGTCAGAACATCTCCATATCACCCCCGGGGAAACCCTGTGGAGAGATTTAATCGAACCTTGTTTAACATGCTTGGTGCACTTAAGAAGATAAGAGACACTGGTGTGATTTTGTCTAGCCACTTGTGCACGCATATAATTGCACTAAACATGAAAGCACCGGGTTCACGCCATAGGAGCTAATGTTCTGTAGGTAACCCAGTCTAGCTTGCCTTCAGTGTCCCTTTGAACCAATGTCAGCAAAAATAACATTCAGTATGTCAAAACGCTAAAATCTCATGTCCAAGAGAGTTATCAATGGGCTACCAAGAGTGCTGCCAAAGTTGCTGAACGTAATAAAGTTCGCTATGTCAAGCATGTCATTGAATCTGTCCTTGAAGTTGGTGACCGTGTGCTGTTAAGGAATGTCGAGCTCAGAGGCAAAAAACAATTTGACCAATAAATGGGAGTCCACTGTATATGTGGTGTTAAGTCAGAGAGACAAGCTATCTGTGTATTTTCCTCCCACTATACAAACCAGGCCTCATAGGCCAAGTACACGCCAACACCCAACAAGTGAACCAGATTTTGAATGCAGTTTTGAGGAAGATGAAAGCTACCAGTTCTATTATCCCCCAGATCCTCCTAGGAAGATCTCAAGGTCTATTGAGGAAAACAGAGTAGTCTTTCCATCCAGATTTAACTTGAGTTGACAAAGAACCTGAAATGGGAAACTTACCTGCAAAGGAAGGAGAACATGAAGTGATGACAAATGAGGAAATTATTGCTGGTTCAACTGAAACCATTGCAGAAAACCTAGATGACACTGAAATACTCAGAGATGATACTGTTGATAATGATAATGGGAGAAATTATCCTGACATAGAGCCGACTGTCAGATGATCTACCCTAGCAAGGAAGGTGCCCAAACAGTTAACCTACCCTCAGCTTGGTAATCCTCTGGTAAGCATATTTCAGTCCTTATTCCAGAGCTTAAGTGAAGCAGTCACTGGTTCTATTCAATACACAAACTCAAAGTAGTTTAATTGTGTACTATGCAAAGGGACTTGCATAGATTAAAACAGGGAGGGTGTAACCGAGGCTAAAATAGAGGTTAAAGTAGGCTTTTATCATGACAAATTAAAAGTCAATAAATACATAAATAAATGGATAAATATGCACTTTATTTTAAACTATAATGTTACTTCATGATACTGTATTTTATTTGGGTTGAAAAACATGTTAGAAGTATGCAATTATATTGTTTATGTTGATTTATGTTTTTAACTACTACTGTATATGATCTGTAATCTCACCTTTTTATTCTGGAAAGGCCCGCTGCTGCGTGAGCCAGGTGGCTAGTAACAGCCAATCACATCATTCTTGTACTTCCTTCTTTTCTGGTGTGGTACTTTCCGACGGCATGTGTAGAGCTGAAGAGCCACGATAAGATAAGCAAGTTTGAAAATTGTTAATTGATATATTTTTCTCATCTTTGAAAGAGTATTTTTGTATTAACCCTGCTTTAATAAGGGAACTTTATTTTGTACGTCTTTGAAAAGGACTTGGTAAGTCATGGAAACATATTTTATTATTTATATTGTAAGAGATGTTATTGTGGATGGAAATGGGGAAGAAATTATATTGTCTTATATTACCATTGATGAATATTACCGTACATTTTGTGCTTAAATACGGTACTTGCACTTTGTAATATCTTTATGTGTGTTCCGTTTGCCACCGTAATCGTGTCATGTCCTCTTAATGAGCAACAATTAAGAGGCCACGTGTTTTCTGTTAAGTTATTTGCTACTGTCAAGATCTTTGGTTTTGGTTTCTTGTTTTATTCTGAAGGACTCTCTGTTTTCACTTAGTTGTCATGTTTTGGTTCCAGTTTCCTGGTATATTTTGTAGTACTTCCGGTTTCTGTTTTCATCTTGATAGTTCCCGCTTCACGTCTCGGTCTCATTACACACACCTGTCTCAGATTAGTCATCACCCCACAGGTATTTAACCACAACTAGTCACCACAGCCAGTTGCCAGATCATTGAATGCCAGTCATCACCTTCCAGCAATACTCTCAGTTTATCTTACCTTGTCTTGATCCTGTTCCGTGCTTCTGACCACCGACTCCTGCTTAATCCTGTATGTACCGTTGCCGTGTTTACTCTGTTGCTGAACCTTGCCTGCCTCTGGACCTGATTACGCCTGCTCCTTGTGTACTGAATAGTGATGGGAAGTTCCGTTCTTTCAACTGACTCAGACCTTTAAGTCTCGTTCAGTAAAGTGAATGAATAATTTCGAGTCAGTCATTCATTTACAGCAGGTGGCGCTGTGGGCGTTGTAATAATGGCCGCGATTCTCAAACACTATATACTGACCACTAGCAATTCAAACCATATGAAAACCTAGCAAATACGCACCACATAGACGTGACTTATGTCCTGCATCTCCCCTGCCATTGTTGTTTAACAGCGCGACAGTCGCTTGGTAGCTGTAGGAACGAACTGGAGCACTTGCTGCGCGCTACAGAGCCTGCGCAGCTCGGTGGTCACGTGACAAGTGAACGAACGAACAACCCATAAGAACGAGTCCCTTAAAGAACTGTAGTACTTGGTGCTCGCCACAGAGCCTGAGATGTGAACGATGAACTATGAATGAGAACGATGAACTAAACGTAAAGTAAAAAGTTAAGTAAAACTTATTTTGACAATTAGTGAGACTTTTAAAGCAAAAAGTAACAATAAGTTCACTAAAATATTTACCTGGTGCATTTATTTGATCCCAAATGTGACATTATTATTATTATTTATTATTATTATTATTATTATTATTATTATTATTATTATTATTATTATTATTATTATTATTATTATTATTATTATTATTATTATTATTATTATTATTTTAGGACGACGTATAACACAATTAACATGTTAATAGAATTTTCAAAAATATTTATGAACACACTTATCACTCTTTACATTATATGCACAATTAAACTACACATTTCTCCAAGAATCAAAGACCACCATATAATTATGATTCCATGAATAAATATTGTATGTCGGCTGTCAGGTGACAAATAAATAAACAACAGAAATCAGACATCGCTCATTTCCTTTTTTATCAGCCCACACAGCACCGTAGCTGAGCCACAGCTGTGACGTGACAAAAGAACGAACAAACGATCCATAAGAATCCGTAGGAACAAATCAGGAACGAACTAGAGCGCTTGCTGCTCTACAGAGCCTGCGCAGTTCGGCTGTCACGTGACAAAAGAACTAATCCTTGAGGAAGGACGCTCAGTTGAGTGAGTCCTGAACGAATCATTTCTGTTTCCGGTCCTGCTGACTGAGTTTAAGCAGCTGCTGCCATGTGGCGAGAGAAGGTACTGCACGTAATGAACGAGTTGTTTACTGAGAGGACTCGTTCCTCCCGAGTCAATTAAAACACTAGTTCATATTGAACGAATCGTTCATGAACGACCCATCACTAGTACTGAAACCTGAGCCTTATTGTGTATGACCTGGACCGTCTGTGATACCGATTGTTGAATTAAGCCTTGATTTCTACTGCCTATCTTGTGTCTTTCCACTATGCATGTGGGTCCGATCCCTGCCTTAGCCTGAAGGAACGATCTGGCCCGACTTGGACCAGCCAGTGCCCAGACTTCGTCCAGGTCAGTGACTGTTTTTGTTTTTTTTCCTTTTTCCTGTCTGCTCGGCTGCATGTCCTAATCACTTGCCGGAGTAATGGAGCTGTGCTGCCTGAGTCTACCGGAGGACATTCGCGGGGACCTCGAAAGGCTGGCCAAAAAATATGCGGAAGCGCCCAGTCTTGATGCCCGTCTCCGCCTAGTGAAACTCCAGTCCAGTCAGGTCACGCCCAGGCTCCAGTCCAGTCAGGTCATGCCCAGGCTCCGGCCTTGCCCCAGCCAGGTGGCACAAAACTTTGGTCAAGCTCAAGAAAAACATCTTCTACTCCGCCTACTCGGCAGCCGCACGCAGCACTGCCGGCTCCAGAGAGGAGCCCGCATGCAGCACTGCCGGCTCCAGAGAGGAGGCCGCAAGCAGCACTGCCAGCTCCAGAGAGGAGGCCACCCCAGTTCCTGTTGGCTCCAGTGAGGACGCCACCCCAGTTCCGGTTGGCTCCAGTGAGGACACCATTCCCGTTCCCGTTGGCTCCAGAGAGGACGCCATTCTAGTTCCTGACGGCCTCCAGGAGGAGGTCCTTCCAGCCGCAGCTCCTGCCGGTCTCCAGGAGGAGGTCGTCCCAGCCGCTCCCCTGTCGGCCTCCAGGAGGAGGTCATCCCAGCCCCAGTTCCTGTCGGCCTTGGAGAGGTTGTTCCAGCTCCAGTTATTGTCGGCCTCCAGGAGGAGGTCGTCCCAGCTTCAGTTCCAGTCGACCTTCAGGTGGAGGTCATCCCAGCTTCGGTTCCTGTCGGCCTCCAGGAGGAGGTCCTCCCACTCGCAGTTCCTGTCGGTCGCGGAGAGGTCGTTCCAGCTCCTGTCGGCCTTCAGGCGGAGGTCGTCCCAGCTGCAGCTCCTGTCGGCCTCCAGGAAGAGGTCACTCCTGCTTCAGTCCCTCTCGGCCTCCAGGTGGAGGTCGTTCCAGCTTTAGTCCCTGTCGGCCTCCAGGCGGAGGTCGTTCCAGCTTCAGTTCCTGTCGGCCTCCAGGCGGAGGTCGTTCCAGCTTCAGTTTCTGTCGGCCTCCAGGAGGTGGTCGTACCAGCTTCAGCTCCTGGTGGTCCTGCAGAGACCACCTTCCTTGTTTCTTTTCACACAGGAGCCGTTCCGGGAGGTGCCGGAGGTTCCTGCACTTTACTTCAGCTCATTAGTTCCAGCTGCTGTTCATTAGTAATCAAGTCTCTCTGTATTTAACCACCAGTATTCAAACTAGTCCTTTGCCAGATTGTGAGTTCTCATACCCGTTTGAGCATTACCTTGTCTTGCTTACCTATTACTGAAATCGCAGTTTGGATTTTCCTTGTGTGTACCATAGCTTTGCCTGCTTATCCTTTTGCCTGACCTCCTGTACCCTTGCCATTCTGCCTCTCTGGTTTTGAGCTCTGCCTGTACAACGACGACAAGATTGAATTAAACCCTTTTCTACCTACCTGTTTGCCACTGATCTAGATCCCTGTGCTGGATTGTCTTAGTGGCCTCTTTGCACAGTCTACACCTTGGGTCTTGTCTGGTGTGGTAGATCTGGGCTTCTATGGCTCTGGTGCTCAGGGCCTGCTCCTGCGCAGCCAGGATGAGTGCCTCTGTGCTGTCCTTCAGCCCAGCCCTTTCAAGCCATTGGTAGGATTTGTTGAGATCAGCCACTTCAGTTATGTTCCGGTGGTACATCCCGTGCAAGGGCTTGTCCTCCCATGATGGTCCCTCTTCCAGCATCTCATCCTCTGTTCTCCACTGCCTGAGACATTCACTCAGCACGTCATCTGTCGGGGCCTTATCCTTGATGTACTTATGGATCTTGGATGTTTCATCCCGGATAGTGGTTTTCACACTCACTATTTCTCGGCCTCCTTCTTTGCCGCTAGCGTATAGTCTCAGGGTGCTGGATTTGGGGTGAAACCCTCAATGCACGGTGAGGAGTCTTAACATCTGTGGTCTGTATCTCTTCCTTTGGCCACCTTATTATTCCCGCAGGGTATCTGATCACTGGCAGGGCGTAGCTGTTTATTGCCTGGGATTTGTTCTTGCCATTGAGCTGGCTTCTTAGGACTTGCCTTACTCGTTGGAGGTATTTGGCTGTTGCCGCATTCCTTGTTGCCTGTTCACGGTTACCATTCGCCTGTGGTATTCCAAGGTACTTGTAACTGTCCTCAATGTCTGCTATTGTTCCTTCTGGGAATGAGACCCCTTCTGTGTGGATAACCTTCTGTGTGGATTCCGAATGACATCCCAATGTCCGAGCTGTAAATCCTGGTGGTGTGGATCAGTGAGTCGATGTCTCACTCATTCTTGGCGTACAGCTTGATGTCATCCATGTAGAGGAGGTGACTTATGGTGGCCCCGTTCCGGAGTCGGTATCCATAGCCAGTCTTGTTTATTATTTGGCTGAGGGGGTTCAGACCTATGCAGAACAGCAGTGGGGACAGTGCATCTCCTTGGTATATGCCACATTTGATGGATACTTGGGCAAGTGGCTTCCCATTGGCTTCAAGGGTGGTTCTCCACAACCTCATCGAGTTTGCAATGAAGGCCCTTAGAGTTCTATTGATGTTGTACAGCTCCAAGCATTCGGTGATCCATGTGTGTGGCATTGAGTCATAGGCTTTCTTGTAGTCGATCCAGGCTGTGCACAGGTTGGTGTGTCGCACTCTGCAGTCTTGGGAGACTGTTCTGTCTACCGGGAGTTGGTGTTTGGCTCCTCTGGTATCCTTACCAATGCCCTTCTGTGCTTCGCTCATGTATTGAGCCATGTGCCCACTTATCTTAGCTGCGATGATGCCTGACATGAGCTTCCATGGTGAAACCTCCCCTCTGACCTGGTCCCCTGGCTCCCCCTTGCCGTAGCATTTGTGTTGTACCTCGTCAATCTCAAGTTGTGATAGCTGTTGCCGTTTGTGGATGTTGGAACACTGAGCTACTAGTTGCTTCGCCGTCAGTCTTGAATGTGGCCGCACATTCTTTTCATGTAACTTGAGTAGTAGCATTCCAACAGTTCTCTGTTCTCGCACCTTAGCTATTTCTTTCTTGTTCCAGTAGCCCACTTCTCGCCAAGGTGCTCTGGTTCCCCAACACCTGACGCAGACCTTGTTAGACCGGGCGACATCTGAGCCGGTATCTCATGTGGTTCTTTGTCTCTCATCATCATGAGGTAGGCGGTAGCTTGAAGGGTCTTGCCCACACTGGATGCTTATTGTGAAAAGGGACAACCACCCCGGTTGTCCAGTCCAGAGGAACTCTCCCCCTCGTCCACGCGATGTTGCAGAGGCGTGTCACCCAAGACAGCCCCACAACATCCAGAGACTTGAGGTACTCAGGACGGATCTCATCCACCCCTGCTGCTCTGCCACAGAGGAGCTTACAAACTACCTCGGTGACCTCAGCCTGGGTGATGGGCGAGTCCGCCTCTGAGTCCCCTGCCTCTGCTTCCTCAGCAGAAGGCATGGCGAAGGGGTTGAGGAGATCCTTAAAGTACTCCTTCCACCGTCCAATAACATCCCCAGTTGAGGTCAACAGCTCCCCACTTCCACTGAAAACAGGGTTGGTAAAGAACTGCTGCCCCCTCCTGAGGCGCCGAACAGTTTGCCAGAATCTACCCATCAGCGCTTTCCAACACTCCCTCCAGAGATCCCAAGAAGGCCGGGTACTCCACACTACAATTTGGCCTGTAAGCACAAATGACAGTGAGTGACCTATTCCCCACCTGAAGGCGCAGGGAAACGACCCTCTCGTCCACTGGGGAAAACTCCAACACATGGCGACTAAGCTGGGGAGCTATGAGCAAGCCCACACCAGCCCGCCGCCTCTCACCGCAGGCAACTCCAGAGTAGAAGAATACTACTCTAGTATTATACTACTCCCAATAGCCAGATTGGTTATCCAGGGATTGGGTCGCCTAGGCTCCTGCCTTCGACTGCTGCCCAATCCACTTTGCACCGGTCCCCTATGGTTCCTCCTGCGGATGGTGGGTCCACTTGAGGACGGTCCCACGTCGCTCTTTCGGGCTGTGCCCCGTGGGAATTGGCCCGGCCCCCAGGCGCTCGCAAACGAGCCTCAACCCTAGGCCTGGCTCCAGGGTGGGGGCCCGGCTGTGCCATACCGGGCAACGTCTCTGGCTTTGGTCGTCTGCCTTTCATAGGGGGTTTTTGTGCTGGTATAGTACTGGTTTGTAAAATCGTGGCATGACATAAATGACCTCCTTTCTGTCAGGCTGCTCAAATTCTGCTCAGAGGGCTGGTTCACAAGGTCCTCCATATAACGACCTAGGTCCAGCAGGACTTTATTGAAGATGGTCTCCATCACATTTTCCACATAATCTGCACCATAACACGAGAGCTACAAATTACCCGTCAACAGACTAAAATGTCAAAATAAATTGACCAACTGCATACAGAGGAAATATATAGACAATAATACAGATCAGATTATGAATACTAAAACTACTGAATTGTAAAATGCTATATCTCTGTCAAATAAAACTGCCTATTGGCCAACAAATTATCATACTGCTGTTAAATGTACATACCTTTGCGCCTGAGGTGGGTAACAACTCTTCTACAAGGTAGCCGTGTGTCCACAGCCTGCAGTGGCGTCAGTTTGAGAAACAACCTCCTTGCCTTTCGGTAGCTAGAATGCATCAGCCTGTATAAAAAAACAACAGTCACGTTTACAGCTACAGTAGCTGACAAGATAAGCAACACATATGAGAAGACAGCAACAACATACATGTTAGCTGCTAACATGACGCTAGCAGCTAAAATGTGAGCTGAGTGAATGACCTCATTACCATATATCACACAATTCGAACCGAACAAATGCTGGAGAGGGTTGGAGTCATCCAAATTGCATGGCAGCACCTTGCTACACTGTCTCTCTGTCTCTGTCAGGAACGCTCGGATGAGGACCCAAATGCACAGCGTACACAGGTTGACGGTGATTAAAAGGTGGTTTATTCCAGTTAGGCAGAGACGACGTCAGGGACAGGCAAGATTCATACACAAGAGAGATACAATACCAGAATCATCGAGCGTCAGATCGTGGTCAGGCAGGCAAGGTCGGTAACAGGCGGGTACAACACCAGGGCAGACAGAACAGACAGGGATAAGGCAGGCTCAGAGTCAACAGTCCAGAATCAAGGTACGTAAAACACGGCCGGACAGGATCAAGGAAACTGGGAGCTATGACGGGTACACACAAACAACGATCTGGCAAAGGACTATGGGAACAGGTGGTGGCTAAATACACAGAGTGATTACGTAATTACTGACAGGTGTGGATACTGGGAACAGGTAAGTGACAGCTGACAGAGAACAGGAAGTTTAACAAAATAAAACAGGACATGGCGTGACAACAGGAAACAACTAGAACAAAAACCCAGATCATGACAGTACCCCCCCCCCCCCCCCCCCCCCCCCATGGCGCCTTCCACGGTGCCCACGGAAGCCCCCCCCCCCCCCCAAACCAGGGCGGGCGGAGGGTGGTCCCAGGAGGAGGGACCGAATCCCTACCCCTTACGGGAAACGAGCAGGGTGGGTGGAGGGAGGACCGGAGGAGGGCCAAAACAAGAGTCCACATAACAAAACCAAAGTCCACGAACGGGGAAGACACGAAGTCCAGGGATTCCCTCACGGGGGGTGAAGGCGTGGCGAGATCCTGCTCAGCCGCCGCTGAGCCAGGGTGGCACTCTTAGTGCCCTTGGGCTGGGCCGACATCCCCGAGGACCACCCCGAACGGCGATGTCCTCCAGGCGGACGCCGATCCTGAGGACTGAGGGGTCGAGGCAGACGGCGCCGCAGGAGGCAGCGCCATCCAGGCAGCAGGAGGCGCCGAGGGCGAGGCCACCAGTCCGGCAGCCGAGACAAGGACGAGGCAGGAACCAGAGACGTCCTCCTTGGACCTCCGCGACGAGACACAGGAACCAGCGGCGTCCTCCTTGGACCTCCGCGACGAGACACAGGAACCAGCGGCGTCCTCCTTGGACCACCGCGATGAGAAACAGGAACCAGCGGCGTCCTCCTTGGACCACCGCGACGAGAAACAGGAACCAGCGGCGTCCTCCTTGGACCACCGCGACGAGAAACAGGTGCAAATGCGGCCGGAGCCGGGCCGCCAGGAACCGATGCAGATGCGGCCGGAGCCGGGCCGCCAGGAACCGATGCAGATGCGGCCGGAGCCGGGCCGCCAGGAACCGATGCAGGTGCGGCCTCCTCCTGGAGGTCGGCGGGAACCGCGGCGGCAGCTCCGGCTGGCGCGACCTCCTCCTGGAGGTGCGCAGGGACTGCAGCTGGGGCGACCCCCTCCTGGAGGTGCGCAGGGACTGCAGCTGGCGCGACCCCCTCCTGGAGGTGCGCAGGGACTGCAGCTGGCGCGACCCCCTCCTGGAGGTGCGCAGGGACTGCAGCTGGCGCGACCCCCTCCTGGAGGTGCGCAGGGACTGCCACTCCGAGATTGACAGGAACGGCCGCAACATGGCCGACAGGAACGGCCGCAACATGGCCGACAGGAACAGGAACAGGAACAGGGACTGGAACGGCCGCAACATGGCCGACAGGAACAGGGACTGGAACGGCCGCAACATGGCCGACAGAAACAGGGACTGGAACGGCCGCAACATGGCCGACAGGAACAGGGACTGGAACGGCCGCAACATGGCCGACAGGAACAGGGACTGGAACGGCCGCAACATGGCCGACAGGAACAGGGACTGGAACGGCCGCAACATGGCCGACAGGGACTGGGACAGGGACGACCTCTACATGGCCGACAGGGACTGGGACAGGGACTGGAACGACCTCTACATGGCCGACAGGGACTGGAACGACCTCTACATGGCCGACAGGGACTGGAACAACCTCTACATGGCCAACAGGGACTGGAACAACCTCTACATGGCCGACAGGGACTGGAACGACCTCTACATGGCCGACAGGAACAGGAACGGCTTCAACATGGCCGACAGGAACAGGAACGACCTCTACTTGGCCGACAGGAACAGGAACGACCACTACTTGGCCGACAAGGACAGGAGCGGCGTCCTTACTAGAGCCGGCGGCGCTGCTCTCAGGCTCCTCACAGGAGCCGGCGGCGCTGCTCTCAGGCTCCTCACAGGAGCCGGCGGCGCTGCTCTCAGGCTCCTCACCGGAGCCGGCGGCGCTGCTCTCAGGCTCCTCACCGGAGCCGGCGGGGACTGAAACGGCGTCTCCTCTGGAGCTGGCATGGCTAATTGCCGCTGCCGAGCTAGACGGAGCAGACGTCGGGCCTGATCGGGTGTGCATAGCACTTGTTCTACAGGTGATGACCTCTGGCTGGGACAAGACCTGCGCGGGAGTGGGCTGGACCGGGACAGGACCCGACTGTACTGAGACAGGACTCGACTGAACTGGGGTCTGGACGTGACTCGACTGGACGGGGGCCTGGACTAGACTCGGCTGGACGGGAACCTGGACTAGGCTCGACTGGACGGGAACGGGACTCGACTGGACTGGGACGGGACTCGACTCGACTGGACGGGAACCTGGACTCGACTCGACTGGACGGGAACCTGGACTGGGCTCGACTGGACGGGAACCTGGACTGGGCTCGACTGGGCTGGAACGTGGACGGGACTCGGGTGGGCTCGACTGGAACGGGACCTGAGCTGGGCTCGACTGGAACCGGACCTGAGCTGGGCTCGACTGGAACGGGACCTGAGCTGGGCTCGACTGGAACGGGACCTGAGCTGGGCTCGACTGGAACGGGACCTGAGCTGGGCTCGGCTGGACTGAAGGCTGAACAGGGCGCGGCTGGACTGAAGGCTGAACAGAGCGCGGCTGGACTGAAGGCTGAACAGAGCGCGGCTGGACTGGAGACTGAACAGAGCGCGGCTGGACTGGAGACTGAACAGAGCGCGGCTGGACTGGAGACTGAACAGAGCGCGGCTGGACTGGAGACTGAACAGAGCGCGGCTGGACTGGAGACTGAACAGAGCGCGGCTGGACTGGAGACTGAACAGCGCGCGGCTGGACTGGAGACTGAACAGCGCGCGGCTGGACTGGAGACTGCGGAGACAGGGGATCACACGAGTGCAGGAAGTCCTCCCAGCGGAGTAAACGTGGAGCTGGGCAGGCTGGTGCAATCATGACGGTCCGACGGGGCTGGGAGGATGAAACCGAAACCATTGGCGGTGCAACCGGCGCTGGTGTGGTGCGGAGCGCGTCGCTTAGCTCATCGAACCTTGCGCACAACCGCTCATAGAGGCGACGAACACTGGGGCGCTACAACACGCTGTCCTCGTCCTCCAGAGTCAATATCGCCACCTCCACGGCGCTCCGCTAGTTTCCCGGGTTAATCGCCCGTCGGTAATCCTCCGCGAGGATCTTAAAATAAACTTGTAGTTCGCTAGGTAGCTCGGCGCAGGTAAACTCCATGCTCCCTCGGGCGAATAATACTCGCCGTTTAAAAAGAAGCGGGAAAAAACAGTCACTGACCTGACCGGAGGCTGAGTGCTGGCTGGGTCCAAGTGTGGCCAGATCGTTCTGTCAGGAACGCTCGGATGAGGACCCAAATGCACAGCGTACACAGGTTGACGGTGATTAAAAGGTGGTTTATTCCGGTTAGGCAGAGACGACATCAGGGACAGGCAAGATTCATACACAAGAGAGATACAATACCAGAATCATCGAGCGTCAGATCGTGGTCAGGCAGGCAAGGTCGGTAACAGGCGGGTACAACACCAGGGCAGACAGAACAGACAGGGATAAGGCAGGCTCAGAGTCAACAGTCCAGAAACAAGGTACGTAAAACACGGCCGGACAGGATCAAGGAAACTGGGAGCTATGACGGGTACACACAAACAACGATCTGGCAAAGGACTATGGGAACAGGTGGTGGCTAAATACACAGAGTGATTACGTAATTACTGACAGGTGTGGATACTGGGAACAGGTAAGTGACAGCTGACAGAGAACAGGAAGTTTAACAAAATAAAACAGGACATGGCGTGACAACAGGAAACAACTAGAACAAAAACCCAGATCATGACAGTCTCTGTCTCTACACTGTTCAACTCTTCTAGCAATCAGCATTCCTTTCACAGGAGGGAAGCTAGAAAATAGCCAATGAAACTTCTGAAGTACATACATCAAATAAGTATCAAGCATGTACTTACGTTTGGGGAAGCAGCAAGTGGATCACGTCTTGTACAAAAGGAGCGCTTCTTCAACCTCAAGCCCAGTAATAAATATACTCTCGTTTTCAAAGCCAACGGAGGTGAAATGGTGTCCACACACACGACGTACCCATTCCGCCAAATTTGAAACAATGGTTCTTTTGCAGGGTTCTGGGGTGCCTTTTCCGCTGCCCTCTGCTTCTTCCGGGTTGGGGGAGTTGGGCGGAGCTCGGGAGGAGCGGCGTTCCCTGCCTGGGGCCACATGAGCGGCAGCCCGGAGACCTACCCTCCCCACGATTGAGATCAAGCGAATGGTGTGGGTGCGAGAATGTATCTGCGAGTGCATGGGTTCACGTATGATTGACTAGTTTGTTGTGAGAGAGTTTAGATTTAGGGCCCGGTGTGGTGCCAGGGGATGTGGTTGGGCCGATGGGGTAGGCCCCGCTCCGCTCGTGTAGGGGTGGTGGACCGGGGGTGGGCCCCACTCTGGGCGCGGGGGCATCTCCTATACTCTTACTCGGTCCTCGGGCTCTACTCTTTTAGGCCAACCCTCCCATCGGGGGGAGTGTTTGCCCCTGGTTCTCATGGGGCGGACAGCGTTTACCCACGGTGGCCCACTCTGACCTCGAGTGCTGTCTCTGTGGCTGCTGCAGCTCTGCCTGGGGGGTTCTGTGTGGGCGGCTTGGGTCGCAACACCTGCCCTCCTGTTTAGTTATGAATGTGTTAGCCTAAGGTACAGCCCTGCTTATTTATTTTGCACCGATTGTTTACTTAACAGATTTGCTTGGTTTCAGCAGCTGGTTGCACCCCCCGCACACACACCTTAAAGCAGAAACTCAACCTGTCCACCAACACAGCAACATCACATATTTGGGATTAGCTAAATATAACATTAAATAAAGCATTAATCAAGAAGAGTATATGTATTTTATATATACCCCTCTTGGTAAAGCAAAGCTGTCCATCACAATATGGCATTCAGCGTAATATATGCTGCTTGTTAAACTGCTGGACAGAACAAAAAACAAAAAAAACAATGGTTCTTGAACCATCTTTTTCACATTTTTGAGAGTTGAATTGGATAAACTCTCAAAAATGTGAAAAAGGTAGGGGGTGTACTTCTAACACACCAGGAGTGTTTTAACGTGATCCAGGGAGTCAAATAAACATACTAGAATGTCCAAAAAGTGAATTTTGCATGTGCATGGACCTTTAAAAGAGCCAACGGACAATTTACTGGGATATACATATGTTTAGCCTTTTGCCGTTTTGATTGATACAGTTTATATAATTTTGGTTTGCCAGACAATAATTGATTTTGTTGATTGTATTATTTACAGATGGTTTGGTTATGAACAACCAATAGTTTACATTTTGTCAAACCCCTTGACATTACTGTAGCCCTGAAACTAAACTAGGCCCTAAGTCAACTCAATCAAAACGTAGAACAACATAAACTGAAATACTAGGTTGTGTCGTGTATTTTCTTTTCTTCAACCAGAGATTTTCGACAGAGATTTCACAAGAACTCAACTTTGAATTTTAAATCAATAGCATACAAATTTATTATACATGACAAATCAAAACAATCAGATAATGATTACAAAAGAGTAATAGCAAGAGAGGCAGAGACCGAATTCACCTGCTTGTTCCTCTGCAGAGAGAACTGAGAGGTCGGAAAAAGTCAGCTGTGTGCTACCAGCGGACCCTCTGCGAAGCGCTCTGAAAACCCCAGCCTGTGAAGGCCTGCTTTAACCACCACCTAAAATCTTTCCACATGTCCAAATAAGGACGTGTAGATGTTTTTCTCGGCTACTTGGAAAGTCCTGGCGCTGGGCCGTGTTATCTGTCCAGCTCCCGGATCCATCTGGCCCACCATCAACCTCCTAGTTCCTTTCCCAGGTCGGCGTGACATTTTGAATATTTCCTATATATTTCCTGTTCCTATATTATTATAGGAACAGCTCGGATAAACATTGTTAGGCAACAGATTCTGTGAACCCAGTTTAAGCAAACTCTTTAACCCCAGTCACTGAGGACACACATGAACCCATCTAGCCGTTGTATTTCTCCCATAAGCAATGATCAACTTTACTGCTAAAAGTAAATGTAAATGTCTGTTTCCTGGAGTCTATCCCAGATGCTCCCCAGACAACGACCCTGCCAAACTACAAGGGTTGCGGAACAGTCACTGCATCTTAACCTGACCGGAACAGATTGTTCACTACCTATATAATAATATATGATATGATACATAAATATACTACAAATAATATATGATATGATACACAAATAAATATACTACAGTTGCAACCTAACTAAAAGGAAACTACAGTAACTAGAAAAAACCTAATTAGGAAAAACCTAACTAGAAAAACCAGTGGAAAAGACAGACTCTAAGGATACAAAAGAAAGCTAGAGGAAACCTTATCTTTACCAAATCTGGGAAGGATTATTGTTTTTTTGGTTGTGTAAGTTGGTATGAACAATGTCTGTTTATTTTATTGTATGTGAAATGTGCTTTCTTCTTTATAAACAATAAGCTGGCTATTTTATCATATCCCTGGGTCTGTGGTTATTATTTTTTAACTAATTTCTTATTCAGAAGCCCTAACTGCTCCAGTAGTCGTACCTAGTCCCTTATACTGGTCCATGCATATATAATAGTTTAACTGTATACACCCTCAGTAGTATTACAAAAACGACCTTAGGTAGTATGTAAGATACCTGTGTTAGCTGCTAACTTTAGCATGCAACACATTTATGGCTTTATCGCTGACACTTAAATCAAATGAAAGGTAAAGATCTAAAGAATATAAATGTAAATCTAATCTCATGCAAAACCATGCTAGGTATCGCATTTAAGTGAGTTATGAGCTAAAAATGACAACTGCTAAGCTAATAGCTCGCTAACCCTTTTTATTGCACAGAGGCCATAAAATACATCAGGCGATTCTCACTGGCAGACAGGCCTGTCAATCTCGGGTTGGTATTTTCAGCTGGTTCTACTGATTCACTACAAAGCATCGGCTCTCAGAGCCGATTCTTCTGCTCATGACACATCACTAATTCACAGTAGTCAACTCATAACCTGATCTGACTGTTTGCATTAAAATTGTTATAACTTTGTCCTGCTTCACTACATCTAAACCATCTTTTTGCTGAGGTAATGTACACTAATTGTGCTACAGTAGCATTATTTGGAGATTAAAAGTTGCCGAGACCTCTTCCTATAGGTATATTAAAATAAATTAAAATTAGTAAATAATAAATTAAATTAGTAAAATTTTCTTCAGACAGAACTGAAGATTTTACTTCTTTATTATTCGAAAACTTCACATACACATATTTTTGCACCTCATATCCTAGCACACAAGTGTCCCCTACATTATGACATTTGCAGTCAAATAGACTGCAATTTAATACAATTCCATCCATCCATCCATTTTCCAAGCCGCTTATTCCCTAATGCGGGGTCACGGGGGTGCAGCCTAACCCAGCTGGCTATGGGCGAGAGGCAGGGTATTCAATTCAATTTTCAATTTAATTTTATTTATATAGCGCCAAATCACAACAAAGTTATTTCAAGGCACTTTACAAAGTAAGGTTTAAAACCTCACACAACTAAACCCAACAAATCCCACATACAGCAAGCATTTAATTTGACAGCAACAGTGGAGAGGAAAAACTCCCTCTCTAACGAGGAAGAAACCTCCAGCAGAACCAGACTGGATGTGGGCGGCCATCTGCCTCGACCGGTTGGGGTGAGAGGATAGAGAGATAGAAAAGCACAGCAACAGCAACAAGCAACAACAAGCAACAACAGAGCACAGGCAGGATGGTAGGACCAGGGACTGGATGCAGGCAGGATGGTTGGATCCGCAGCTGCCCATCACAGACACCAAACTTTGAGTCCAATGATACCTGTAGGTAAAGACAGAGAGGGAGAGAGAGAGTGGGGGAGAGAGAGACAGAGAGAGAGAGAAAGAGGGGCACAACTACTGGAGAGAAAGAGACAAGGTTAGTTAAACATGGGACAATGATGGGAGGTTATGGGACAGAGGAGGTAGAAGGAAACAGAGGAGCTCAGTGTATAAATTAAGTCCCCCAGCAGTCTATGTCTATTGCAGCTTAACTAAGAGATGGTTCCTGTGACTAACAATAATTGCCAGTGACCTGAACCATCTCTAACTATAAGCTTTATCAAAAAGGAAGGTTTTAAGCCTAATCTTAAAGGTGGAGAGTGTGTCAGCTTCTCGAACCTGAAGAGGGAGCTGGTTCCAGAGGAGAGGAGCTTGGTAGCTAAAAGCTCTGCCCCCTGTTCTACATTTAAACACTCTAGGAACCGCAAGTAGCCCAGCGCTCTGAGAACGAAGTGTTCTGCTGGGAGCATAAGGAACTATAAGGTCTTTAAGATAAGAAGGAGCTTTATCATTGAGTACTTTGTATGTGAGTAGGAGAATTTTAAATTCTATCCTACATTTTACAGGCAGCCAGTGCAGAGAAGCTAATGTAGGAGAAATGTGATCTCTCTTTCTAAGTCCTGTCAGAACTCTGGCTGCAGCATTTTGAATGAGCTGTAGGCTTTTTAAGGAGCTGTTAGGACATCCTATGAGTAAGGAGTTACAGTAGTCCAGCCTAGAGGTAACAAATGCATGGATCAGTTTCTCTGCATCGCTCTGAGAGAGGATGCTTCTGATTTTAACTATATTTCTAAGGTGGAAGTAGGCGGTTCTGGAGATTTGTTTAATGTATGATGTAAAAGAGAGATCCTGGTCAAACATGACACCAAGGTTCCTCACAGTAGAATCTGAAGCTAATGTTATGCCATCCAGGGTGGCTATCTGACTCAATAGTGTCTCTCTCAGATTTTTAGGCCCAACAATAAGAATCTCGGTTTTATCTGAGTTTAGTTGAAGGAAGTTTTGGGACATCCAGGATTTGATGTCTTTTAAACAACCCTGAATTTTGACTAGTTAATCTGTTTCATTTGGTTCCAAGGACATGTATAGCTGAGTATCATCTGCGTAAAAATGAAAATTAATAGAATGCTTTCTAATAATCTCACCTAGAGGAGACATGTATAAGCTAAACAGAATTGGACCCAGCACAGAACCCTGTGGAACTCCATAGCTAATCCTTGTGCGTGTGGAGAATTTATCATTAACATGAACAAACTGGAATCTGTTCAACAAATAGGATTTAAACCATCCCAGTGCTGTTCCATTAATCCCGATTCTATGTTCTAGTGTCTGTAATAGAATGTGATGATCAATTGTATCAAATGCAGCACTAAGATCTAACAGGACAAGGACAGAAACTAGACCATTGTCCGAAGCTAATAGAAGATCATTAGTGACTCTAACCAGAGCTGTTTCTGTGCTATGATGTTTTCTAAATCCTGACTGAAAATCTTCATACAGGTTATTCCCACTAAGGTGGTCAGATAATTGTTTAGCCACGATTTTTTCCAGAATCTTGGAAATAAAGGGTAAATTTGAAATGGGCCTATAGTTGGCTAGTTGTCCAGGGTCAAGGGTTGGTTTTTTCAATAGAGGTTTGACCACAGCCACCTTAAAAGCCTGTGGTACATAGCCTAGTTGTAAAGATTGGTTGATTTGATTTAATATGGATGAGCTGATTAAAGGTAGAACTTCTTTGAGTAATCTGGTTGGGATTGGATCTAAAAGACAAGTGGACGAATTGTAAGAGTTAATTATTGAGGTTAACTCCATATGAGTTATGGGGGAGAAGCTGTCTAGGTAAGACAGAGGATTTAATAAATTTAAAGTTGATGGATCTAGACAGTGCTTTCTGTCATTTGGAAGAAGTCGCTGCTGAATGTTTTTTCTAATGATGATAATTTTATTAGTAAAGTAGTTCATAAAGTCATTGCTGCTGAGATTTAAGGGGATAGTAGACTCAATACAGCTATGACTCTTAGTCAGCCTGGCTACAGTGCTGAAAAGAAACCTGGGGTTGTTTTTGTTTTCCTCAATTAGGGAGGAATAATATGTTTTTCTAGCAGCACAAAGTGCTTTTTTATATTTCATTAGACTGTCCTTCCATGCAATGCAGTTTACATTTATTTTGTTGGAACGCCACTGTCTTTCTAGTTGTCTAGTCCTTTGCTTTAGACTGTGGATGTCTGAGTTATACCACGGAGCTAACCTCCTCTGATTCACTGTCTTCTTCTTCAGAGGAGCCACTGTGTCTAACATTGTACGTAGAGAAGCTGCAGCATCATCTACAAGACAGTCAACCTGTTCATAAGGATTAAGGTGACTGTTCTCTGTGTATCTGCAAGACATTGAGGCAAAAGATGATGAAATCATCTGCTTGAATCTGGCAACAGATTTGTCAGATAAACATCTGCTATAGTAACATTTCTTTCTAGCTGTTATAGGGTCAGTTGTGCTAAATTCAAAAGTTAATAAGAAATGGTCAGATAACAGAGGGTTTTGGGGAAGAACTATTAAATTATCAATTTCAACTCCATATGTCAGGACAAGATCTAGGGTGTGGTTAAAACGATGAGTGGGTTCATTTACCTGCTGTGTAAAACCAATAGTGTCTATTAAGGAGTTAAAAGCAGTGCTGAGACAGTTGCTGTCAACATCTACATGAATGTTAAAGTCTCCCACTACAATGACTTTATCTGTGCTAAGAACTAAGTCAGATAAGAATTCAGAGAATTCAGTTAAGAACTCTGAATATGGAGCAGGAGGACGGTAAACAATACAAAACACAACTGGTTTCTGAGTTTTAGAGTCTGGGTGAGAAAGGCTCAGAGTGAGGCTCTCAAATGAGTTATAACTATGTTTAGGTTTAGGAGTAATTAATGAATCTGATTTATAAACTGCTGCTACTCCTCCACCTCTACCTGTACTTCTTGGAACATGATAGTTGATGTGACTCATTGGAGTCGAATCATTTAAAGTAACATATTCATCCTGCTGCAGCCAGGTTTCAGTGAGACAGAACAGATCTATGTGATGGTCACTTATCAAGTCATTTATTAAAAAGGATTTAGATGAGAGAGATCTGATATTTAATAAACCACACTTTATTAGCTTACTATTACTTTGTTCCGTAAGAGGAACTGTTTTGATGTTTATTAAATTCTGGTAAGTCACTCCTCTTTGATTTGTTTGTGACTTGTATAGTTTAGGTGGTCGAGAAGCAGACACAGTCTCTATGCGATAACTAAGACTAAGAGTGGGTCGCGGCTGTAGAGAACATGCAGAGAGGCGTGTAAGACTGCGACTCTGCGTCCTGGGCTCCACTCTGAGTTGTCACGGAGTGGGGGGACTAAGCAACATGGCCATGTTACTAGAGAGCAGAGAGGCTCCGTTCAACGTGGGATGGACGCCGTCTCTTCTAATCAGCCCAGGTTTTCCCCAAAAAGTGCTCCAATTAGCCACAAAGCCCACATCGTTTGCAGGACACCACCTAGACAACCAGCGGTGGAGCGATGACAGCCGGCTATACATGTCATCGCTGGTCACATTGGGGAGGGGTCCAGAGAAAACTACGGAGTCCGACATTGTTTTGGCGAACGAACACACCGATGTTAGTTTTAGTGACTTCCGATTGGCGTAACCGGGCGTCATTAGCTCCTGCGTGTATTACGATCTTAGCGTACTTACGTTTATCCTTAGACAGGAGCTTAAGATAAGACTCAATGTCGCCCGCTCTGGCCCCAGGCAAACACCTAACTATGACCGCTGGATTCTCTAACTTCACGTTTCGGACTATGGAGTCACCAATGATCAGAGTGGGTTTCTCAGCGGGTGTGTCGCTGAGTGGGGAAAATCTGTTTGAAACGTGAAGCGGTTGGTGGTGCACCGTGGGCGCCTGCCTAAAGCTACGTTTCTTACGAGCCGTGACCCAGTCGTTGCCCAGCTGCCTGGGACCTGCCGGGGGACTGGTAGCAGCTAAGCTAGGAGGCTCCGCACCGGCTAAAGGGACCTGGCTAGCTGGCCTGTTTTCTAAAGTGCGAAGCCGAGACTCTAAGTCTAACAACCTCGCCTCCAACCCTGCAACTAGCGTACACCTATTACAGATACCATTACCATCACTAAAGGAGGCGGAGGATAAGCTAAACATAAGACACACCGAGCACCGAACAGAGCGAGAGGGAGAGGAAAAGGGGGAAGCCATAGCAGGAAAGTAAGCTAGGAGCTACGCTAGCGGAGAAAACACTTAGATAACAGTGTAAATTAGCAGGACGTTTAATGAAAGGAAAATATGCTTGAGTGTTACAAGCTTGTTTTGCAACTTTTAGCAGTCGCTATCGGATATAAAACGATAATATTTAGAAAAGAGCGGAGAGTAACGCTGTACACACACAGCGGCAGCAAACCTCAGTAACCGGAAGTGACGCGATACGCTTACCGTCAGTCAGCCGATTCTGTCCACCCTGGACGGGTCACCAGTCCATCGTAGGGCAATTTATTACAATTAAATAAGGATATTTAGACATTAAAGAGAGACAAATATGTAACATTGTAGATCTTTTTTATTGTTACAGTAAACCCAAAAACATTAATGACTTAACTTTTTACACAGCAAACTGTAATTATGAGTCTAAGCACAATACTTATTGGTGGCAGCGCAGCTGATCCATCTAGAACTTCAAATTTAGTGTCTGAAATGGAAGCTGGAAGTGATAAAGAAGCACTCACTATTTACACATTTAAAAAATCTTACTGGCCAAAATAGGAGGTTTTCATACATGCAGGCAAATGTGATGGTAAAACATTTTACACTGTAGTCCTGCTAATAGCTCCTCTGGGCTCACTACAGCAAGCACAGCAACATTCACTGCAGTAATGCTGGAGCTGATGGAGAAGTCCAGTGATCGTCTTCGTAGTCATCTGCACTTCATCACTTTGATTAGAAGCCTGTTGTGTTATCACAGTATTGTCTTGATTTGTCGTTGCATTAACCTGGATTGTTGGATGAGCTTTGTTGCTTGTGGTCAGTTGCCACATTTCTTCTTTGAGGTGGAGTTTCGCAAGCTGGTGGAGCATGTGAACTTTAAATTGCCAAAGCTGTGTGAATGTCTCCGGAATTGATTTGTGCTCTCTGTCCCAGTCACCTTTGGGTGTTCCATGTAGTCCTTCTTTCTTCTTTACATTTTCTTTCTTTAACTGTGTTCTCTGAACAATCTGGCTGCTAACCTCCAGTCTTTTCCCCAGATTAATTTTCATTTTATGACCTATGTGTTTCATCAGATTAATGTCTTTTTGTTCCATATTAGTGGCCTTCCACATCTTTCGCAGGAACTCTGTTTTTGACATGTTTTCACCACTAAAGTTGTTTTGCTCTATTACTGTTTTAGAAATAGCAGTAGGTTGCTCTGTCCACTGATCTTTGGCTACAATTGTTTTAGGGTATTTAAATTCCCTGTCATGATCAACTTGGTCAAATCTACACTGAGCTTCAAACATGTTAGTCTGGATCATGACATCTGACTTCTCATGCACTTGCAGTGATTTGGTTGCAGTCATATCAGTTTTGTCAAATGCAGGTTTCTTCTCTTTTTTGAGCAGCTCATTATGATCCAAAATTTTATTTTTGTGTTTATCAAATTCAACACACTTCAGTTCCAAAACCGTATTTAAATCCAGTATGTCTCCAACGTTATGATTTACTGTGTTTATAATTTTAAAAACATTTTTATGTGTACTTAGATTCAGATCTTTGACTTTTGCTCTCAGAGTAACCATAGTGTTCACAGCACTGATAATGCAATTCTCTCTGATTTTGAGCTTTATTAGTTCAGACTCCACCCTCCTGTTTTCCTTCTTAAGTTTTTCCCCCCATCCTTCAACAGCAGATTTAATATCATTGAGTTGTTTTTCTTCATGGTGCATATTTGATAAAACTTTACTACTGGTTAGTTGTAAACTATGCATTTTATGTTGCATGTCATCACAAAATCTACCATTAAGGTTTTGAAATTGTGTCTGAAATAACTCTACAGAATTTTGTGTATTGGTAATTTCACTCTTGTTGGGATCTAATTTTTGTCCTTCCATTGTGTCTTTCTGGTTCCAAAGCATTTCTCTCTCTGTGTCAGGGACAGTCTGCATATGACTTATTTGGTGACTTTTTACCTTCATGGTCTCCTTTGCGGCCCGGACCTCTTCTATCTCATTGTTGAGATCTTGCCTTAAAAGTCCCAGTTCTTGTCTTTGGCTCTGCAAGTCATACCGGCTTGACTGTAGTTCTTTGATTTGTCTCTTGATGTCCTCTTCCATCAGTTGTTGTTCTTTTTGCTTTATGACAATTGTGTTCTTAGCTTTCTCAAGTAGGTCTCTGGTTTTGTGAAGCTGAAGGGACAGATTTTTTGCTTTGTCTTTGTTAACCTCAACACACAGGATGTCAGCATGTGTTCTTGTCTTTTCTAGTCGACTTGCTGTGATTTGCAGACTGTCCTTTTCATCTCTTAACCTTTGCTTCAACACTTGCATTTGCTGCTGGATGTCGGACATTTTCTGCGTCAAGTAATCTTTTACTTGATTCATGCCATTTTTATCTCTTTCCACATTCCCTTTGTCTTTCTTCAGCTCGTCTTTTAGGGTTTCATACTCTTGTTGTTTCTGCATCAAGTCCTCTTTCATTTGATTCATGCCATTTTTCTCTCTTTCCAGACTGTCTCTGTCTTTTTTCAGCTCGTCTTTTAGGGTTTCATACTCTTGTTGTTTCTGCATCAAGTTCCTTTTTTCTAGATGGATGCTATTTTTCTCCCTTTCCAGATTGTCTCTGTCTTTCTTCAGCTCGTCTTTTAGGGTTTCACACTCTTGTTGTTTCTGCAACAAGTTTTCTTTTTCTTGATTCATGCCATTTTTCTCTCTTTCCAGATTGTCTCTGTCTTTCTTCAGCCAGTTTTTCAGAGTTTCCCTTTCTTGCTTTTCCAATACAAGCTGGTGCATCAGTTGATCTCTTATTTCTTCTTGTTGCCTGGCAAAGTCTGTTATCAGGCATATGTATCCTTCCTTTGCCTTTTGCAGTATTTCAGAGTAGAAAAGCATATGTGTTTTCAGGGAATCTAGAGAGATATGCTCTTGTTCCAAATGACTGACCATCTTCACTACATTTCCATTGTCGCTTTGGAGCCTGCTAAGTTTATCTGCAATGGCACCAGTCATCCTCTCACTCACATACTTAATTTTTTCACTCAGAACCCGTAGATGCTTTTCGCATTCCATAATTTGATCAGCTCTCCTATGTAGATTCAATATTTGTTCTTCCATTGTATCTTTCTGGTTCCAAAGCATTTCTCTCTCTGTGTCAAGGACAGTCTGCATGTGACTTATTTGATCACTTTTCACCTTCATGGTCTCCTTTGCAGCCCGGACCTCTTCTATCTCATTGTTGAGATCTTGCCTTAAAAGTCCCAGTTCTTGTCTTTGGCTCTGCAAGTCATACCGGCTTGACTGTAGTTCTTTGATTTGTCTCTTGATGTCCTCTTCCATCAGTTGTTGTTCTTTTTGCTTTATGACAATTGTGTTATTTGCTCTCTCAAGTAGGTCTCTGGTTGTGTGAAGCTGAAGGGACAGATGTTTTGCTTTATCTTTGTTAACTTCAACAAACAGGATGTCAGCATGTGTTCTTGTCTTTTCTAGTCGACTTGCTGTGATTCGCAGACTATCCTTTTCATCTCTTAACTTTTGCTCCAACACTTGCATTTGCTGCTGGATGTCGGACATTTTCTGCTTCAAGTAATCTTTTACTTGATTCATGCCATTTTTATCTCTTTCCACATTCCCTTTGTCTTTCTTCAGCTCGTCTTTCAGGATTTCATATTCTTGTTGTTTCTGCATCAAGCCCTCTTTCATTTGATTCATGCCATTTCTCTCTCTTTCCAGACTGTCTCTGTCTTTTTTCAGCTCGTCTTTTAGGGTTTCATACTCTTGTTGTTTCTGCATCAAGTTCCTTCTTTCTAGATGGATGCTATTTTTCTCCCTTTCCAGATTGTCTTTGTCTTTCTTCAGCTCGTCTTTTAGGGTTTCACACTCTTGTTGTTTCTGCAACAAGTTTTCTTTTTCTTGATTCATGCCATTTTTCTCTCTTTCCAGATTGTCTCTGTCTTTCTTCAGCCAGTTTTTCAGAGTTTCCCTTTCTTGCTTTTCCAATACAAGCTGGTGCATCAGTTGATCTCTTATTTCTTCTTGTTGCCTGGCAAAGTCTGTTATCAGGCATATGTATCCTTCCTTTGCCTTCTGCAGTATTTCAGAGTAGAAAAGCATATGTGTTTTCAGGGAATCTAGAGAGATATGCTCTTTTTCCAAATGACTGACCATCTTCACTACATTTCCATTGTCGTTTTGGAGCCTGCTAAGTTTATCTGCAATGGCACCAGTCATCCTCTCACTCACATGCTTAATTTTTTCACTCAGAACACGTAGATGCTTTTTGCATTCCATAATTTGATCAGCTCTCCTATGTAGATTCAATATTTGTTCTTCTATTGTATCTTTCTGGTTCCAAAGTATTTCTCTCTTTGTGTCAAGGACAGTCTGCATGTGACTTATTTGATCACTTTTCACCTTCATGGTCTCCTTTGCAGCCCGGACCTCTTCTATCTCATTGTTGAGATCTTGCCTTAAAAGTCCCAGTTCTTGCCTTTGGCTCTGCAAGTCATACCGGCTTGACTGCAGTTCTTTGATTTGTCTCTTGATGTCCTCTTCCATCAGTTGTTGTTCTTTTTGCTTTATGACAATTGTGTTCTTTGCTCTCTCAAGTAGGTCTCTGGTTGTGTGAAGCTGAAGGGACAGATGTTTTGCTTTATCTTTGTTAACCTCAACAAACAGGATGTCAGCATGTGTTCTTGTCTTTTCTAGTCGACTTGCTGTGATTCGCAGACTATCCTTTTCATCTCTTAACTTTTGCTCCAACACTTGCATTTGCTGCTGGATGTCGGACATTTTCTGCTTCAAGTAATCTTTTACTTGATTCATGCCATTTTTATCTCTTTCCACATTCCCTTTGTCTTTCTTCAGCTCGTCTTTCAGGATTTCATATTCTTGTTGTTTCTGCATCAAGCCCTCTTTCATTTGATTCATGCCATTTCTCTCTCTTTCCAGACTTTCTCTGTCTTTTTTCAGCTCGTCTTTTAGGGTTTCATACTCTTGTTGTTTCTGCATCAAGTTCCTTTTTTCTAGATGGATGCTATTTTTTTCCCTTTCCAGATTGTCTCTGTCTTTCTTCAGCTCGTCTTTTAGGGTTTCACACTCTTGTTGTTTCTGCAACAAGTTTTCTTTTTCTTGATTCATGCCATTTTTCTCTCTTTCCAGATTGTCTCTGTCTTTCTTCAGCCAGTTTTTCAGAGTTTCCCTTTCTTGCTTTTCCAATACAAGCTGGTGCATCAGTTGATCTCTTATTTCTTCTTGTTGCCTGGCAAAGTCTGTTATCAGGCATATGTATCCTTCCTTTGCCTTCTGCAGTATTTCAGAGTAGAAAAGCATATGTGTTTTCAGGGAATCTAGAGAGATATGCTCTTGTTCCAAATGACTGACCATCTTCACTACATTTCCATTGTCGCTTTGGAGCCTGCTAAGTTTATCTGCAATGGCACCAGTCATCCTCTCACTCACATGCTTAATTTTTTCACTCAGAACCTGTAGATGCTTTTCGCATTCCATAATTTGATCAGCTCTCCTATGTAGATTCAATATTTGTTCTTCCATTGTATCTTTCTGGTTCCAAAGCATTTCTCTCTCTGTGTCAAGGACAGTCTGCATGTGACTTATTTGATCACTTTTCACCTTCATGGTCTCCTTTGCAGCCCGGACCTCTTCTATCTCATTGTTGAGATCTTGCCTTAAAAGTCCCAGTTCTTGTCTTTGGCTCTGCAAGTCATACCGGCTTGACTGCAGTTCTTTGATTTGTCTCTTGATGTCCTCTTCCATCAGTTGTTGTTCTTTTTGCTTTATGACAATTGTGTTCTTTGCTCTCTCAAGTAGGTCTCTGGTTGTGTGAAGCTGAAGGGACAGATGTTTTGCTTTATCTTTGTTAACCTCAACAAACAGGATGTCAGCATGTGTTCTTGTCTTTTCTAGTCGACTTGCTGTGATTCGCAGACTATCCTTTTCATCTCTTAACTTTTGCTCCAACACTTGCATTTGCTGCTGGATGTCGGACATTTTCTGCTTCAAGTAATCTTTTACTTGATTCATGCCATTTTTATCTCTTTCCACATTCCCTTTGTCTTTCTTCAGCTCGTCTTTTAGGGTTTCATACTCTTGTTGTTTCTGCATCAAGTTCCTTTTTCTAGATGGATGCTATTTTTCTCCCTTTCCAGATTGTCTCTGTCTTTCTTCAGCTCGTCTTTTAGGGTTTCACACTCTTGTTGTTTCTGCAACAAGTTTTCTTTTTCTTGATTCATGCCATTTTTCTCTCTTTCCAGATTGTCTCTGTCTTTCTTCAGCCAGTTTTTCAGAGTTTCCCTTTCTTGCTTTTCCAATACAAGCTGGTGCATCAGTTGATCTCTTATTTCTTCTTGTTGCCTGGCAAAGTCTGTTATCAGGCATATGTATCCTTCCTTTGCCTTTTGCAGTATTTCAGAGTAGAAAAGCATATGTGTTTTCAGGGAATCTAGAGAGATATGCTCTTGTTCCAAATGACTGACCATCTTCACTACATTTCCATTGTCGCTTTGGAGCCTGCTAAGTTTATCTGCAATGGCACCAGTCATCCTCTCACTCACATACTTAATTTTTTCACTCAGAACCCGTAGATGCTTTTCGCATTCCATAATTTGATCAGCTCTCCTATGTAGATTCAATATTTGTTCTTCCATTGTATCTTTCTGGTTCCAAAGCATTTCTCTCTCTGTGTCAAGGACAGTCTGCATGTGACTTATTTGATCACTTTTCACCTTCATGGTCTCCTTTGCAGCCCGGACCTCTTCTATCTCATTGTTGAGATCTTGCCTTAAAAGTCCCAGTTCTTGTCTTTGGCTCTGCAAGTCATACCGGCTTGACTGTAGTTCTTTGATTTGTCTCTTGATGTCCTCTTCCATCAGTTGTTGTTCTTTTTGCTTTATGACAATTGTGTTATTTGCTCTCTCAAGTAGGTCTCTGGTTGTGTGAAGCTGAAGGGACAGATGTTTTGCTTTATCTTTGTTAACCTTCAACAAACAGGATGTCAGCATGTGTTCTTGTCTTTTCTAGTCGACTTGCTGTGATTCGCAGACTATCCTTTTCATCTCTTAACTTTTGCTCCAACACTTGCATTTGCTGCTGGATGTCGGACATTTTCTGCTTCAAGTAATCTTTTACTTGATTCATGCCATTTTTATCTCTTTCCACATTCCCTTTGTCTTTCTTCAGCTCGTCTTTCAGGATTTCATATTCTTGTTGTTTCTGCATCAAGCCCTCTTTCATTTGATTCATGCCATTTCTCTCTCTTTCCAGACTGTCTCTGTCTTTTTTCAGCTCGTCTTTTAGGGTTTCATACTCTTGTTGTTTCTGCATCAAGTTCCTTCTTTCTAGATGGATGCTATTTTTCTCCCTTTCCAGATTGTCTTTGTCTTTCTTCAGCTCGTCTTTTAGGGTTTCACACTCTTGTTGTTTCTGCAACAAGTTTTCTTTTTCTTGATTCATGCCATTTTTCTCTCTTTCCAGATTGTCTCTGTCTTTCTTCAGCCAGTTTTTCAGAGTTTCCCTTTCTTGCTTTTCCAATACAAGCTGGTGCATCAGTTGATCTCTTATTTCTTCTTGTTGCCTGGCAAAGTCTGTTATCAGGCATATGTATCCTTCCTTTGCCTTCTGCAGTATTTCAGAGTAGAAAAGCATATGTGTTTTCAGGGAATCTAGAGAGATATGCTCTTGTTCCAAATGACTGACCATCTTCACTACATTTCCATTGTCGCTTTGGAGCCTGCTAAGTTTATCTGCAATGGCACCAGTCATCCTCTCACTCACATGCTTAATTTTTTCACTCAGAACCTGTAGATGCTTTTCGCATTCCATAATTTGATCAGCTCTCCTATGTAGATTCAATATTTGTTCTTCCATTGTATCTTTCTGGTTCCAAAGCATTTCTCTCTCTGTGTCAAGGACAGTCTGCATGTGACTTATTTGATCACTTTTCACCTTCATGGTCTCCTTTGCAGCCCGGACCTCTTCTATCTCATTGTTGAGATCTTGCCTTAAAAGTCCCAGTTCTTGTCTTTGGCTCTGCAAGTCATACCGGCTTGACTGCAGTTCTTTGATTTGTCTCTTGATGTCCTCTTCCATCAGTTGTTGTTCTTTTTGCTTTATGACAATTGTGTTCTTTGCTCTCTCAAGTAGGTCTCTGGTTGTGTGAAGCTGAAGGGACAGATGTTTTGCTTTATCTTTGTTAACCTCAACAAACAGGATGTCAGCATGTGTTCTTGTCTTTTCTAGTCGACTTGCTGTGATTCGCAGACTATCCTTTTCATCTCTTAACTTTTGCTCCAACACTTGCATTTGCTGCTGGATGTCGGACATTTTCTGCTTCAAGTAATCTTTTACTTGATTCATGCCATTTTTATCTCTTTCCACATTCCCTTTGTCTTTCTTCAGCTCGTCTTTTAGGGTTTCATACTCTTGTTGTTTCTGCATCAAGTTCCTTTTTTCTAGATGGATGCTATTTTTCTCCCTTTCCAGATTGTCTCTGTCTTTCTTCAGCTCGTCTTTTAGGGTTTCACACTCTTGTTGTTTCTGCAACAAGTTTTCTTTTTCTTGATTCATGCCATTTTTCTCTCTTTCCAGATTGTCTCTGTCTTTCTTCAGCCAGTTTTTCAGAGTTTCCCTTTCTTGCTTTTCCAATACAAGCTGGTGCATCAGTTGATCTCTTATTTCTTCTTGTTGCCTGGCAAAGTCTGTTATCAGGCATATGTATCCTTCCTTTGCCTTTTGCAGTATTTCAGAGTAGAAAAGCATATGTGTTTTCAGGGAATCTAGAGAGATATGCTCTTGTTCCAAATGACTGACCATCTTCACTACATTTCCATTGTCGCTTTGGAGCCTGCTAAGTTTATCTGCAATGGCACCAGTCATCCTCTCACTCACATACTTAATTTTTTCACTCAGAACCCGTAGATGCTTTTCGCATTCCATAATTTGATCAGCTCTCCTATGTAGATTCAATATTTGTTCTTCCATTGTATCTTTCTGGTTCCAAAGCATTTCTCTCTCTGTGTCAAGGACAGTCTGCATGTGACTTATTTGATCACTTTTCACCTTCATGGTCTCCTTTGCAGCCCGGACCTCTTCTATCTCATTGTTGAGATCTTGCCTTAAAAGTCCCAGTTCTTGTCTTTGGCTCTGCAAGTCATACCGGCTTGACTGTAGTTCTTTGATTTGTCTCTTGATGTCCTCTTCCATCAGTTGTTGTTCTTTTTGCTTTATGACAATTGTGTTATTTGCTCTCTCAAGTAGGTCTCTGGTTGTGTGAAGCTGAAGGGACAGATGTTTTGCTTTATCTTTGTTAACTTCAACAAACAGGATGTCAGCATGTGTTCTTGTCTTTTCTAGTCGACTTGCTGTGATTCGCAGACTATCCTTTTCATCTCTTAACTTTTGCTCCAACACTTGCATTTGCTGCTGGATGTCGGACATTTTCTGCTTCAAGTAATCTTTTACTTGATTCATGCCATTTTTATCTCTTTCCACATTCCCTTTGTCTTTCTTCAGCTCGTCTTTCAGGATTTCATATTCTTGTTGTTTCTGCATCAAGCCCTCTTTCATTTGATTCATGCCATTTCTCTCTCTTTCCAGACTGTCTCTGTCTTTTTTCAGCTCGTCTTTTAGGGTTTCATACTCTTGTTGTTTCTGCATCAAGTTCCTTCTTTCTAGATGGATGCTATTTTTCTCCCTTTCCAGATTGTCTTTGTCTTTCTTCAGCTCGTCTTTTAGGGTTTCACACTCTTGTTGTTTCTGCAACAAGTTTTCTTTTTCTTGATTCATGCCATTTTTCTCTCTTTCCAGATTGTCTCTGTCTTTCTTCAGCCAGTTTTTCAGAGTTTCCCTTTCTTGCTTTTCCAATACAAGCTGGTGCATCAGTTGATCTCTTATTTCTTCTTGTTGCCTGGCAAAGTCTGTTATCAGGCATATGTATCCTTCCTTTGCCTTCTGCAGTATTTCAGAGTAGAAAAGCATATGTGTTTTCAGGGAATCTAGAGAGATATGCTCTTTTTCCAAATGACTGACCATCTTCACTACATTTCCATTGTCGTTTTGGAGCCTGCTAAGTTTATCTGCAATGGCACCAGTCATCCTCTCACTCACATGCTTAATTTTTTCACTCAGAACACGTAGATGCTTTTCGCATTCCATAATTTGATCAGCTCTCCTATGTAGATTCAATATTTGTTCTTCTATTGTATCTTTCTGGTTCCAAAGTATTTCTCTCTTGTGTCAAGGACAGTCTGCATGTGACTTATTTGATCACTTTTCACCTTCATGGTCTCCTTTGCAGCCCGGACCTCTTCTATCTCATTGTTGAGATCTTGCCTTAAAAGTCCCAGTTCTTGCCTTTGGCTCTGCAAGTCATACCGGCTTGACTGCAGTTCTTTGATTTGTCTCTTGATGTCCTCTTCCATCAGTTGTTGTTCTTTTTGCTTTATGACAATTGTGTTCTTTGCTCTCTCAAGTAGGTCTCTGGTTGTGTGAAGCTGAAGGGACAGATGTTTTGCTTTATCTTTGTTAACCTCAACAAACAGGATGTCAGCATGTGTTCTTGTCTTTTCTAGTCGACTTGCTGTGATTCGCAGACTATCCTTTTCATCTCTTAACTTTTGCTCCAACACTTGCATTTGCTGCTGGATGTCGGACATTTTCTGCTTCAAGTAATCTTTTACTTGATTCATGCCATTTTTATCTCTTTCCACATTCCCTTTGTCTTTCTTCAGCTCGTCTTTCAGGATTTCATATTCTTGTTGTTTCTGCATCAAGCCCTCTTTCATTTGATTCATGCCATTTCTCTCTCTTTCCAGACTTTCTCTGTCTTTTTTCAGCTCGTCTTTTAGGGTTTCATACTCTTGTTGTTTTCTGCATCAAGTTCCTTTTTTCTAGATGGATGCTATTTTTTTCCCTTTCCAGATTGTCTCTGTCTTTCTTCAGCTCGTCTTTTAGGGTTTCACACTCTTGTTGTTTCTGCAACAAGTTTTCTTTTTCTTGATTCATGCCATTTTTCTCTCTTTCCAGATTGTCTCTGTCTTTCTTCAGCCAGTTTTTCAGAGTTTCCCTTTCTTGCTTTTCCAATACAAGCTGGTGCATCAGTTGATCTCTTATTTCTTCTTGTTGCCTGGCAAAGTCTGTTATCAGGCATATGTATCCTTCCTTTGCCTTCTGCAGTATTTCAGAGTAGAAAAGCATATGTGTTTTCAGGGAATCTAGAGAGATATGCTCTTGTTCCAAATGACTGACCATCTTCACTACATTTCCATTGTCGCTTTGGAGCCTGCTAAGTTTATCTGCAATGGCACCAGTCATCCTCTCACTCACATGCTTAATTTTTTCACTCAGAACCTGTAGATGCTTTTCGCATTCCATAATTTGATCAGCTCTCCTATGTAGATTCAATATTTGTTCTTCCATTGTATCTTTCTGGTTCCAAAGCATTTCTCTCTCTGTGTCAAGGACAGTCTGCATGTGACTTATTTGATCACTTTTCACCTTCATGGTCTCCTTTGCAGCCCGGACCTCTTCTATCTCATTGTTGAGATCTTGCCTTAAAAGTCCCAGTTCTTGTCTTTGGCTCTGCAAGTCATACCGGCTTGACTGTAGTTCTTTGATTTGTCTCTTGATGTCCTCTTCCATCAGTTGTTGTTCTTTTTGCTTTATGACAATTGTGTTCTTAGCTTTCTCAAGTAGGTCTCTGGTTTTGTGAAGCTGAAGGGACAGATTTTTTGCTTTGTCTTTGTTAACCTCAACACACAGGATGTCAGCATGTGTTCTTGTCTTTTCTAGTCGACTTGCTGTGATTCGCAGACTATCCTTTTCATCTCTTAACTTTTGCTCCAACACTTGCATTTGCTGCTGGATGTCGGACATTTTCTGCTTCAAGTAATCTTTTACTTGATTCATGCCATTTTTATCTCTTTCCACATTCCCTTTGTCTTTCTTCAGCTCGTCTTTCAGGATTTCATACTCTTGTTGTTTCTGCATCAAGTTCCTTTTTTCTAGATGGATGCTATTTTTCTCCCTTTCCAGATTGTCTCTGTCTTTCTTCAGCTTGTCTTTTAGGGTTTCATACTCTTGTTGTTTCTGCAACAAGTTTTCTTTTTCTTGATTCATGCCATTTTTCTCTCTTTCCAGATTGTCTCTGTCTTTCTTCAGCCAGTTTTTCAGAGTTTCCCTTTCTTGCTTTTTCAATACAAGCTGGTGCACCAGTTGATCTCTTATTTCTTCTTGTTGCCTGGCAAAGTCTGTTATCAGGCATTTGTATCCTTCCTTTGCCTTCTGCAGTATTTCAGAGTAGAAAAGCATATGTGTTTTCAGGGAATCTAGAGAGATGTGCTCTTGTTGCAAATGACTGACCATCTTCACTACATTTCCATTGTCGTTTTGGAGCCTGCTAAGGTCATCTGCAATTGCACCAGTCATCCTCTCACTCACATGCTTAATTTTTTCACTCAGAACCCGTAGATGCTTTTCGCATTCCATAATTTGATCAGCTCTCCTATGTAGATTCAATATTTGTTCTTCCATTGTATCTTTCTGGTTCCAAAGCATTTCTCTCTCTGTGTCAAGGACAGTCTGCATGTGACTTATTTGATCACTTTTCACCTTCATGGTCTCCTTTGCAGCCCGGACCTCTTCTATCTCATTGTTGAGATCTTGCCTTAAAAGTCCCAGTTCTTGTCTTTGGCTCTGCCAGTCATACCGGCTTGACTGTAGTTCTTTGATTTGTCTCTTGATGTCCTCTTCCATCAGTTGTTGTTCTTTTTGCTTTATGACAATTGTGTTCTTAGCTTTCTCAAGTAGGTCTCTGGTTTTGTGAAGCTGAAGGGACAGATTTTTTGCTTTGTGTTTGTTTACCTCAACACACAGGATGTCAGCATGTGTTCTTGTCTTTTCTAGTCGACTTGCTGTGATTTGCAGACTGTCCTTTTCATATCTTAACCTTTGCTTCAACACTTGCATTTGCTGCTGGATGTCGGACATTTTCTGCGTCAAGTAATCTTTTACTTGATTCATGCCATTTTTATCTCTTTCCACATTCCCTTTGTCTTTCTTCAGCTCGTCTTTCAGGATTTCATATTCTTGTTGTTTCTGCATCAAGTCCTCTTTCATTTGATTCATGCCATTTTTCTGTCTTTCCAGACTGTCTCTGTCTTTTTTCAGCTCGTCTTTTAGGGTTTCATACTCTTGTTGTTTCTGCATCAAGTTCCTTTTTTCTAGATGGATGCTATTTTTCTCCCTTTCCAGATTGTCTCTGTCTTTCTTCAGCTCGTCTTTTAGGGTTTCATACTCTTGTTGTTTCTGCATCAAGTTCCTTTTTTCTAGATGGATGCTATTTTTCTCCCTTTCCAGATTGTCTCTGTCTTTCTTCAGCTCGTCTTTTAGGGTTTCACACTCTTGTTGTTTCTGCAACAAGTTTTCTTTTTCTTGATTCATGCCATTTTTCTCTCTTTCCAGATTGTCTCTGTCTTTCTTCAGCCAGTTTTTCAGAGTTTCCCTTTCTTGCTTTTCCAATACAAGCTGGTGCATCAGTTGATCTCTTATTTCTTCTTGTTGCCTGGCAAAGTCTGTTATCAGGCATATGTATCCTTCCTTTGCCTTCTGCAGTATTTCAGAGTAGAAAAGCATATGTGTTTTCAGGGAATCTAGAGAGATATGCTCTTGTTCCAAATGACTGACCATCTTCACTACATTTCCATTGTCGCTTTGGAGCCTGCTAAGTTTATCTGCAATGGCACCAGTCATCCTCTCACTCACATGCTTAATTTTTTCACTCAGAACCCGTAGATGCTTTTCGCATTCCATAATTTGATCAGCTCTCCTATGTAGATTTAATATTTGTTCTTCCATTGTATCTTTCTGGTTCCAAAGCATTTCTCTCTCTGTGTCAAGGACAGTCTGCATGTGACTTATTTGATCACTTTTCACCTTCATGGTCTCCTTTGCAGCCCGGACCTCTTCTATCTCATTGTTGAGATCTTGCCTTAAAAGTCCCAGTTCTTGTCTTTGGCTCTGCAAGTCATACCGGCTTGACTGTAGTTCTTTGATTTGTCTCTTGATGTCCTCTTCCATCAGTTGTTGTTCTTTTTGCTTTATGACAATTGTGTTCTTAGCTTTCTCAAGTAGGTCTCTGGTTTTGTGAAGCTGAAGGGACAGATTTTTTGCTTTGTGTTTGTTTACCTCAACACACAGGATGTCAGCATGTGTTCTTGTCTTTTCTAGTCGACTTGCTGTGATTTGCAGACTGTCCTTTTCATATTTTAACCTTTGCTTCAACACTTGCATTTGCTGCTGGATGTCGGACATTTTCTGCGTCAAGTAATCTTTTACTTGATTCATGCCATTTTTATCTCTTTCCACATTCCCTTTGTCTTTCTTCAGCTCGTCTTTCAGGATTTCATATTCTTGTTGTTTCTGCATCAAGTCCTCTTTCATTTGATTCATGCCATTTTTCTGTCTTTCCAGACTGTCTCTGTCTTTTTTCAGCTCGTCTTTTAGGGTTTCATACTCTTGTTGTTTCTGCATCAAGTTCCTTTTTTCTAGATGGATGCTATTTTTCTCCCTTTCCAGATTGTCTCTGTCTTTCTTCAGCTCGTCTTTTAGGGTTTCATACTCTTGTTGTTTCTGCATCAAGTTCCTTTTTTCTAGATGGATGCTATTTTTCTCCCTTTCCAGATTGTCTCTGTCTTTCTTCAGCTCGTCTTTTAGGGTTTCACACTTTTGTTGTTTCTGCAACAAGTTTTCTTTTTCTTGATTCATGCCATTTTTCTCTCTTTCCAGATTGTCTCTGTCTTTCTTCAGCCAGTTTTTCAGAGTTTCCCTTTCTTGCTTTTCCAATACAAGCTGGTGCATCAGTTGATCTCTTATTTCTTCTTGTTGCCTGGCAAAGTCTGTTATCAGGCATATGTATCCTTCCTTTGCCTTCTGCAGTATTTCAGAGTAGAAAAGCATATGTGTTTTCAGGGAATCTAGAGAGATATGCTCTTGTTCCAAATGACTGACCATCTTCACTACATTTCCATTGTCGCTTTGGAGCCTGCTAAGTTTATCTGCAATGGCACCAGTCATCCTCTCACTCACATGCTTAATTTTTTCACTCAGAACCCGTAGATGCTTTTCGCATTCCATAATTTGATCAGCTCTCCTATGTAGATTTAATATTTGTTCTTCCATTGTATCTTTCTGGTTCCAAAGCATTTCTCTCTCTGTGTCAAGGACAGTCTGCATGTGACTTATTTGATCACTTTTCACCTTCATGGTCTCCTTTGCAGCCCGGACCTCTTCTATCTCATTGTTGAGATCTTGCCTTAAAAGTCCCAGTTCTTGTCTTTGGCTCTGCAAGTCATACCGGCTTGACTGCAGTTCTTTGATTTGTCTCTTGATGTCCTCTTCCATCAGTTGTTGTTCTTTTTGCTTTATGACAATTGTGTTCTTTGCTCTCTCAAGTAGGTCTCTGGTTGTGTGAAGCTGAAGGGACAGATGTTTTGCTTTATCTTTGTTAACCTCAACAAACAGGATGTCAGCATGTGTTCTTGTCTTTTCTAGTCGACTTGCTGTGATTCGCAGACTATCCTTTTCATCTCTTAACTTTTGCTCCAACACTTGCATTTGCTGCTGGATGTCGGACATTTTCTGCTTCAAGTAATCTTTTACTTGATTCATGCCATTTTTATCTCTTTCCACATTCCCTTTGTCTTTCTTCAGCTCGTCTTTCAGGATTTCATATTCTTGTTGTTTCTGCATCAAGCCCTCTTTCATTTGATTCATGCCATTTCTCTCTCTTTCCAGACTGTCTCTGTCTTTTTTCAGCTCGTCTTTTAGGGTTTCATACTCTTGTTGTTTCTGCATCAAGTTCCTTTTTTCTAGATGGATGCTATTTTTCTCCCTTTCCAGATTGTCTCTGTCTTTCTTCAGCTCGTCTTTTAGGGTTTCACACTCTTGTTGTTTCTGCAACAAGTTTTCTTTTTCTTGATTCATGCCATTTTTCTCTCTTTCCAGATTGTCTCTGTCTTTCTTCAGCCAGTTTTTCAGAGTTTCCCTTTCTTGCTTTTCCAATACAAGCTGGTGCATCAGTTGATCTCTTATTTCTTCTTGTTGCCTGGCAAAGTCTGTTATCAGGCATATGTATCCTTCCTTTGCCTTCTGCAGTATTTCAGAGTAGAAAAGCATATGTGTTTTCAGGGAATCTAGAGAGATATGCTCTTGTTCCAAATGACTGACCATCTTCACTACATTTCCATTGTCGCTTTGGAGCCTGCTAAGTTTATCTGCAATGGCACCAGTCATCCTCTCACTCACATGCTTAATTTTTTCACTCAGAACCCGTAGATGCTTTTCGCATTCCATAATTTGATCAGCTCTCCTATGTAGATTCAATATTTGTTCTTCCATTGTATCTTTCTGGTTCCAAAGCATTTCTCTCTCTGTGTCAAGGACAGTCTGCATGTGACTTATTTGATCACTTTTCACCTTCATGGTCTCCTTTGCAGCCCGGACCTCTTCTATCTCATTGTTGAGATCTTGCCTTAAAAGTCCCAGTTCTTGTCTTTGGCTCTGCAAGTCATACCGGCTTGACTGCAGTTCTTTGATTTGTCTCTTGATGTCCTCTTCCATCAGTTGTTGTTCTTTTTGCTTTATGACAATTGTGTTCTTTGCTCTCTCAAGTAGGTCTCTGGTTGTGTGAAGCTGAAGGGACAGATGTTTTGCTTTATCTTTGTTAACCTCAACAAACAGGATGTCAGCATGTGTTCTTGTCTTTTCTAGTCGACTTGCTGTGATTCGCAGACTATCCTTTTCATCTCTTAACTTTTGCTCCAACACTTGCATTTGCTGCTGGATGTCGGACATTTTCTGCTTCAAGTAATCTTTTACTTGATTCATGCCATTTTTATCTCTTTCCACATTCCCTTTGTCTTTCTTCAGCTCGTCTTTCAGGATTTCATATTCTTGTTGTTTCTGCATCAAGCCCTCTTTCATTTGATTCATGCCATTTCTCTCTCTTTCCAGACTGTCTCTGTCTTTTTTCAGCTCGTCTTTTAGGGTTTCATACTCTTGTTGTTTCTGCATCAAGTTCCTTTTTTCTAGATGGATGCTATTTTTCTCCCTTTCCAGATTGTCTCTGTCTTTCTTCAGCTCGTCTTTTAGGGTTTCACACTCTTGTCGTTTCTGCAACAGGTTTTCTTTTTCTTGATTCATGCCATTTTTCTCTCTTTCCAGATTGTCTCTGTCTTTCTTCAGCCAGTTTTTCAGAGTTTCCCTTTCTTGCTTTTCCAATACAAGCTGGTGCATCAGTTGATCTCTTATTTCTTCTTGTTGCCTGGCAAAGTCTGTTATCAGGCATATGTATCCTTCCTTTGCCTTCTGCAGTATTTCAGAGTAGAAAAGCATATGTGTTTTCAGGGAATCTAGAGAGATATGCTCTTGTTCCAAATGACTGACCATCTTCACTACATTTCCATTGTCGCTTTGGAGCCTGCTAAGTTTATCTGCAATGGCACCAGTCATCCTCTCACTCACATGCTTAATTTTTTCACTCAGAACCCGTAGATGCTTTTCGCATTCCATAATTTGATCAGCTCTCCTATGTAGATTCAATATTTGTTCTTCCATTGTATCTTTCTGGTTCCAAAGCATTTCTCTCTCTGTGTCAAGGACAGTCTGCATGTGACTTATTTGATCACTTTTCACCTTCATGGTCTCCTTTGCAGCCCGGACCTCTTCTATCTCATTGTTGAGATCTTGCCTTAAAAGTCCCAGTTCTTGTCTTTGGCTCTGCAAGTCATACCGGCTTGACTGCAGTTCTTTGATTTGTCTCTTGATGTCCTCTTCCATCAGTTGTTGTTCTTTTTGCTTTATGACAATTGTGTTCTTTGCTCTCTCAAGTAGGTCTCTGGTTGTGTGAAGCTGAAGGGACAGATGTTTTGCTTTATCTTTGTTAACCTCAACAAACAGGATGTCAGCATGTGTTCTTGTCTTTTCTAGTCGACTTGCTGTGATTCGCAGACTATCCTTTTCATCTCTTAACTTTTGCTCCAACACTTGCATTTGCTGCTGGATGTCGGACATTTTCTGCTTCAAGTAATCTTTTACTTGATTCATGCCATTTTTATCTCTTTCCACATTCCCTTTGTCTTTCTTCAGCTCGTCTTTCAGGATTTCATATTCTTGTTGTTTCTGCATCAAGCCCTCTTTCATTTGATTCATGCCATTTCTCTCTCTTTCCAGACTGTCTCTGTCTTTTTTCAGCTCGTCTTTTAGGGTTTCATACTCTTGTTGTTTCTGCATCAAGTTCCTTCTTTCTAGATGGATGCTATTTTTCTCCCTTTCCAGATTGTCTCTGTCTTTCTTCAGCTCGTCTTTTAGGGTTTCACACTCTTGTTGTTTCTGCAACAAGTTTTCTTTTTCTTGATTCATGCCATTTTTCTCTCTTTCCAGATTGTCTCTGTCTTTCTTCAGCCAGTTTTTCAGAGTTTCCCTTTCTTGCTTTTCCAATACAAGCTGGTGCATCAGTTGATCTCTTATTTCTTCTTGTTGCCTGGCAAAGTCTGTTATCAGGCATATGTATCCTTCCTTTGCCTTCTGCAGTATTTCAGAGTAGAAAAGCATATGTGTTTTCAGGGAATCTAGAGAGATATGCTCTTGTTGCAAATGACTGACCATCTTCACTACATTTCCATTGTCGTTTTGGAGCCTGCTAAGTTTATCTGCAATGGCACCAGTCATCCTCTCACTCAAATGCTTAATTTTTTCATTCAGAACCCGTAGATGCTTTTCACATTCCATAATTTGATCAGCTCTCCTATGTAGATTCAATATTTGTTCTTCCATTGTATCTTTCTGGTTCCAAAGCATTTCTCTCTCTGTGTCAAGGACAGTCTGCATGTGACTTATTTGATCACTTTTCACCTTCATGGTCTCCTTTGCAGCCCGGACCTCTTCTATCTCATTGTTGAGATCTTGCCTTAAAAGTCCCAGTTCTTGTCTTTGTCTCTGCAAGTCATACCGGCTTGACTGTAGTTCTTTGATTTGTCTCTTGATGTCCTCTTCCATCAGTTGTTGTTCTTTTTGCTTTATGACAATTGTGTTCTTAGCTTTCTCAAGTAGGTCTCTGGTTTTGTGAAGCTGAAGGGACAGATTTTTTGCTTTGTCTTTGTTAACCTCAACACACAGGATGTCAGCATGTGTTCTTGTCTTTTCTAGTCGACTTGCTGTGATTTGCAGACTGTCCTTTTCATCTCTTAACCTTTGCTTCAACACTTGCATTTGCTGCTGGATGTCGGACATTTTCTGCGTCAAGTAATCTTTTACTTGATTCATGCCATTTTTATCTCTTTCCACATTCCCTTTGTCTTTCTTCAGCTCGTCTTTTAGGGTTTCATACTCTTGTTGTTTCTGCATCAAGTTCCTTTTTTCTAGATGGATGCTATTTTTCTCCCTTTCCAGATTGTCTCTGTCTTTCTTCAGCTCGTCTTTTAGGGTTTCACACTCTTGTTGTTTCTGCAACAAGTTTTCTTTTTCTTGATTCATGCCATTTTTCTCTCTTTCCAGATTGTCTCTGTCTTTCTTCAGCCAGTTTTTCAGAGTTTCCCTTTCTTGCTTTTCCAATACAAGCTGGTGCATCAGTTGATCTCTTATTTCTTCTTGTTGCCTGGCAAAGTCTGTTATCAGGCATATGTATCCTTCCTTTGCCTTCTGCAGTATTTCAGAGTAGAAAAGCATATGTGTTTTCAGGGAATCTAGAGAGATATGCTCTTGTTCCAAACGACTGACCAGCTTCACTACTTTTCCATTGTCCTGTTGGAGCCTGCTAAGTTTATCTGCAATATCACCAGTCATTCTCTCACTCACATGCTTAATTTTTTCTCTCAGATCCCCTAGATGCTTTTCAGATTCTGTCATTTGATCAGCTTTTCTATGTAGAGTCAATCTTTGTTTTTCCATTGTATCTTTCTGGTTCCAAAGTATTTCTCTCTCTGTGTCAGGAACAGTCTGCATATGACCTATTTGGTCTCTTTTTACCTTCATGGTCTCCTTTGCGACCCGGACCTCTTCTATCTCAGTGTTGAGATCTTGCATTAAAAGTCCCAGTTCTTGTCTTTGGCTCTGCAAGTCATACCGGCTTGACTGTAGTTCTTTGATTTGTCTCTTGATGTCCTCTTCCATCAGTTGTTGTTCTTTTTGCTTTATGACAATTGTGTTCTTTGCTCTCTCAAGTAGGTCTCTGGTTGTGTGACGCTGAAGGGACAGATGTTTTGCTTTATCTTTGTTAACCTCAACAGACAGGATGTCAGCATGTGTTCTTGTCTTTTCTAGTCGACTTGCTGTGATTCGCAGACTATCCTTTTCATCTCTTAACTTTTGCTCCAACACTTGCATTTGCTGCTGGATGTCGGACATTTTCTGCTTCAAGTAATCTTTTACTTGATTCATGCCATTTTTATCTCTTTCCACATTCCCTTTGTCTTTCTTCAGCTCGTCTTTCAGGATTTCATATTCTTGTTGTTTCTGCATCAAGTCCTCTTTCGTTTGATTCATGCCATTTTTCTCTCTTTCCAGACTGTCTCTGTCTTTTTTCAGCTCGTCTTTTAGGGTTTCATACTCTTGTTGTTTCTGCATCAAGTTCCTTTTTTCTAGATGGATGCTATTTTTCTCCCTTTCCAGATTGTCTCTGTCTTTCTTCAGCTCGTCTTTTAGGGTTTCACACTCTTGTTGTTTCTGCAACAAGTTTTCTTTTTCTTGATTCATGCCATTTTTCTCTCTTTCCAGATTGTCTCTGTCTTTCTTCAGCCAGTTTTTCAGAGTTTCCCTTTCTTGCTTTTCCAATACAAGCTGGTGCATCAGTTGATCTCTTATTTCTTCTTGTTGCCTGGCAAAGTCTGTTATCAGGCATATGTATCCTTCCTTTGCCTTCTGCAGTATTTCAGAGTAGAAAAGCATATGTGTTTTCAGGGAATCTAGAGAGATATGCTCTTGTTCCAAACGACTGACCAGCTTCACTACTTTTCCATTGTCCTGTTGGAGCCTGCTAAGTTTATCTGCAATATCACCAGTCATTCTCTCACTCACATGCTTAATTTTTTCTCTCAGATCCCCTAGATGCTTTTCAGATTCTGTCATTTGATCAGCTTTTCTATGTAGAGTCAATCTTTGTTTTTCCATTGTATCTTTCTGGTTCCAAAGTATTTCTCTCTCTGTGTCAGGAACAGTCTGCATATGACCTATTTGGTCTCTTTTTACCTTCATGGTCTCCTTTGCGACCCGGACCTCTTCTATCTCAGTGTTGAGATCTTGCATTAAAAGTCCCAGTTCTTGTCTTTGGCTCTGCAAGTCATACCGGCTTGACTGTAGTTCTTTGATTTGTCTCTTGATGTCCTCTTCCATCAGTTGTTGTTCTTTTTGCTTTATGACAATTGTGTTCTTTGCTCTCTCAAGTAGGTCTCTGGTTGTGTGACGCTGAAGGGACAGATGTTTTGCTTTATCTTTGTTAACCTCAACAGACAGGATGTCAGCATGTGTTCTTGTCTTTTCTAGTCGACTTGCTGTGATTCGCAGACTATCCTTTTCATCTCTTAACTTTTGCTCCAACACTTGCATTTGCTGCTGGATGTCGGACATTTTCTGCTTCAAGTAATCTTTTACTTGATTCATGCCATTTTTATCTCTTTCCACATTCCCTTTGTCTTTCTTCAGCTCGTCTTTCAGGATTTCATATTCTTGTTGTTTCTGCATCAAGTCCTCTTTCGTTTGATTCATGCCATTTTTCTCTCTTTCCAGACTGTCTCTGTCTTTTTTCAGCTCGTCTTTTAGGGTTTCATACTCTTGTTGTTTCTGCATCAAGTTCCTTTTTTCTAGATGGATGCTATTTTTCTCCCTTTCCAGATTGTCTCTGTCTTTCTTCAGCTCGTCTTTTAGGGTTTCACACTCTTGTTGTTTCTGCAACAAGTTTTCTTTTACTTGATTCATGCCATTTTTCTCTCTTTCCAGATTGTCTCTGTCTTTCTTCAGCCAGTTTTTCAGAGTTTCCCTTTCTTGCTTTTCCAATACAAGCTGGTGCATCAGTTGATCTCTTATTTCTTCTTGTTGCCTGGCAAAGTCTGTTATCAGGCATATGTATCCTTCCTTTGCCTTCTGCAGTATTTCAGAGTAGAAAAGCATATGTGTTTTCAGGGAATCTAGAGAGATATGCTCTTGTTCCAAACGACTGACCAGCTTCACTACTTTTCCATTGTCCTGTTGGAGCCTGCTAAGTTTATCTGCAATATCACCAGTCATTCTCTCACTCACATGCTTAATTTTTTCTCTTAGATCCCCTAGATGCTTTTCAGATTCTGTCATTTGATCAGCTTTTCTATGTAGAGTCAATCTTTGTTTTTCCATTGTATCTTTCTGGTTCCAAAGTATTTCTCTCTCTGTGTCAGGAACAGTCTGCATATGACCTATTTGGTCTCTTTTTACCTTCATGGTCTCCTTTGCGACCCGGACCTCTTCTATCTCATTGTTGAGATCTTGCCTTAAAAGTCCCAGTTCTTGTCTTTGGCTCTGCAAGTCATACCGGCTTGACTGTAGTTCTTTGATTTGTCTCTTGATGTCCTCTTCCATCAGTTGTTGTTCTTTTTGCTTTATGACAATTGTGTTCTTTGCTCTCTCAAGTAGGTCTCTGGTTGTGTGACGCTGAAGGGACAGATGTTTTGCTTTATCTTTGTTAACCTCAACAAACAGGATGTCAGCATGTGTTCTTGTCTTTTCTAGTCGACTTGCTGTGATTCGCAGACTATCCTTTTCATCTCTTAACTTTTGCTCCAACACTTGCATTTGCTGCTGGATGTCGGACATTTTCTGCTTCAAGTAATCTTTTACTTGATTCATGCCATTTTTATCTCTTTCCACATTCCCTTTGTCTTTCTTCAGCTCGTCTTTCAGGATTTCATATTCTTGTTGTTTCTGCATCAAGTCCTCTTTCGTTTGATTCATGCCATTTTTCTCTCTTTCCAGACTGTCTCTGTCTTTTTTCAGCTCGTCTTTTAGGGTTTCATACTCTTGTTGTTTCTGCATCAAGTTCCTTGTTTCTAGATGAATGCTATTTTTCTCCCTTTCCAGATTGTCTCTGTCTTTCTTCAGCTCGTCTTTTAGGGTTTCACACTCTTGTTGTTTCTGCAACAAGTTTTCTTTTACTTGATTCATGCCATTTTTCTCTCTTTCCAGATTGTCTCTGTCTTTCTTCAGCCAGTTTTTCAGAGTTTCCCTTTCTTGCTTTTCCAATACAAGCTGGTGCATCAGTTGATCTCTTATTTCTTCTTGTTGCCTGGCAAAGTCTGTTATCAGGCATATGTATCCTTCCTTTGCCTTCTGCAGTATTTCAGAGTAGAAAAGCATATGTGTTTTCAGGGAATCTAGAGAGATATGCTCTTGTTCCAAACGACTGACCAGCTTCACTACTTTTCCATTGTCCTGTTGGAGCCTGCTAAGTTTATCTGCAATATCACCAGTCATTCTCTCACTCACATGCTTAATTTTTTCTCTTAGATCCCCTAGATGCTTTTCAGATTCTGTCATTTGATCAGCTTTTCTATGTAGAGTCAATCTTTGTTTTTCCATTGTATCTTTCTGGTTCCAAAGTATTTCTCTCTCTGTGTCAGGAACAGTCTGCATATGACCTATTTGGTCTCTTTTTACCTTCATGGTCTCCTTTGCGACCCGGACCTCTTCTATCTCATTGTTGAGATCTTGCCTTAAAAGTCCCAGTTCTTGTCTTTGGCTCTGCAAGTCATACCGGCTTGACTGTAGTTCTTTGATTTGTCTCTTGATGTCCTCTTCAATCAGTTGTTGTTCTTTTTGCTTTATGACAATTGTGTTCTTTGCTCTCTCAAGTAGGTCTCTGGTTGTGTGACGCTGAAGGGACAGATGTTTTGCTTTATCTTTGTTAACCTCAACAAACAGGATGTCAGCATGTGTTCTTGTCTTTTCTAGTCGACTTGCTGTGATTCGCAGACTATCCTTTTCATCTCTTAACTTTTGCTCCAACACTTGCATTTGCTGCTGGATGTCGGACATTTTCTGCTTCAAGTAATCTTTTACTTGATTCATGCCATTTTTATCTCTTTCCACATTCCCTTTGTCTTTCTTCAGCTCGTCTTTCAGGATTTCATATTCTTGTTGTTTCTGCATCAAGTCCTCTTTCGTTTGATTCATGCCATTTTTCTCTCTTTCCAGACTGTCTCTGTCTTTTTTCAGCTCGTCTTTTAGGGTTTCATACACTTGTTGTTTCTGCATCAAGTTCCTTGTTTCTAGATGGATGCTATTTTTCTCCCTTTCCAGATTGTCTCTGTCTTTCTTCAACTCGTCTTTTAGGGTTTCACACTCTTGTTGTTTCTGCAACAAGTTTTCTTTTTCTTGATTCATGCCATTTTTCTCTCTTTCCAGATTGTCTCTGTCTTTCTTCAGCCAGTTTTTCAGAGTTTCCCTTTCTTGCTTTTCCAATACAAGCTGGTGCATCAGTTGATCTCTTATTTCTTCTTGTTGCCTGGCAAAGTCTGTTATCAGGCATATGTATCCTTCCTTTGCCTTCTGCAGTATTTCAGAGTAGAAAAGCATATGTGTTTTCAGGGAATCTAGAGAGATATGCTCTTGTTCCAAACGACTGACCATCTTCACTACATTTCCATTGTCGTTTTGGAGCCTGCTAAGTTTATCTGCAATGGCACCAGTCATCCTCTCACTCAAATGCTTAATTTTTTCACTCAGAACCCGTAGATGCTTTTCACATTCCATAATTTGATCAGCTCTCCTATGTAGATTCAATGTTTGTTCTTCCATTGTATCTTTCTGGTTCCAAAGCATTTCTCTCTCTGTGTCAAGGACAGTCTGCATGTGACTTATTTGATCACTTTTCACCTTCATGGTCTCCTTTGCAGCCCAGACCTCTTCTATCTCAGTGTTGAGATCTTGCCTTAAAAGTCCCAGTTCTTGTCTTTGGCTCTGCAAGTCATACCGGCTTGACTGTAGTTCTTTGATTTGTCTCTTGATGTCCTCTTCCATCAGTTGTTGTTCTTTTTGCTTTATGACAATTGTGTTCTTAGCTTTCTCAAGTAGCTCTCTGGTTTTGTGAAGCTGAAGGGACAGATTTTTTGCTTTGTCTTTGTTAACCTCAACACACAGGATGTCAGCATGTGTTCTTGTCTTTTCTAGTCGACTTGCTGTGATTTGCAGACTGTCCTTTTCATCTCTTAACCTTTGCTTCAACACTTGCATTTGCTGCTGGATGTCGGACATTTTCTGCGTCAAGTAATCTTTTACTCGATTCATGCCATTTTTATCTCTTTCCACATTCCCTTTGTCTTTCTTCAGCTCGTCTTTCAGGGTTTCATACACTTGTTGTTTCTGCAACAAGTTCTCTTTTTCTCGATGTATGCTATTTTTATCTCTTTCCAGATTGTCTATGTCTTTCTTCAGCTCGTCTTTCAGTATTTCATATTCTTGTTGTTTCTGCATCAAGTCCTCTTTCATTTGATTCATGCCATTTTTCTCTCTTTCCAGACTGTCTCTGTCTTTTTTCAGCTCGTCTTTCAGGGTTTCATACACTTGTTGTTTCTGCATCAAGTTCCTTTTTCCTAGATGGATGCTACTTTTCTCCCTTTCCAGATTGTCTCTGTCTTTCTTCAGCTCATCTTTTAGGGTTTCATACTCTTGTTGTTTCTGCAACAACTTTTCTTTTTCTTGATTTATGCCATTTTTCTCTCTTTCCAGATTGTCTCTGTCTTTCTTTAGCCAGTTTTTCAGAGTTTCCCTTTCTTGCTTTTCAAATACAAGCTGGTGCATCAGTTGATCTCTTATTTCTTCTTGTTGCCTGGCAAAGTCTGTTATCAGGCATATGTATCCTTCCTTTGCCTTCTGCAGTATTTCAGAGTAGAAAAGCATATGTGTTTTCAGGAAATCTAGAGAGATATGCTCTTGTTCCAAATGACTGACCATCTTCACTACATTTCCATTGTCGCTTTGGAGCCTGCTAAGTTTATCTGCAATGGCACCAGTCATCCTCTCACTCACATGTTTAATTTTTTTACTCAGAACCCGTAGATGCTTTTCACATTCCATAATTTGATCAGCTCTCCTATGTAGATTCAATATTTGTTCTTCCATTGTATCTTTCTGGTTCCAAAGCATTTCTCTCTCTGTGTCAAGGACAGTCTGCATGTGACTTATTTGATCACTTTTCACCTTCATGGTCTCCTTTGCAGCCCGGACCTCTTCTATCTCATTGTTGAGATCTTGCCTTAAAAGTCCCAGTTCTTGTCTTTGGCTCTGCAAGTCATACCGGCTTGACTGTAGTTCTTTGATTTGTCTCTTGATGTCCTCTTCCATCAGTTGTTGTTCTTTTTGCTTTATGACAATTGTGTTCTTTGCTCTCTCAAGTAGGTCTCTGTTTTTGTGAAGCTGAAGGGACAGATTTTTTGCTTTGTCTTTGTTAACCTCAACACACAGGATGTCAGCATGTGTTCTTGTCTTTTCTAGTCGACTTGCTGTGATTTGCAGACTGTCCTTTTTATGTCTTAACTTTTGCTCCAAAACTTGCATTTGCTGCTGGATGTCAAACATTGTCTGCGTCAAGTAATCTTTTACCTGATTCATGCCATTTTTATCTCTTTCCACATTCCCTTTGTCTTTCTTCAGCTCGTCTTTTAGGGTTTCATACTCTTGTTGTTTCTGCAACAAGTTCTCTTTTTCTTGATGTATGCTATTTTTCTCTCTTTCCAGACTGTCTCTGTCTTTTTTCAGCTCATCTTTCAGGGTTTTATACACTTGTTGTTTCTGCATCAAGTTCCTTTTTTCTAGATGGATGCTATTTTTTTCCCTTTCCAGATTGTCTCTGTCTTTCTTCAGCTCGTCTTTTAGGGTTTCACACTCTTGTTGTTTCTGCAACAAGTTTTCTTTTTCTTGATTCATGCCATTTTTCTCTCTTTCCAGATTGTCTCTGTCTTTCTTCAGCCAGTTTTTCAGAGTTTCCCTTTCTTGCTTTTCCAATACAAGCTGGTGCATCAGTTGATCTCTTGTTTCTTCTTGTTGCCTGGCAAAGTCTGTTATCAGGCATATGTATCCTTCTTTTGCCTTCTGCAGTATTTCAGAGTAGAAAAGCATATGTGTTTTCAGGGAATCTAGAGAGATATGCTCTTGTTCTAAATGACTGACCAGCTTCACTACATTTCCATTGTCCTTTTGTAGCCTCCTAAGTTTGTCTGCAATGGCACCAGTCATCCTTTCACTCAAATGCTGAAGTTTTTCTTTTAGAACCTCTAGAAGGTTTTTGTTTCTTAGCAGTTTTTCTGTTTCTGAATGTATCAAACATTGTTCCCTTTTTTTCACACTTTTTAAAGCACCTTGAATACATTCTTTTTGTTTGGTAATTTGTTCCTTGATGTTTTTAATGTCTTCTTTTGCCTGCAATGTTATTTTTGTTTCATGTTTAATGCAAGCATTTTCATTATTTTTGGTCTTGTAGAAATCAGAAATCTGTCTTTTCATTTGGTTACACTTTTCTGTCCATTTAGAAAAAAGTACCCACGTACATGAAAGTTGCATTGGAACATTTGCAGTGATTGATATCCTTGACAGTCTTGTTCCACCTGTTGTGTCATCTTTTCCTCTTTCCATTTTAAGCTTCATGATTTTCAGTTCTTCTTTTTTTTTGGTCATCCTCTCTAGCTTTTCATCAAGCTCTTTGTTTCTTCTTTGTTTTCTCTTGCGAGCATCTTTTTCTTCTTTAATCTCAGCCCACATCATTTTCACCTCATGGTCTTTTCGAATACCTCGTCTCATCATTTGTTGATTTTCTTTTTTTGTGAAGTCCAGCTCAGCCTTCAGCACTTCCATCTCTTTTTTTTCTCTTCGTATTGCCTCAAGTGTGTTTTCAAGTTTTTGTTTTTCTTTTTGGCGGTTGTCTTCCTCATTCTTTTCTGCTTTGACCCTAACAGTTTCTTTGTTCCTTATCATGCATTTTATTATGGCCTTACTGTGATCTTTTAAGTTTTGGAGACATTCTCTTTGTTTTTCTAAATGGATATTTACATCAGCTAGTAGTCCAGTGTTCTTTTTTATTACCTCCAAATTTGAATGAATTTTTTGTCTAATGATTTCAAGGTCAAAAACAGAAGATATAACTTTTGAATCATCAGGAGTTGTATTCATCTTTATTATCTGACGCTTTTCCAGCCATGTATGCTGTTTGAATAATTGGATATCACTCATTTGATGTTTAATACACTGATCCTCAGGTTTTAGTTGTTCTAATTTACCTGGTTGTCTCAAGGTTGAATCTAATCCTCTTTTCCTTCTGGTCACTTTCCTGAGTAATTTCTTTTCTTTTGTCTTTCCGCATTTTTGTCTCTTTATTCCAAACTCTGATTTCAACAGGTCTATTTCTGGACCTATTTTTCTTTTTATTGGTTGTACTCTGTCACCAGGCTTCTTAGTCTCACTTTTGATATTGTTCCTCAAACTTTTTACTTTGTATACCTCCACCTGGACCTGTTGTTTTTTGAGTCTTAAGGTTTCTTCTAATTGAACTTTTCTTTTAGTTATTAAAATAAAACTGTTTTGTAGGTGTTGTATTGCATCATCAGTCTTTTCATTACACCCCTCTAAGTGTCTCAGCTTTTCTTGGGTATTCCTAAAAATAATCTTCATGTCTTCCTGCTTAATTTTAGACTTAACAGCCATTTCCTCCACAGCACTCTTAACCTTGTTCATTTTCTCCATCTTCTGTTGAATTGCTTCTGCTCGTTTCTTTATTTGCATTTTAAAAATATCTAATTCATCTTTTTCACACAGAATTTTCTCCAACTTCTGAGCCAGGTCTCTTTTGAGTCTTTTTGCTTCAAATTTTATGTTGCTCCTTTCGTTTCTCAAAGAGATCTCATTTTTTACCACTTCAGTTGTCACCATTTTTAAAATATCTTGGAACTTTTTAACATCCTCTAACAATCCCTCAATTTCACCATCTTGAGGTTGATTATAATCTTTTCCAACATTTTCACTTTTTTGGGTGTCAAGTTTTAGAATTACAGATCTCATGATTTTTTGTGTTTTATAAACTTCTGTCCTGAGTGTTTGTAGACTAGCTGTGTCCATTCCTGTGTCTTTTTTGTTGGAATAACCATCTGTCACCTCAGGATGGAACTCCTTTGATTCAAGAATTATTTTTTTATAATCATCCACTGTCATCAATTCAGAATCATGTTTCTTTTCTTGTTTCACCTTACTGTCATTATCCCTTTCTTGCATTTGGAGTTCATATTTAATTTGTTCTTTATAAATATTGTTTTTTACTCTCCAAATGTCACTGTCTATTTTTCCTCTTAGTCTAGCTTTCCCTATGCCGATATTATTTATTTCCCTACCTGCAGTTTGTAACCCAGTTTCTATCTCTGGTCTCTGAAAGTCTTTTATTTCTTTAATGAGCTGATCAATTTCTTGATGTTTCCCCTTCATGCTTTTCATACTGTTCTTAATTTCCTTTTTGATTTCCTCCTTTTGGTTCTTGAATTTTAGGAGTTGATTTTTAACTTGTTCCTTTTCTGTTTTATGCATTATTACTTTATCATCTATCAGTGATTCTTCGTGAATGTCTTTGTGCATTTGTAAAAACAAATTCTGCTCTTCCTTAAAGTCCACTCCAAAATCTTGCTTGTAGTTTGATTGCGTGTTCCATTCTTCTATTGTTTCTTCACTTTGATATTGGTCTTCCACTGTAAAAGATTGTTGTAAAGCCATTGCTTCATCTCCTTCTTTTATTTGAGGTACTGCTCCATCTTTGTTTGTTGCATTTGGTGCTGTTTGACCTATGAGAGAGTTTATGTCTTTCTCTTTTGATGGTTTCTGCAGGTAAAAACAGAGTGGCTTGTTTGCAGATTCTGTCAATATCCATCTGCTGACCTGCGTTTTCATGGATGTCAGCTTGTCCTTTACAGAAAAGAAACATGTCTGTTATTAATTTACATTATTTTCATACAGTATTATCCTTGGTTTTGTTCATTAACACTACTTTACTGTTAATGAACCCATTGATTGTTTTATTTGTACCCTTAATCTTGTCCTGACATATGGGAAATATGAGAATTTAATCCCCAAAACCCTCTGTTATGTAGCAATTTCTTGTGAATAACTTTTGAATTTACCATAATAGATCTTGCAGCAGCTGGAAAGAATTCTTACTATAGCAGATGTTTTTTGACGATGCTGTTACCATATTCAAGCAGATGATTCCATCATCTTTTGCCTCATCGCTTTGTAGCTACACAGAGGAGAACAGTCACCTTAATCCTTATGAACAGGTGGACTGTCTTGTAGATGATGCTGCAGCTTCTCTGTGTACAATTTTAGACACAGTGGTTCTTCTGATTAAGAAGTCACTGATTCAGAGTAGGTTAGTTCAATGGTATAATTAAGAAATATGCAGTCTAAAGCACAGGACCGGACAACTAGAAAGGCAGTGGCATTTCAACTAATTATGTAAACTGTATAGCATAGAAGGACAGCCTAATAATACTGTATAACTTCAATAATTAACTCTTCCAAGTCATTTTAGACCCAATCCCAGCCAGATTACTCAGACAAAGGTCTACCTTTAATCGGCTTGTTTATATTAATTCATATTCACCAATCATTATTAAAAGGCTACATACCACAGGCATTTAAGGTGGCTGTGGTCAAACCTTTATTGAAAAAACCTACTCTGGACCCTGGAGAACTAGCTAACTATAGACCAATTTCAATTTATCCTTTCTTTCCAAGATTCTTGACAAAATTGTAGCTAGGCAATTATCTGACCACCTGAGTATGAATACTAATAATAGTACGAAGATTTTCAGTCAGGATTTTGAGAATATCACAACACACAAACAGCTCTGGTAAGAGTCAATACTGATCCTTGCTTAGCTTCAGACAAAAGCAGACATATAGATATATATAGCTCACTGGATAGCTCAATCGGTAAAAGTCGCAGGACTTGCATACAGGGGGTCCCCGGTTCGAATGCCTGTTAGGGCAAATAAGCATCCAGTGTGGGTCCTTGGGCAAGACCCTTCAAGCTACCGCCTACCTCAAAATGATGAGAGACAATGAACCACATGAGATACCGGCTCAGATGTCGCCCGGTCTAACAAGGTCTGCGTCAGGTGCTGGGGAACCAGAGCACCTTGGCGAAAAGTGGGCTACTGGAACAAGAAAGAAATAGCTAGGATGGAATGCTGTTGGAATGCTACTACTCAAGTAACCCTAGTCAGAGGGGTTACATGCAAAGAATGTGTGGCAAATGGGAACGGAGAAACCCACATTCAAGACTTATGGCGAAGCAACTAGTAGCTCAGCGTTCCAACATCCACAAATGGCAACTGCTATTACAACTTGAGATTGACGAGGTACAACACAAATGCTACGGCAAGGGGGAGCCAGCATGCCAGGTCAGAGGGGAGGTTTCACCATCTCCCCAACCGGAAATTGGGTACGAAGCCCCAATGAGCACAGATACGCTGAGCGAGGCAGCGACTGACCTGAAAGATAAAATCATGGCGAGATTGAACAGGCAACCCCCAAAGCCAACTACAATGGCTAAGTGAAGTACCATCAGAAAGTCTCATGGAAGATGTGAATGCAGCATTGAGAGCAATCATGGGAGCCATGAGAAACAATACCCACCATGGAAACAAAGGTTGGAGGCAAAAATCAAGGCAGCTCGGAGGGAAGTGAGCCAAATGACAGAGGCCCAGAGAGGTGCAATGAAAAGACCCATGCCCAAGAGGTACAGCCAGATGACCATACCTGAAGCACTCAAAACTGCCAAGCAAAGGCTACAAGCCTTGGCCAGCCGCCTAAATATACACCAGAGATAACAAAGCCAGACGAATAAACTGGCTGTTCGCAACACAACCTGGGAAAGTGTACTCTCAATCGCAGGGTAACAACAGCAGTTCAGTTCCCACCAAGGCTGGAAACTGAACAGTACTGAAAAGGTATATGGGAAAGGGAGGGGTCACACAACAGTGATGCACAGTGGCTGGTGGATCTGAGGGAAAACCACAGCAACCTCCCTGAACAGAATCCAGTGACTATCACAGTGGCAGACATCCAACAGAGAGTCTCAGGAATAAAAAACTGAACAGCCCTGACATGATCCATGCCTACTGGCTAAGAAAGCTCACTGCAATCCATGAGCGCCTGGCAGCACAAATGAACCAGCTGCTAAGGGATGGGACCCACCCTGAATGGCTAACTAAAGGGCGAACAATCCTGATAATGAAGGATCCCTCAAAGGGTACAGTCCCATCCAACTACCGGCCAATAACCTGCCTCTCCACAACATGGAAGCTCATGTCAGGCATCATCGCAGCTAAGATAAGTGGGCACATGGGTCAATACATGAGCGAAGCACAGAAGGGCATTGGTAAGGATACCAGAGGAGCCAAACACCAACTCCTGGTAGACAGAACAGTTGCCCAAGACTGCAGAGTGCGACACACCAACCTGTGCACAGCCTGGATCGACTACAAGAAAGCCTATGACTGTACAACATCAACAGAACTCTAAGGGCCTTCATTGCAAACTCGATGAGGTTGTGAAGAACCACCCTTGAAGTCAATGGGAAGCCACTTGCCCAAGTATCCATCAAATGTGGCATATACCAAGGAGATGCACTGTCCCACTGCTGTTCTGCATAGGTCTGAACCCTCTCAGCCAAAAAACAAACAAGACTGGCTATGGATACCGACTCCGGAACGGGGCCACCATAAGTCACCTCCTCTACATGGATGACATCAAGCTGTACGCCAAGAGTGAGCGAGACATCGACTCACTGATCCACACCACCAGGATCTACAGCTCGGACATTGGTATGTCATTCGGACTCAAGAAATGTGGGAGGATGGTGATAAAGAGAGGCAAGGTAATCCACACAGAAGGGGTCTCACTCCAAGAAGGAACAATAGCAGACATTGAGGACAATTACAAGTACCTTGGAATACCACAGGCGAACGGCAACCTTGAACAGGCAACAAGGAATGCGGCAACAGCCAAATACCTCCAACGAGTAAGGCAAGTCCTAAGAAACCAGCTCAATGGCAAGAACAAATCCCGGGCAATAAACAGCTACGCCCTGCCAGTGATCAGATACCCTGCGGGAAAGGAAGAGATACAGACCACAGATGTTAAGACTCCTCACCGTGCATGGAGGGTTCCGCCCCAAATCCAGCACCCTGAGACTATACGCTAGCGGCAAAGAAGGAGGCCGAGAAATAGTGAGTGTGAAAACCACTATCCGGGATGAAACATCCAAGATCCATAAGTACATCAAGGATAAGGCCCCGACAGATGACGTGATGAGTGAATGTCTCAGGCAGTGGAGAACAGAGGATGAGATGCTGGATGAGGGACCATCATGGGAGGACAAGCCCTTGCACGGGATGTACCACCGGAACATAACTGAAGTGGCTGATCTCAACAAATCCTACCAATGGCTTGAAAGGGCCGGGCTGAAGGACAGCACAGAGGCAGAATTTTGCTGCATTCCTTGTTGCTCTGGCCCTGAGCACCAGAGCCATAGAGGCCCAGATCTACCACACCAGACAAGACCCAAGGTGTAGACTGGGCAAAGAGGCCCCTGAGACGGTCCAGCACATAACTGCAGGGTGTAAGATGCTGGCAGGGAAAGCATACATGGAACGCCATAACCAAGTGACTGGCATAGTATACAGGAACATCTGCGCAGAGTATGGACTGGAAACCCCAAGGTCAAAGTGGGAAACACCTCCCAAGGTGGTAGAGAACGAGCGAGCCAAGATCCTGTGGGACTTCCAGATACAGACAGACAGAATAGTAATGGCGAACCAACCAGAGATTGTGGTGGTGGACAAAGAGCAGATGAAAGCCGTAGTGGTGGATGTGGCAATACCAAGCGATGGCAACATCAGGAGAAGGAAACATGAGAAACTAGAGAAATACCAAGGGCTCAGGGAAGAATTGGAGAAGGCTTGGAAAGTGAAGGCCACAGGGGTGACTGTGGTGATCGGAGCACTGTAGGCAGTGACCCCCAAACTGGAGGAGTGGCTACAACAGATCCCTGGATTCCTAGGAACAGCAAGGATACTGCACAGAACCCTCAAGCTCCCTGGCCTCTGGTAGAGGACCCGAGCTTGGAAAGTAGATGAGACCACCCGCGGAGGGTGAGAATAGTGGTATATATATAATATAATCAAATGCCATGTCTGACAACATGCAGCATTACTTACTAACATGTTAATTATGGTTATTAATGCACAAGGTACTTTTCACATTATCCTGCATATTATTTATGTGCTGGGACGTTTTGATGTATTTGCTCTATGTGCTGTGAAATGTATTAGTTATTTTTCATATTTTTCAGTGTCTTGGGGAAAGATTACAGACAGAAAACACAGATAGCACTTTCCTTACAGTTTTTACTTGTAAGTCCATAACTGAACAAAGACAAATCAAAGTGAAGGAATCACTTACTGTGTATTTTTTGACTTCTTCCTTGTAGTTTTGTGTTTCATTTTTTGTTTTTAGGAGTTCTTCTCGGGTGTTGTTTATCTCTGTAGCAAACTTTCTCATTTGTGTTAACTCACTTATAGTCAGAATTCTTTTAAAAGTATCTTCCAATTTCTGTTCAAGCTCCTTCCTTTGTTGTTGTGTTCTTTTCTTTATGATTTCTAGCTCATCTCTCTCTTTTGTAGTCTTCTCCATGAACTGCTCCAACTTCTGTTTCCCTTTTTTAAAATGAAAATTCAGCCATTTCATTTGTGTTGTCTCCTTTCTAGTGCTTAGAGTTGTATCTTCTTTAAACTTGTGCAGCATCCTTCTGATCTCTTCTATTTCCAAAATCATTCTCTGCATCTCTATATTGTCTTCTGCTGAGATAGGTTGAGTTATTTCTTTGGTTCCGTGAAACTCCCCATGACTTGGCCTTTGCCTATTAATCCTGCCCTGTATTTCCACCTCTGGTTTCTGCTCTGTTCCCTCTTCCATACTTTGCTTAGCAGCCTTAGTATTTGTCTTCATCTCTTTTCTTCTGCTCATTCTTATTATTTTCACCAGGTGTTTTTTCTTTATCTCAGTCTCAGTATTTATTACTTCCAACTCTCTCACTTCTTTCTTGATCATGTTGAGCAGGTTGTCCAACTCTTCTCTTTGCTTTTCAATAGCCGTCTTCTGACTCTGCATGTCAGCCGTCTGTTTCCTGATGTTTGTCAGTAATATACTCTATTTGTCAGTTTTTTATCAATAAATCCTGCTCATGTTTTTTCAGCTGTCGGCCTGTTGATGTCCTCTTTTTGATGTTCTGTCTTATCCTAAGGTATAGAGTTTCATTTTTTTGCTTAGTGTCACCTCACGATATTGTTGCTTGACGTTTTCTTCTGCCAAGTTGGGTTCAGTTTGGGTCGTCGTGCTGTGAAGTTGTCTTCTTTCTGTTCATTGAAAGGAACAATGGACCATTTTAACAAATAATAATTATTCATTATTTAATAATAATAAAGAATATACTTTGTATATTAACTGATTAAAGTGATCCCTGCTTGTGTCTATCATAAAGGAAAATTAGGAAAATTCTTGTCAGTTGTCCTTGTAGCATCATTAATTTTACCTCACTTTGTATTTAAAGACCTCTGTTCCACTATTATTTTATCATGTTATCTGTTCAGGCTGTTACAGTTCCTGTCCTTCCTATTTCTGCTGTGTTTGCATTATTACTTCTAGTAAGATTGTCATATGTTTTCTTATTTTCTACTACTAAGTTTGTGTTTTGATACTTTTCTTGTTTTTTTCCTTGCCTCTAGTTTTCCCTTTTTAAATGTTATAACAGTTCTGGACAAATACATTCAACATATATATAACATACACTACACAGAAGTTAAAAACCATGAGGTCACGTAAAAATGTTCTTATTTTTTACTATTCTAGCTGCAAATGCCTGTTTTTTGGTGCAATATCTACATAGGCATATAGAGGCTCATTTTCAGCAACTATCACTCGAGTGTTTTAAGAGAACAGCAACCTTCCTGAACAACATCCAGTAACCATCACAATGGTAGACATTCACGAGAAAGTCTCAGGTATGATGATAACCCTCCCCTCATTTGGCTGGGTGTAGCGGCAAGCTACCTGTAGCTACTGGTACTTATCACTATCAACAAGGTGTGATTATGGTAGTTGTGATGTTGTATGACACGGCTAATATTAAGTATTATGAGATTATGTATAATAATTCATATGTATATGATATATGTATATGTATGTTTGTATGAGTGTGTGCACAAACTTTAACACTATTATTAGTATTATTATAAATTTCACAGGTAAACCACAGCAGTTGTTTAGTTATGAATGCGTCAGCCTAAGGTACATCCCTACTTATTTATTTTGTGCCTATTGCTTAATTGATTTGGTTTCAGCAGCTGGTTGCAAACCCCCCCTCCGGCACGAACTCAACCTGTCCACCCACACAGCGACATCACACATATTTAGGACGGACTAAATAAAACCAAAAATAAACCATTGATCAAGAAGAGAGAGAAAACAGCCCTAGAGGCAAACTTCAAGCTGATTGCCCAGGTGAGCTGACCATAACATCCAGCATCTCCTGCCTGTGTATAAACCTGTTGTACACAGCCAACCGGTGGTGCCTCGCACAGTGAGGGGGTGGACAGCTGAGAGTGAGGAGGCTCTCAGAGACTGTTTTAACACCACCGTGTGGATGGAGCTCTGCGAACCACGTGGGAGGGACATTAATACCATCACAGACTGTGTAACAAACTATATCAACTTCTGCTGTGAAAACACCGTACCCTCCAGGCTGTACGGTGTTTTGCCAACAACAAGCCGTGGATCACCCCTGATATTAAAGCTCTGCTAAAGGAGAAGAAGTGAGCGTTTAGATCAGGGAACAGGGAGGAGCTGAGGAGGGTGCAGAAGGAGCTGAGGAGGAAAGTCCATGGGGGGAAGGCCAGCTACAGAAAGATGGAGAAGCATATACAGCAGGATAACATTAGTGAGGTGTGGAGAAGCCTGAAAACCATCTCTGGCTACAAAGCTGAGGGGGACCTGAGATGGGTTAATGACCTGAAGCTAGTTCAATTGGTTCGACCAAGCAGACTCTAGGAGTTGAGGACGCCATCATCTTCCTCCTACATTGAGCTCTTTCTCAAATGGAGAAGCTCTGCAGTTCTGTGAAGATCATGTTCTTTGACTTATCCAGTGCCTTTAACACCATCCAGCTGGTGCTTCTGAAACACAAACTGGAGGAGGCTGGTGCGGACCTTCATCTGACAAAGTGGATTATGGACTACCTCACAGACAGGCCACAGTTTGTGAGAGTCAAGAGAGTGTGTCTGACACTCTGACCAGCAATGTGGGGGCCCCCAAGGGGACTGTACTGGCCCCTTTCCTCTTCACCCTCTATACTTCAGACACAACACGGATAGCTGCAGGAGTTCTCTGATAACTGATCACTGATGACGACAATGCAGAGTGCACAGGACCTACTGTGACCTATTGTGCACTCCTATACAAACTCACATCTATTCTGGACCAGGACTCTCACCCACAGGAGGACTCACTGTTTGCTCTGGAGAGCAGCTTCAGAGCAGCTTGAGTAACAGACTAATCCACCCTTGCTGTGTGAAGGAGAGATATCTCAGATCTCTCCTCCCTGCTGCAGTCACACTCTACAATCAGAACTGTTAACTACATTTGCTGTTTATGGATGTGTGCTCTGTTTATGGGTGTGTGTTTGTATGTTTTCTCTTCGTTTTCTGTCCTGTTGCTGTTGTGAGGTGCAATTTCCCTGCAGTGGGACTAATAAAAGCATTCTTATTTCTTTTATTCTTGTGTGCCTTGACACTAGTGATAGAAAGTTCAGCTTGTTTCAAATACCTCTTTTGGCTCAACTCCCAAAGAAGACTCTTTCAAGTCCTGAACGGATTTAGGATTTTTTTAGGCCTTTACCATAACTTTGCAAAACCTATGGTTTGTGTGTTGTGTGCAGTGTTATAAGCCTTAAAATTGTTAATTATTAATTTTGTACACTTACTCTGTTACAAAACCATTCTTTTGTTTAATATTATTATATGAAACATTTTACTGCAAGTAGATTCACAGACTAGAACTAAAACCAAACTCAAGCAAACAGTTTTATAACAACCTTATAATTGCCTAATTTTTTGTATTAATTATTACAGAAAAGTTCTTCCTTTTTAAAATTAAAACATTTTATTGCACAAATTAACAAAAAATCTGCAAACAACGCCACAGAACAGAAACAATCTCAAGCAAACAGTATTAAGGTCCCCAGTAAAGGCTGGAATTCAAAAAGGTCAGATGCCTCAGCTTAAATAAACTGATCCAATTTCTTCTCTCGGTGAGTATCTGCCCTGTTTATGCCGCTGCTGATCAATCAAAACAAAGTTCTGACTTGAGCAGAGCTCAGGCTGAGCACTGAGGTAAGCAGCGAAAGGGGAAAACTGGGAGCTGGCTCTCACTCTATTCTGATTCACTACAAAGCATCAGCTCTCAGCACCAATTCTTTTGCTCATGACACATCACTACTTGGCACCCTCTTTGCCCCAGTATGTCTCAAAGTGAATGCAGAGTGTTCCAACAAAAATGGTCATCATCCTACTTATTCACAGAAGTGAATGGGAAAGTTTACAGCATGTTGGAGTGCTGAAAGAATATAACCTTCATTGCCACTATGAGTCTTCATGCCTTTCAAGGACAGTGGAGAAGACAGAAGGTGAATGAACTGTTGGCGGGTCTGTGTTTACTCTCAGCGCCAGGCTTTTGCAAATATAAGCCTATCAAGAAACAGAGTTGCAGACAGGATTCCTACTCTTCCAGTGGATGTGGACATCTAGTATTATGAAAGCATACGTTCTTTTACGTTGAAGCTGTCAATGTGGCAACTCGCCAGTGGTGATGCAGCTCACACATTTGCCGCAGCTGGCTTGAACACATTTTATCAAAATCTCTTGCTAGGCTGCTGAGATTACATACATTGAAAATAGCATTGGAATTAAAGGAACAGCACTGGAATGGTTTAGGTCTTATTTGTTGAACAGATTCCAGTTTGTTAATGTTAACAACAAATCCTCCATATGTACAAGGATTAGCTTTGAAGTACCATACGGTTCTGTGCTTGGTCCAATAATGTTCAGTCAATACATGTCTCCTCTAGGTGAGATTATTAGGGAGCATTTTATAGGTTTTTTTTTTTATATTATAAAATGTTATGCAGGTGATACTCTGCTACAGTATATATGTCTTTTGAGCCAAATGAAACAGATCAAAATTCAAAGTTGTTCAACTAAATTCTGATAAAAACGAAATTCTTATTGTTGGGCCTAAAAAAAAGTCTGGATCTGTATGTTTAATGTATGATGTAAAAGAGCATCATACATTAAACAAATCTGCAGAACCGCCTACCTTCACCTTAGAAATATAGCTAAAATCAGAAGCCTCCTCTCTCAGAGCAATGCAGAGAAACTGATTCATGCATGTGTTACTGCACAGCTCCTTAAAAAGCCTACAGCTAAAAAGCCTACAGCTAATTCAAAATGCTGCAGCATAAAATGAGTTCTGACGGCACTTCAAAATGAAAATCACATTTCTTTAGCTTTTAGCTTCTCTGCACTGGCTGCCTGTAAAATTAAGGATAGGATTTAAAATTCTCCTACTCACCTACAAAGCATTTCCAAATGCGTCCTTTTTTGATAAATCTTATAGTTAGAGATGGTTCAGGTCACTGGCCATAATTGTTATTTACAGCTGTACAGTTAAGCTGCAATAGACATAGACTGCTGGGGGACTTAATTTATACATTGAGCTCCTGTGTTTCCTTCTATCTCTTCTATCCAATACCTCCCATCATTGTTCAATGTTTAATAAACCTTGTCTATTTTTCTCCAGTAGTTGTTCTTCTCCCCCGCTCTCTCTCTCTCTCCCCTACTCTATCCTCACCTACTGTACATCCTAGTCCAACCATTCTGCTTGTGTCCAGTCCCTGGTCCAACCATCCTGCCTGTGCTCTGTTGTTGCTTGATGTTGTTGCTGTGCTTTTCTTTCTCTCTATCCCCTCACCCCAACCAGTCGAGGCAGATGGCCGCCCACATCCAGCCTGGCTCTGCTGGAGGTTTCTTTCTCATTAGACTGGAAGTTTTTCCTCTCCACTGTTGCTGTCAAATTGTAATTAAAGGCTTGCTATATATGGGATTTGTTGGGTTTAGTTGTGTAAAGTCTCAAACCTTACTTTGTAAAGTGCTTTGCTCTTACGCAAACACTGTAATTATAATATTTAGCTGTTTTGATACATTAAGCTATATACCATCAAACTAAGCAACTTCTTAACTTACTTCAATTTCAGCAAATATTTTTAAACTTTCCTCAATTTGAGGAACTACCTTAGCTTCTTCTGCAAATATTTAACTCTGTTTAAACAACTCCTAATTATATTCAGATTGTCACGTTTCCCTGTACTTCCTGTTTTATTCTGTAGACTTCCTGTTATCAGTTCAGTTGTTCACTCCCCAGTTCATTCAGCTCACCTGTCTGTAATCAGTTAATCACTCACCTGTGTATTTAGCCACCACCTGTTCCCATAGTCCCTTGCCAGATTGTCGAGTTTCTTTGCCATTGCACTCCTATCCAGCATTTCCTGTGTGACCTCCCGTGTGTTGATCCTGACTGAACCCTGCTTGACCGTGAGTTTTGCCTAGCCCTTGTTTGTACCGTCGCCGCGATCTCTTGTGTATCGAACCCTGCCTGTATACTGGACCTGAGATTGCCTGCTCCCTTCTGTGCATCACTACCGAGCTCTCCGTGTATGACCTGGACCGTCTGACTCTGCTTATAGCAATAAAGCCGTTATTTTTCCCTCAACCTGCCTCTGTGCTGTGCATGTGGGTCCGACGCCTGCCCTAGTCTGACACAGATACATTCATCTATGCGTTACATGCTTCAGCTATTTTCAGCTGTTTTAAATGTTTCAGCTACTTTCAGCATTTCTTCAGGAATACATTCAGCATGGAAGCATTCACTGTGCATTTTCTTATGGAAATGCTTCATCTACGTCTACTCGTATATAGTTATAGTATATTATAGTTCTTCTGTTCTTTCTGCACTTAACTAGTCCTGCATACTTTCAGCTACAGAGACCATTTAAATATCAAAATATTCATTTTAATACATTTAGCTAAATTTCATCATATTAAGCCAACCTTTACACATTTCTTCAATTTCAGCTGATTTTCAACTTTTCTCAATATGAAATTCAATTGCTTCAGCTTCTTCTGCAAATATTAAATTTTAAACAATAATAATAATAATAATAATTTTCTCATTCTCTTTAAATACATTAATCTATGTTATAATGCTTCAGCTACTTTCAGCTATATTTTAAATCTTTCAGCAATTTTTCAGCAATACCTGCAGCATGGCAGCATTCGCTGTACATTGTTTTCGCTTTATCTAGTTTTAATTTCTAAATGCACAGTCTTTTGTATCAAATATTTTGTTTTCAAACCTAATTAAAAAATATTCTTACCTTTGTTTCTTGACTCCGCCATGTGTCCTTACAACGAATTTAAACCTGGTATACCTACAGAACTAAATGGGATTGATATGAAATACACAAACAATGCTTAGCCACATGTATAAATAAATGAATGTATGAAACAACTATAGATTAAAACTACATGCTATCCTACTTTTCTTACCTCAGTTTATTTTATCTTCAGTTGTGTACAAAAACCTAAATTACACCATGGAAGGCCAAAGTCCTAGAAGACAAAGCACATATAGTTAGTTAGTTATTTAGTTATGTAGACAGTCTTGAGATCTGCTCAGGACGGTAATACCCTCAGAAAATGTCATATCTCCACAGACCACACCTTGTTACTCATCAAGTTCTCCCTGATTGGATAGTGGCCAATGTTTGGGTGGTGAAATGTCTTGCTTTTTACATCTGCTAAATGCTGATAAGGGTGGGGTCCATGTTTGGCTTGGGGTACTTGTAAACATGCACAAAAATGGTACAAAATGACAGTCTTATGTTTGCCATGTACATTTATTCATGTTAATTGATTAATATTACTTTTGTAGTGTGGTTTATAGTCATAAGGTATTTCTTTTATTATTTTGAAGATTGTTAATAATTTACATGTAGTTTAATTTAATGTAATACCGCGAGTGACAGTGTGATTGCACACAAAACATTATATATCATCTCAAAACAGCCAAAAAACATATGTTAATCCACTGTTTTCTTGTCGAACTGATATAGATCAGCATGTTTACTGAACTAATCTGGATTGTATTTTAAAATTCAAAATTCTATTTCAGCTTACGCATGTGACCTGTTGTGTTATTTTTTTTCATTTTGTTTATTCAGCTGACATTTGCAAGTAACTGAGCTGAACACTCTAAGCTAACAAATCTGTTTTAGCTTAATTTAAATATATATATATTTTTTATATAAATGTATTAAAGAAAATCCTAGGTTAAACTCCCATTTCCATAGCACTAACCTAACATGTTGTGCAAAGTTTGCTTTAGTACATTTGATTTAAATTTATACATTTGAATAACAATATTTCAAATGGCCTGTGATGGCCACAGCTGCGGCCACATAATGAATGCAGCAAGGTTTTCATTTATTTATAAGATTACGTACGATTAATTTGTTGTTTTGTATTTTAAATTATAAAAATTAAAAGAAAAGCACACATTTAATATAAGTTTATTTTTCATACATTTAGTTTTAAGGAAAAGTACTAAACAGATTTTTCAAGCTGCGTAGGTAAATAAGTTTCTGTAAAGTAAAGGGAAAGGCACAGCAGAGCTTCTGTGTGAGCGGGCTTGTTTGAGACAACTCTGAAGCTGCAGTTTCAGGGACAGGGGCGCGTCATTACGTAAAAGTACACTTAAAACTAAATTATTCCTGTGGGATAATCAGATGTTGCAAATAAATCTGAGCCGTTTTCCCTGCTACCAAACTGAACTCGCAGATTTGTATCGCTGTGTTCCCATGTGCACGGTCTTACTTTTATTTATTTTGTGCGGAGTTCAGCCCAACAATTTGCCTACTTTGATGTGTGCTTTGATGTGGTTTGTTACCCCGCTGCATGTGGTGAAATGTTTCTGCGAGTTCATCATGTCCCTTACCCCTATCACAAACGAGGTGTGTAGGACCCAAAAGCATACTTTCAAAGACAAGGTTCAGTTCAGCAGTCTTTAATGCTCACAAAGGTAGTCAGACAGGCAGAGCTCGGTACACAGGTTGGGAGAGCAACAGTACAGGCAGGGATCAGACAATCAGCAGATAGTTCCAGGCAATGGTCAAAAATCCAGCAAGGCAGAGTATAACAGTCAGGGCGCAAGCAAGGCAGGGCCGAAGCAAGAACACAGTTCAGTACACATGTTAGACTTACTGGGTTTGAGTGCTGGAAAAATATTACCCCTGAACCTGGATCCATGACACTCCCACTGACTTGCGCATTCATATGACACTGTATTCTCACCTTGGTGAAAGTTCAGTTGAAAAACACATCAAACCTTTACCAACCCCCCCTTGAATAACATCTATGAACTGCAGTAGATACTTCATTGATTACTTGTGATTATTATTGAAATAAGCATGAATTGTCTGTTGTCAGTGTGTTTTATGTCATGTTTCACGTCATGTCCTGTCTTATTTTGTAGTACTTCCTGTTCCTCAGTCTGTTCCCTAGTTCATTCAGCTCACCTGTCTGTAATCAGTTAATCACTCACCTGCGTATTTAGCCACCACCTGTTCCCATAGTCCCTTGCCAGATTGTTAGTTCCATACCTCGGTCCAGTGTTTCGTGTCTAGTTCCCTCGTGTATTTGTTCCTGATTACCTTGACCGTCGTTTCCTGCCTGAACCTTGACTGAACAACTGACCGTGAGTTTGCTTAGCCCTTGCCTGTACCTTTACCGAGACCTCATGTGTACCGAACCTTGCCTGCTCCCTTTTGTACTTCATTACCGCGCCTTGTGTTTGACCTGGACCGTCTGACCCTGCATCTCAAAATAAACCCGTGTTTAATCCTCACCTTGCCTCTGTGCTGTGCATGTGGGTCCGCCACCTGCCCAAGTCTGACATTTTACTTGTTTTAGTTTGTTTTACTTATTTATTTTTACCCACCCGTTAGTACAAACACTGGCCGAGCGCATTTGATCAAATCAGATATCACTAAAATTTAAGTGTAGATTGATAAAGTGTTTTCAATAAAGGTGACATGCCATGCACCCCAAATAAATGCCAAAATGTTTATTTTATATTGGGTGCACTACATGCAATGTTCATTCAACTTAAAATCTTTATTAGCATCAATTTATCTGCTAGACTACTTAATTTAAATCTTTACATTAAGTGCAATATTTAGTCAATTGATTTAAACAAAAGAGTTTTGTATCCAAAACTAAAAATGTTATAAAAGACAGTAACATGTGTTTTTTCAAGAAGCAGTCCAATAATAATAAGAGAAGCCCCCATTGTTATACAACTTTCAACCTGAAATACTGTAACTGTACCCTACAATACACTATGTACATAGTACCAAACAATGTAACATCACATGATTTTTCAGTCTTTGAATTTTAGGAGTAAGCTCACTTCTAACCAGCTTGAGCATTACAGCAGCTGTTTAACAAAGGTAAAAGTGTTTTTCATCTACAGTATTTAGTTCAGGTGGAGCGCATTGACCAGTCCAAAGATAGAAGGTCTGAGGCAGGTTGGCTAGTTCGTCTATCCCCTCCAAGATGAGTCCCAGTCTGGATGGGTTGAGCTGAGGATTTTCTGGATTCCCCTTTGTCAGTTACATCCTAAATGAGAAAACTTAGTATAGAATAGGGCTGCATGGTATACCTGTACTAATTTGGTACTGAGAAATTTAAATCGGTACTATACTGCATTTGGAAGGGGTGGGTACGAGCAGCCAGCAGCATCCGCAATAGTGCAGTGAATTTGCCACGTGACATCACTGCATTGTAACTACAGCTGAGAGGGCAAGGAGCACGCCGGAACTTAAAAAAAACTAAAAACTTTAAAAAACTAAAAACTATTCTGTATTAGTGATGTGTGTGAATATAAACTAATCTTTTATATGACTCGAGTCCTCTGAGGGAACGACTTGTTCAGTTCCATGCACTACCTTCTTTCGACACATGGCAGCAGCTGTTTAAGCTCAGTCAGCAGGACAGGAAACAGAAATAATTTGTTCAGGACTAACTCAACTGAGCGACCTTCAATTAGTATTCTTTAAGTATTCTACAGTCAGGCTGCGCAGGCTCTGTAGAGCAGCAAGCGTTTCAGTTCGTTCCTGATTCATTCCTACGGATTCTTATGGGTCGCTCGTTTTTGACAGCTGTGGCTCAGCTGCGGTCTGTGTGGACTGATAAACAGAACAATGTTTATCAATTCAAAATGAACGATGTAGATTTCTGCTGTTTATTTTTTTGTCAACTGACAGCCAACATACAATATTTATTAATAAAATCATAATTTTAGTGGTCTTCGATTCTTGTAGATGTGTGTCATTGTGTATATACAGTAATGTAAAGTGGGTTTGTACAGTAAATCAATAATTTCAAGCATTATATCAACTTGATTTTGTGGTCATGTATACTCTGTCACAATCATATAAATAAATGTATAATAATAATAATAATAATAATAATAATAATAATAATAATTAATAATAATAATGTCACATTTTGGACAAGATAAATATACCAATGCACCAGATAAATATTTGAATATATATTTCTTTATTTTAGTATTTTAATATAATGTTACTTTTTGCTTTAAATGTCTCACTAATTGTCAAAATAAGTTTTACTTTTACTTGTTCACTACCAGCCATTACGTAAAAGGCAGCTTGGGCTGCACCAGGTACTGCAGTTCTTTTGGGATTCGTTTATATGGATCGTTCATTCGTTCTCTTGTCACGTGACAGCCGAGCCGCGCAGGCTCTGTAGCGAGCAGCAAGCGTCCCAGTTCGTTCCTGATTCGTTCATATTGATCTTAATGGATCATTCGTTCGTTCGTTTGTTCTTTTATCATGTTCGCCACCAAGCGAGTGTAGCGCCGTTAAACAACAATGGCAGGGAAGATGCAGGACATAAGTCAGTTAATGTGGTTTGTATTTGCTAGGCTTTCACATGGTTTGAATTGCTTGTGGCATTCTGTGATTATAATTTGTCCGCTAAGGCAAACCGTGTGTCACAGTCTCTGGTCCTGTTCCTTGTTTTATTTTAAGTTCCTTACATTCGGTAGTGTCTGGTTCCCTGGTTTTATTTTGAAGTCTTTCCTGTCTGTCGTGCATTGGTTCTGATCTCTGGTTTTATTTTGAAGGACTTCCTGCCATAATCACTCCACAGCTGTCCCCTGCCATTACCGGTCATTATCCACACCTGCACATCATCAGTAATCAGTTCAGTATATTTAAGCACCACCTCTCACTCTAGAAAATCGCCAGATTGTTTGCTCGTGTTGCGTGTTATCCCCACTTTCAGTGTTCTTTGACCTAGACCCGTCGTGCACCGTGTATCTTGTTTTTGACCTCTGATTCCGAGCCTGCCTAGTCCCTTCCTGCCTTGTCTGCCCTGGTCTTCTGCTCTTGCATGTTACCGACCTTATCTGCCTGCCTGACCACGATTCTACGCCTGACAATCTGGTATTGTAAAACAGTCTCTCGTGTACGAACCTTGCCTGTCCCCGACACCGATTCTGCCTGCTCCTTTATACGCTGTATGAACTGTCCGTGTATGACCCAGCCTGATATCGACACTGAGTTGGAATAAATTCCTATTGCTACTCATACCCCAGCCTGTCCGTGCCGTGCATGTGGGTCCGCCGCCTTGACGTTCTGACACCGTGTAGTCTTCAGTATATAGTGTTTGGGAACCGCGACCATTATTACAACGCCCACAGCGCTTCTGTAAATGAACCAATGACTCAATGATTCGTTCACTTTACTGATCGAGACTTAAAGATCCAAGTCAGTTAAATAATCGAACTTCCCATCTCTATTCTGTATCAGTCAGCATCAGGGAGCCTACTAATGTAATCCACTCTGGGATTTAAGCAACAAGCAGTTGTCATGAACTGAGCAGGAACAGAGAGATGAAGGACCGAAATGCACAGTGCTGAGACAGTATGTGAAGACCATGTTCCTTTAACAGTGGCGAGACCAAAACAGCAGGCAATAGGATGGTCAAACAGGCATTGGTCAAAAACTCCAGCGAAAGGTACAGGCAGGGACAAGACAGAGGCAAGGTCAAGGCAACAGGCACAAAACAGAAACCATGGACTAACTAGCCGCTGGAAGGTCGACAACAAGGTGTGTGAACAATCTGGCAAACAAAACAGGTAAGTACAGAAGATTAACAAATCCGCCCCTAGTGGTGTGAAGGGCTATTTGCCATTAATGTCTGTAATATTTGTACTTCAAGGGCTTGTTTCTGGTTTTGACCTTGTTGATAATTATTCAAAAAAGCAAAAACAGTGGTCAATGGTGGCAACTTTTGTTTCCTTTCCAGTATCTGACCATTTCACTCAGTATCATTGAATAAATATCACAGCTTCAGTGTAATGTTATGAGTGTCTGCAGGGAACCCGTCGCAGGTTTTTATTTCATGATGGTACTGTTGGCTGCTGTAGCGGATTCAAATTATTAATAGTTTGATATTAATGCAAAACATTATTGGATTGTGTAGTGATTAAGCACGCACTTCCTCTAAATCCTTTCAAAATAAAAGCACCAAGCCAAATAATTAGCTTTAATAGCAGTATTTCTGCTTTTAGATGGGTAATTATGACTTTTTAAAGATAGATTAACAGTTTAGTAATTACCCACACATGCTTCCTCTAAATCCTTTCAAAATAAAAGCACCAATGCCAATTATTAGCTTTAACTGCACTGTTTTTGCCTTTGAATGGGTAATTATGATTATTTAAAGACTAATTGACAGTTACGCTATTACCCCCACACATTTCCTCTAAATCCTTTCAAAATAAAAGCACCAATTACAATTTATTACCTTTTAATGGCAAGATTGATTAGAACATTTCTGGTTCTGAATACTTACCAATTTTTAATGAGACTATTTTAGAGTTCAGCAAATAACCACTCACACTTATTAGGGTGCTTTTATTCTGAAAGGGCTTAATCTAAATTTTTTTTTTTGCTTTAATAGGGCTATTCTTGCTAGTGAATGATAAATTATGACTATCTAATGACTATTTTATAGTTTAGTAATCACTCACACACAACCTCTAAATCCTTTCAAAATAAAAGCAACAATGTAATTTATTACCCTAAATGGCAAGATTTTTGTTTCTGACTGGTAAATTTTTAATAGTTATTAAACTATTATTTTTTATTTACTTTTATTTTATTTTTATTTATTATTTAATTATTTACAAATACTTTCTTCAAATCAAAAAGCTAGTTAGCTAATTCATGATTGTCAACTTTTTAATATTTGACATCTTTTTACCTTGGTCAACTTTTGAATCATTGTCATATTTTTAATCTTGTCTTAGTGTGACCATGGTCATCTTTTTAATCATCATCTTTTTGATCTCCATCTTTTGTCATCGTTTTAATCTTTGTCAACGTTTTCTCGTTTTCTCGTTTTCATCGTTTTGCCGTAGTCAACTTTTGGACGTAGTCAACTTTTTGACGTCAGCAGCTTAATCAGCGTTTGTCATCGTTGCGGCAGCAGATCAGCTCTCCCACGTAATTTCTCGAGAAATTACTTTTTCTAGTTAGACATTGTTTTTTATTAATACAGTCATGTTGACCTACTGCTTCTCTCACTACTAGACCAACCTACAAGTCTAAATTCGAACCCACAGGTGAAACCCTGGTCAAATCACTAGTTTATGAAACTCTAAGGTGTTAAATAAATAAAGTTAGATTTGTGAGAATGATGATTGCCCATGAATTTTTGGTTCTTCTTACATCATGTGTTTTGTACTGTGTGTGTGTGTGTGATTTAGTTTGTCTCGTGGATTTGTTCCCTTTTCCCCTTGGAGCCTGGTACTGCTGGAGGTTTCTTCCTTTATAAAGCGTTTTCTCTCCACCGTTGCTATTTACCTTTAAATAAATATTCAGTCACCTGCGACCTACGGAGGTCGCAGGTTTTTCCAGAGTTTTACATGCTTGCTGTAAGTGAAATACTTAAACTGAACGAATGGACCAGGTCGCTTTCGCCGATGCCTCGGTCGGTTCCTGGAGATCATTGCTTCACAGGCCAGTTTACCCTCCTTACGCAGGGACAGCTGCGTCAAGTCAGCTAGGGGATGCACAGATCGTACAGGAAGTATAACAACAATTTCAAATTGTAAAAAGAGACTACAGTTGTTGCACGGGAAATATTAATATGGTATGCATGAAAGTGTTTTAATACAACTCCTACTTTACCTTACTTTACTGTAAAGTAAAATAGTGATCAGGCCGTCTTTGTTCCTCGTTGAGGATTTATTTTGAAATGTGAAAACGGATGTGTATTTTGTACTATTTTTTAGCTTTACGCCGATGTAGCTGTTGAAAACAAAGTACAGAGCTGCCGGCTCGCGTTGATCGAACTCCTCGACGGCTTCGCGGAAACACCCTGTCCAAGACGAATTTATAACACAATATTTATGGCCAAGTAACAGGGCCGAACGCGCCTTAGAGCCTACATCCTCTTCACCTCCTTCCGGAGTCCTTCTTGTTTGTGTGCTTGATGTCGAATGATTTCAGCCGGGATCCCTCCAAACAATCTCCGGTGGCTTGGTAAGTTGTGACTTACATTTCCTCCACTCATGATGGTCTTAAAATGAAGACATATGTGCAGTTCCACGGGCTGCCAGTCGCACGTGTTGTCAACGGGATACGTTAAAGGTCGGTTTTATGGCACTTTAATAATAGTATTCAAGTAATAAGAAGTAACCCTGGGAACACAGTACAAGTAGCTCAGAGACGCTTAGCAATAAACCACAACATTAATGCTAAAGAAACCAGTTCGATTTATGACAATATGTTACACTTTCACAAATATTTACTGTGAAAAATACATCATCATAAGTGGAGGGAGTAGGCTGCTTTAAAGCAGGGCTTCAGGCTTCTCATTTCACACATGTAAAGACAGGGTTTGGTAGTTGCAGTGTCCCGGCTGTGAGCAGTCACTAGCACCCACTCAGCTTGTCAGTCATTTTAACAAGTGTGGATAAAGCAATTTTTTTTATTTTATTTAACCTTTATTTAACCAGGAAAGTCCCATTGAGATTCAAAGACCTCTTTTTCAAGGGAGTCCTGGCCAAGAGGCTCCAACAACACACACAGCATTTTACATAGAACAACTAGTTACAAATAATTCTTCAACATTCAAGAGTTCTGAAGTCTGAAATGTCTGGTTTTTTCCCTTGCTGTACAGGAAATGGCAACTGCTCTTAATGGCCGAAATGCTGGTGGCCGCGCACCAAACCAAAGCAAAGGAAGGATTTTAGGCATCATTGATGCCATCCAGGATGCTGTGGGGCAACCCAAACAGGCAGTTGCTGATCGACGGACTGTGGAGAAAACCTGGAAACTCATGGATAAAGTTGTGAGTGTGGAGCAGTTACCCTGTTAGAAGGTAGTGGGCACAGCATCTGCTTATCTGCATGGACTTAAGGTGCTGGTGCTAACATAACAGGGTGCACTTGTGGCTCACGTTAATTTGCTCACATGAGAACAATGAACAGTAATCAGACACAGTCGTAATATTTGTCTGAATTGCCAATTGCTGAAGTTTGACATGTACGGACAAAGCAGAGTAGAAACAGGCAATGTCACCACAGCGCCTACACCATGTTGTTGTATAGGTGCAAACTGATGTGTTCAAAAGTGTTTAAAATGGAGAGCTGGGACATTTGCAGTACACCCAGTATTTTCTCAGTTAGAACTAGTAAAGATACAGGCCTGGATTACACTTTACCATCTTCCTGTTTAGCTTGCTTGTTGCTGTGTGGTCACTGGTGGATTTGTTTCCATAGGTCCGACTTTGCCAAAATCCCAGACTCCAGCTGAAAAACAGTCCGCCATACATTTTGGACGTCTTGCCTGATGCCTACCAGCACCTGCGACTTATACTCGGCAAATATGAAGAGATCCAGAAACTGGCACAGCTCAGTGAGAACGAGTATTTTAAAATCTACATTGACAGCCTCATGAAGAAATCCAAACGGGCCATCCGGCTCTTCAAGGAGGGGAAAGAGAGGATGTACGAGGAGCAGTCACAGGACAGGTAACCAAAGACAACTATTTCCCTTATTTCCTTTTAAATTGATTATTTAAAATGTATTTTAACATTTGGTATTATTATATACAGTGGAACGACCAGGCAAAAGTATAAAACCTTAGAAATCTTACGGTTTTCTGCATTTATTTGACATAAAATGTGATCTGATCTACATTAAAGGCAAGTGTAACATGCCAACCCTTAAAAACGAAAAAGAAACCTGTAGGTGTTATTGGAATCAATATCCGTTATGAGTTAAAGCAAATGCCGAGTAAGGATACTGGCATACTGGGGTCAGCCATTTATTGCCAATCAATTTACAGGCATTCAAAATATGGAATGAGTGTGTTCGATAATGATTAATAAATGTAATTAAATGTAATAAAGGTTATAACTTTAGACACCTTATATAGGTAGTAATAGTATCACATGACAATGCAGAAAACCATTAAATTCAAAAAAGTATTTTGTACAGCGTGTCGGGCCTGTTGTTATTTATGTACTAAAAAAAAAAGCCGGTGGTGATACTGACAGCAATCATAAGAAGGAAGTTGGTCCATATGTGAGCATCACAGGAGTAACTGTCTCTACACAGTTCAACGTGCAGGCTGCCATGCATGAGTGATGGACTGATTCAGTGTAGAGAGAGTGGGACGTGGTGATGGAGAACATAGGGCCAAGTGTTCCACATAAAGCACAGTTTAGCATTTGGTTTGGTTCCGTGTGGACATCCACGTAGCTTGGTCACATAACTGCACTGCTGTAAAAGTGAAGCTGACACAACTGACAGTCAAAAGGATAACAACAGTGAATCTGCTACTATCAAATTATGGTCAGCATATTCTTTTAACAGTGGCCTAAATTAGCAGCACATGTATTAGACACTAGTTCCATCAGTGCCATGTTATGAATCAATGTCTGCTTTGAGAGCGTCTTTTTATTTAGCGATTGAGAGTTTTTAAAAGCATTAAACAAGATGGTTATTGTGAAGGCTCTGTCGGTGGAATGCGCTCTCTGGCTGCCATATGCAGTGCAGAGGGAAAATCCCCCATCACTTTACATCCTGTCATATGTTTCCTCTGATCTGTGTGCCTAAGTCTGCTTGTTTCCCCAGTTGCCTCACACAGTGACACGTAGGAAGCGCTGCACAGTCTGCAAGTGATGCACATCACTCTGTATGTTTACTATCACATGTTCTGCTGCAGTGTATTGTTTGCTTTTGCATTAGAGCTTCATTTTATCTTCAGTTAGGTTCTTCAGAAGGTTCTGCCTTTGGTCTTATTGTTATTTTACATTTATTTTTTGTACTGTAACTGTTAGAGCATGTACTGAAGTCTAATGTTGTTACACATTTCTATTTCTGTTATAGTTACTCTCGCACTATTTTATCCAACATGATACTGTAGATAGGCCACATATCACAGCTCATATTCCAATGTACAGAATGTAAAGAGCGGAACAAATCAACATGAAAAGTGTGGAAGGAAACTTCTAGGAAAGTTTTCAAAGAAGAAAATAGAATGTGTTACAGTTAGGGTTGCAATTAAAGATTATTTTGATAATCGATTAATCTGCTGATAATTTTTTCAAATAATGGGATTAACAGGATCAAAAAATATATATTTTTATTTGATGTTTTGCTAATTACAAATCCCATATCAGTTGTTTTTTTTAAACTAAGTTTTGATTTTGACTCTTTAAATCTTAAAAAGCAAAATACAAAATCCAGCATTTGAATAATAAAAAAACTTCAAAATGCAAATGAATAAACAAAGCAAGCAGAGAGTTTTGTTCCAATGTGAAGATCTGCAGCAGGTCCAGTCAACCTGACTATTGGAGAAAACCCAGGAAGACACGGGAGAACATGTGGAACAGTCCACAGAGACTTCTGGGCTCTTTCTGGCCTTGAGGCAACATGTGACAACCACTAATAAGCATGTTGTCATATTTTAATGCTGATGTTACATTCGGTGTCTGTACTTGCGCTGTTTTGTGGTGGCGTCGTTTATCACTATGTACCGAACGTGATAACTGTGCAGCCAGCTGATGCTCGCCTCAGCACAGATTAGGTAACAAAGTAACTTTTAACACGGCGGCACTTAGAATGAAGAGGCTTCACGTGATGATAAACAGCGTTTGTCACCGCTGCTACATCCAGGACGCCACTATTTCATTCTTGCATTCTCTTGTGTCACTGTAGTATTTACAAACCACACGCTGAAGCTAGTGCAAAGTTACTTTCCTCTCCCCAAACCGGCCATCATAATCAAGATAACATATGTTGTGTGTGTGTGTGTGTGTGTGTGTGTGTGTGTGTGTGTGTGTGTGTGTGTGTGTGTGTGTGTGTGTGTGTGTGTGTGTGTGTGTGTGTGTGTGTGTGTGTGTGTGTGTGTGTGTGTGTGTGTGTGTGTGTGTGTGTGTGTGTGTGTGTGTGTGTGTGTGTGTGTGTGTGTGTGTGTGTGTGTGTGTGTGTGTGTGTGTGTGTGTGTGTGTGTGTGTGTGTGTGTGTGTGTGTGTGTGTGTGTGTAGGGCTTGTCCTCCCATGATGGTCCCTCTTCCAGCATCTCATCCTCTGTTCTCCACTGCCTGAGACATTCACTCAGCATCATCTGCCGGGGCCTTATCCTTGATGTACTTATGGATCTTGGATGTTTCATCCTGGAAAGTGGTTTTCACGCTCACTAGTCCTCGGCCTCCTTCTTTGCGGCTAGTGTACAGTCTCAGGGTGCTTGATTTGGGGTGGAACCCTCCATGCATGGTGAGGAGCTTTCGTGTCTTAATATCTGTGGTCTGTATCTCATCCTTTGGCCACCTTATTATTCCCGCAGGGTATGTGATCACTGGCAGGGCGTAGCGGGATTTGTTCTTGCCATTGAGCTGGCTTCTTAGGATTGCCTTACTCGTTGGAGGTATTTGGCTGTTGCCGCATTCCTTGTTGCCTGTTCAAGGTTGCCGTTTGCCTGTGGTACTCCAAGGTACTTGTAACTGTCCTCAATGTCTGCTATTGTTTCTTCTGGGAGTGAGACCCCTTCTGTGTGGATAACCTTGCCTCTCTTTGTCACCATCCTCCCACATTTCTCGAGCCCGAATGACATCCCAATGTCCGAGCTGTAGATCCTGGTGGTGTGGATCAGCGAGTCGATGTCTCGCTCATTCTTAGCGTACAGCTTGATGTCATCCATGTAGAGGAGGTGACTTATGGTGGCCCCGTTCCGGAGTTCGTATCTATAGCCAGTCTTGTTTATTATTTGGCTGAGGGGGTTCAGACTTATGCAGAACAGCAGTGGGGACAGTGCATCTCCTTGGTATATGCCACATTTGAAGGATACTTGGGCAAGTGGCTTCCCATTGGCTTCAAGGGTGGTTCTCCACAACCTCATCGAGTTTGCAATAAAGGCCCTTAGAGTTCTGTTGATGTTGTACAGCTCCAAGCATTCAGTGATCCATGTGTGTGGCATTGAGTCATAGGCTTTCTTGTAGTCGATCCAGGCTGTGCACAGGTTGGTGTGTCGCACTCTGCAGTCTTGGGCAACTGTTCTGTCAACCAGAAGTTGCTGTTTGGCTCCTCTGGTATCCTTACTAATGCCCTTCTGTGCTTTGCTCATGTATTGACCCATGTGCCCACTTCTCTTAGCTGTGATGATACATGACATGAGCTTCCATGTTGTGGCCGGTAGATGGATGGGACTGCACCCTTTGAGGGATCCTTCATTATCAGGATCGTTCGCCCTTCGGTTAGCCATTCAGGGTGAGTCCCATCCCTTAGCAGCTGGTTCATTTGTGCTGCCAGGCGCTCATGGATTGCAGTGAGTTTCTTTAGCCAGTAGGCGTGGATCATGTCAGTGCCAGGTGCTGTCCAGTTTTTCATACCTGAGACTCTATGTTGGATGTCTGCCACTGTGATAGTCACTGGATTCTGTTCAGGGAGGTTGCTGTGATCTTCCCTCAGATATACCAGCCACTGTGCATCGCTGTTGTGTGATGCCGCCCTCTCCCATATCCCTTTCCAGTACTGTTCAGTTTCCGGCCTTGGTGGGTCTGCTCTGCTGTTATTACCCTGCCATTGAGAGTACACTTTCGCAGGTTGTGTTGCGAACAGCCGGTTTATTCCTCTGGCTTCATTGTCTCTGGTGTATCTCTTTAGGCGGCTGGCCAAGGTGTTTGGTGTTTGCTTGGCAGTTTCGAGCGCTCTTGGGAATCGGTCTTTTCATTGCACCTCTCTGGGCCTCTTGGCCTCTGTCATTTGCCTGACTTCCCTCCGAGGTGCCTTAATTTTTGCCTCCAACCTTCGTTTCCATGGTGGGTATTGTTTCTCATGGCTCCCATAGTTGCTCCTATAGCCAAGCACTTCTAGGATCACTGATGCTGAAGCGTATATCAGCTCATTGGTTTCTGTGATTGTTGTGGTAGGGATTGCTCTCAATGCTGCATTCACATCTTCCATGAGACTTTCTGATGGTACTTCACCATGATCTTATCTTTCAGGTCAGTCGCTGCCTCGCTTAGCGTATCTGTGCTCATTGGGGCTTCGTACCCAATTTCCGGTTGGGGAGATGGTGAAACCTCCCCTCTGACCTGGCGTGCTGGCTCCCCCTTGCCGTAGCATTTGTGTTGTACCTCGCCAATCTCAAGTTGTGATAGCAGTTGCCGTTTGTGGATGTTGGAACACTGAGCTACTAGTTGCTTCGCCGTCAGTCTTGAATGTGGGTTTCTCCGTTCCCATTCCGTTCCCTTTGCATGTAACCCGTCTGACTAGGGTTACTTGAGTAGTAGCATTCCAACAGAGCCTTGTTCTCGCATCTCAGCCATTTCTTTCTTGTTCCAGTAGCCCACTTCTCGTCAAGGTGCTCTGGTTCCCCAACACCTGAAGAAGACCTTGTTAGACCGGGTGACGTCTAAGCCGGTATCTCATGTGGTTCATTGTCTCTCATCATGTGAGGTAGGCAGTAGCTTGAAGGGTCTTGCCCAAAGAACCACACTGGATGCTTATTCGCCCTAACGGAGAATTCGTACCTGGGAGCCCCGTATGCAAGCCGTGTGACTTTACCGATTGAGCTATCCAGTGAGCGGTTTGCCCCAGAAAAGGAAGAGCCTGAAACATTTTTTTTTTAGGTTACACAGTGAAACAACAACAATAATTTTGTGAGTGTAGGCATGTAAGTGATAATATCTTCAGAAGCTGAGGATGTTTTGGCCAGTCCAGACTTCTAAGGTGGTTAAGGCTAAGGTGAGTGGTGGTTAGGATGAGGTTGATGCATTTAGTGTGGTGGTTCTAGTTGATATGAAGGGCATGATGTCCATGAGTGTCCCTACAAAGATAGAAGTAATGTGAAATGTGTTCTGACAAGGATTGTCCTTTTATCTGCTTTGATTATCTTCAGTCTGTCATGGTATTCTACTTAATACTTAATTGTGCCAAATGAGGGATTTCATACCTTGTACAACCCAGATCACCTCTTTGTGTGTCATAGACACATAGTGAATGGCTGAAGGTCTGACTTGACTTGGTGAATAAAACAAGCAGCAGCCTTTCCTAGCTATCTCTCTTTAGAAAAATAAATAGACAAAGTAGAAAAAAACTTGCAATGTACGTGGAATCAATAAGATGGAGACGTTTCAAAGTAATTACCCATTTAAAAACCGTAAAGCAGACATTGCTTTACTACAAGAAACTTACATTCCCCAAATTATAGATTACACTCTGGCACCACCAGAGTTCCCACATGCTTACATAGCTGGTTACAATGCTAAACATAAACGGATCACCATTCTGATAAATAAAAAGATTAGCTTTATTCATTCATACCATTGTGGATCCAGAAGGAAGATATATAATCAATAACCTTTTGATACAAGATATAGAATATTGTATAGCAAACGTGTATGGTCAGAACAGGAACTGGCAATCAGTAGACACCTTAAAACAGTACATTAATGATTTGGTCTCTGACACCTGGCATTCACCCCACCTCCAGGGAATACACCTTCTTCTCTCCACTTCATCACTCTCGTATTGATTACATTTTAGTAAATAACTCAGCCCTACCAGATGTCTCTGACACCATTATTCACTCTATCACAATCAGTGATCACGTACCAGTTTCTGTTTCCTTGACAAAGACAGTTACATTACCTAGCAGGAATTGGCTATTTAATACATCAATACTCAATGATCAAGACTTCATTGCCCACTCTTCACAAACCAATCTTTATGAAAATAAACAATACACCAGGAACCTCACCTTGTATTCTCTAGGAGACTGGGAAGGCAGTTACTGTTTACATGGTAGAATTATTTTATATTCATTACACAAGAAAAAAGGAGATGTTACATGTTATATCCATCCATCCATTTTCCAAGCCGCTTATTCCCTAATGCGGGGTCATGGGGGTGCTGGAGCCTAACCCAGCTGGCTATGGGCGAGAGGCAGGGTACACCCTGGACCAGAGTAGCACATTTAAAAAGGGACAAAGGCTCGGTTGACTCGCTGTAACCGAGCTGTAACCCACAGCAATGCTAGCTATTAGCTTGTCTCACATGTGGGTTACTACACTCTAAACAGACCCAACTAATCTATTTAGACATCACAAGTATCAAGCACAAAATTACTACAGCGTGCTAGATCCACTGCTCCCTGCCTGTAGCCATTTAAAGGCCGATAGCGATCAGCTAGACCCACCGTTCCCTGCCTGTAACCGCTCGAAGGTCGAAACTTATCAGCTGTTCTCCCCTGCTGTAGGTGATTGCAGAAAAAGGCTAAAAGCTAGACCCACCATTCCCTGCTTGTAGCTAATAGCCATTAGCTTTTCTCCACAGGTGTGTGGCTGCAGGAGCCCATATGAGCACATTTGAAGGGGACAAAGGCTCAGTCGACTGGCTACAGCCGTTAGCATAGCTAGCTATTAGCTTGCCTCACACATGGGTTGCTACATTTTAAACAGACAAACTAACATTTTAAAACATTTTAAGTATCAAGCATATACTTACTTCAGTGAATGGACGACGAACTGTATGAATAGATCCTTTTTTTTTTTTTTTTCAACAGGAGCCGTGAAACAAATCCAGCATTGTATGCACCCTTGTTTGAAATGCACATACGTATAAATGCTAAGGCAATGTTTCTGGCACTTTAAAATAAAAGGGACCCACAAAGTCCTCACTTGTTGATTCCTAGGTAAAGTGAATAGACTTTGGTATTGGTTAAAAGACCCAAGAACCAAACTATTTCTATGGGAGGACTTGGGCACTGCCATGCTCGTCTGTTCACGGTAAGTGAGAGGGGGGAAAATGGCGGAAGTCCAGTTTTGGTTCAGTATCATTGTGGGGGTGGTGGTTCAGGATTTGAAAGGAGGACCTCCTGCTTCTGTGACGACAGGGGGCGGTTTCAGAGTAGGACGAGGTCTGTGTCCATTGGATAAAGTCTCAAAATGTGATGGTCCATGATATGGACTTCTACTGAGCTCAGTGTGTGTAAATGTGACCCATAGGAACGCTCCAAAATGTCTAAAAAGTGGATTTTGCATGATATGACCCCTTTAAAGACCAAGAGTAGATCTATCAACCTCAGCCATAGAAGTGTTTCTGAATAAACTAGAATCCCCAAAGTTAAAGGAAGAACAAACCACAAGTCTAGACTTGTTGCTATCTTTGGCTGAACTACACAATGCCAAATAAGAAAGCTCCAGGGCCAGATGGATTCCCAGCTGAATTCTACAAGGAATTCTGGAAAATCCTGGAACCCAGCTTTGACAAAATGATTAAATTTAAACAACAGGGTTCATTGCCTACAAATATGAATTCAGCTCTTATAAGCCTTCTCCAAAAACTAGGAAAATTACATATTCTTCCATCATGTTACAGACCAATTTCATTAATAAATGTAGATCTAAAAATAATCTATAAAGCACTTGCCATAAGATTAGAAAAAAAATACTCCATATATAATTTACTCTGACCATAATTAAAAGCAGAGTGTGAACAAACAATATGAACAGACTAATCAACTTAATTGATAATGTCACCACCTATAAATTAGGGTCAGCCCACCATCTCTTCAGATGCAGAAAAAGCTTTTGACAGAGTGAACTGGAAGTTTCTTTTAGCCAATCTGCATAAATTTGGCATAGGGATTTCATAAATCCTTTTAGAACCCACAGTTCCAGTACAATGTACACATTAATGAACACTTTCATAAATGTTTAAATTAGTGCTATACATGTGCTTTAGTAGTGGGAAAACATTAGAAATCCACACTAGAACACTCAGAACCATATCTGTATTGAACTCCACAGTGTTCATAATTAGTCAATACATTATGAAATAAATACATATACAAATATATGAGAGACAGTAATATAAAGTGAACTTATATTTCATTATACTGTAAAACCCGCTCATTATTATGTAATTCTATTTTATAATATTTAAATTCATCATAATACAGATTATTACATCTCCCTTTTTATTTAAATCTAGAATTTTTCCAAAGTCGTTTTCTATTGCATAATGCCCTTTTCCCCAGTGTCGTATTTATTTCATGACGCCACTTTTCAACAGAATTACTTTGTTTGTCAATCCGTGCTGGTGGATGGGACCTGCACGCCCATTGGCTAACCTTTTTACATGGATTTGTTTTCGTGGACACCTGTGCGGGGGTGTGTAGTTAGATGCAAGTGTGTTGGAAGTTGTGAGATGGCGGAATATGTGAAGTCCTCCTTACTTTAGTAGAACAACCAGAGAGAGATAATTTGCCAGCAGATTCTTTTTGAGTCGTTTGGGTGATATGTTTGAAATGTTTGGGATGTGATTTGCTCTTCAATGTTCACATTGATAATGAATGCCATTTTTGAAATAAATTGAGTTTCCATGTGGACTATGCACAAGTGGAACTGTTTTGTTGGCTGTCCACATCCAAATGCAGCACTAAGGACTTTTGTGCTGTCTAGCATATCTGTCAGAAACATTGCTAGCATGTTTGCTGTGTCACCCAGTATGGTTTGGAGGAGAATGGAGTGTTCAGTATTAACCATGACCATGTTAGCTAGTGAACGACTACCTAATGCTGCAGTGGTTGCTCTTAGTGTCTGTCAAACTGACGCATTTGAATACAGTTTTATGTTTTGCAGATTTGAAAAACACTAGGTTGCAAATACTGACTGTAACGTCTGAGAATGTTGTGAATTTCCATACATAATGTATTCGTGCCTGTGTGTAGTGTTAAATAGTCTTATTATGGCCTCACAACAGGGACTCTGAAGGCACCAGTAAGGAAGAAGGTACGTTCACCAAGCGGGAGCGTGCACATGTTAAACGTAAACCCAGAACAAATTATTTGTTAGGGCAAACAGTGGTGTAAAATTAATATGACCTATGTTGGAGATGTTACCTGATTTTAAATCCATGCTAGTTTATGTCTTACTCCTGTGGCAGCTTTATTAGGCTAAATGTAATGTTCAAGTAACATAGTCGGCTTTGCTTTAAAACTTTCACTATTTACCTACACACTTGTTTGTGTAGTTAAAATCTTTGCCCTATTGAAAGGGGTATAGCAGATTAGTAGTGTTGTTGTTGGTTGCATGAATGTTATGAATGTGTCGTACTTCCCCCGCTCTAATCAGAGAGGGGGGTTCATTATTTGGCAACTCTGAGGTGCCAAGACCTACATTCCTCACGCTAATCAAAGAGGGGGTGCAGTATTTGGCAACTCTAACATCTTCATCCCCCATTATTTGAGCCACAATGTTGCTTACATGATGTTTTTAATTTTTAGCCATTTAGCACCTAGAATGTATTGGAAATTATTTAATTAATCTAGGGTCAGGGGACACTGTCCAGGAGACACATTGTCAGCCAGCGGTCATGCTCCTAGAAATCTCCCCTCATGAAGAGTATATATATTTTATATATACTCTTCTTGTTAAAGCAAAGTTGTCCATCACAATATGGCACTCAGCGTAAGATATGCTGCTTGTTAAACTGCTGGACAGAACAAAAAAAAAAAAAGAACCCCCCCCCCCCTTGTTAATGCACTCCAGTTCAAGCAGGGCTGCGTGGCCCTGAGGTTCCTTTGCTGCTGTTCCATGCTTCTCCTTGGTTGAGGAGGAAGGGCCATGGTTCAAGAGGCAAGGAACCGCACAGACATAGATACTCACCCTTCCCATGAATTAGAAAGTTGTGTGTGTGTGTGTGTGTGTGTGTGTGTGTGTGTGTGTGTGTGTGTGTGTGTGTGTGTGTGTGTGTGTGTGTGTGTGTGTGTGTGTGTGTGTGTGTGTGTGTGTGTGTGTGTGTGTGTGTGTGTGTGTGTGTGTGTGTGTGTGTGTGTGTGTGTGTGTGTGTGTGTGTGTGCGCGCGCGCGCGCGTAGATCCACTGCCTGGGTGGTCTTTTTTTCTGCTGACGTCACTGCCAGACTCGTGTTGCGGACGGATGTGGCGCTGGGTATATGGCTGGGTCGCGGGAGCATCAGTCTAAGCAGAGAGTTCCAGACTTTCCTCCCCCAACACTTTCTCCAGCTCTTCCGGTGGGACCCCAAGGCATTCCCAGACCAGCTGAGAGACATACAGTAGTCTCTCCAGTGTCTCCTGGGTCTTACTCGGGGCCTCCTACTGGAACATGCCCGGAACACCTCCCCAGGGAGGCATCCGAACCAGATGCTCGAGCCACCTCAACTGGCTTCTCTCGTATGGAGGAGCAGCGACTCTACTACGAGCTCCTCCCGGGTGACAGAGTTCCTCACCTTATGTCTAAGGGAGCGCCCAGCCACCCTGCGGAGGAAGCTCATTTCAGCCGCTTGTATCCGTGACCTTGCCCTTTCGGTCATGACCCAAAGCTCATGACCATAGGTGAGGGTAGGAATGTAGATTGACCGGTAAATTGAGAGCTTTGCCTTTTGGCTCAGCTCCCTCTTCAACACGATAGACCGATACACCGACCGCATTACTGCAGCCGCCGCACGTCTGTCTGTCAATCTTACGCTCCTTCCTTCACTCACTCGTGAACAATACCCCAAGATATTTGAATTTTTCCACTTGGGGCAAGAACTCTCCTCCAACCTGAAGTGAGCAAGCCACCTTTTTCGGGTCGAGAACCATGGCCTCAGATTTGAAGGAACTGATTCTCATCCCGGCCGCTTCACACTCAGCTGCAAACCGCACCAGCACATGCTGGAGGTCCTGGCCTGATGAAGCCAACAGAGACCTGAGGTCCTCAGAACAGATCTCATTCACCCCTGCTGCCCTGCCACCGAGGAGCTTATAAACTACCTTGGAGACCTCAGCGTGGGTGATGGGCAAGTCCCCTCCTGAGTCACCGGCCTCTGCTTCCTCAGCAGAAGGCGTGTCGAAGGGGTTGAGGAGATCCTCAAAGTACTAGATATTAGAGATGTTTTTTTGCTTTAGTTTGGAGCTGTAGGCCACTGTATAGTGTCTCTCGTTACAGGCTTGGCATGTGAGTATGTTTATTTCAACTTTATACATTCACACAAAGAAGAGCATGGGGATAAGTTGAAGTCCCTTTGTTGTTCTTGAGGGATTTCCTGGCAAATCTGTAGATTAGGCATTGATCATCACACAGAAACCAATTTAATATTAAATAATAGCATTTTGTTCATAGATTACAATGGCATCAGCTTCATGGCAGTTGAAAGTTCTGGTGCATCTGAACCAGAACTTGTGTCCAAATGAAGTCTCTTGTTCTCTTAATAAGCACATTCCACATTTTATGACAGGCTGTCCTTTTGGCATGATACAGTGGCAGCAGTTAAGTGTCTACCCCCACCGTGGTTTGATCCAAATCTACCGCGTCAGCGCCTTGTTTGCACTGCGTGAAAGAGTGTGTTAAGTCCTTTTGGCCTGTAGGTGGCGATTGACTCCCACTTTTGGTGCTAAAACATCCAAATTGACTATGTAATATAGGCTCTTGTAGAACAGCCACTTTTCAAGTCTTAGCTGGCCTAGTGGTCAAGAAGGGTGTCTGTAAAGTTCTTCGTCCCAGGTCAAGTCTCAATGAGAGCACTCTTTCAGTTTTAATTATTGAAAAAACAGAGTCTCTTCATTATCATTTGACCCACAAGATAACATCGTTGTAATATTTAGTGCATGGATCCCCAAGACTATGAACCGCTGGTCGCCTGTGGCGGACAATTATAGTATTTAGTATAGTTATTTACGTAAGTAAGTTATGGCAAATTATGGCAGTTTAAAACCGAAAATAAGAAGCTCAACGGTGCGCCCCCCCGCGTGCAGCGTAACCCTGATTTCTCGCTGTTGGTACGGGCTACAATTTTCTTTACGTGGTATTCTTCTTTAATGCACCACATACCAAGACAGTACGGCACATGTACACTTTTTTCTTTACACCGCTCTTACCCAACATGCGTTACCCATTTCCTCTCCCCGTCAACAAGGGCAGGTAGGAACTAATGTTAATTACAAATAAAATCACAGTAGCTGAAATGCCACGTTTCCCAAATATAAAATAAAAAAAAAATAAAATGAATACTAACTAAGGTTACACTACTACAATTTAAAAAAGTGAATAAGGATGATCTAGACAAGGGGTCGGTCACCGGTAACACCCAGGTTTTCAATGAAAAAAACAAACACTGGGAGCCGCGGAGGGCGGCAATATTATATTATTTGAGAACATTCAACATTTGTTTTTTAATCCAAAGAAGACATAAAAGTCAGGGCTCAAAGGTTTAACATTTTATATTTTATTGACAGAAGATCGTAGCAATTAACCGCATACCTATTCAGTCCTCGTTCTCTTTTATATGGAATACGAGCAACGATCAAACGTAGGCGTCATATTACGTCTTGTAAAACTATAAAAAAACTGTTCAGATCGTTTGCAGACGATAAAACATTGTCAAGGCATCGACAAGGACAGCTAACTCTCGCTTTTCCCTGCTTCAAACAGCTGCTGTAACTGAGAGCAACCCGTGCAGCATCACCAGTCAATCTGGAAACGCATTCATTGGTTCGGACGCTTTAAGGTGTGTGAACTGGGGAGGAGACGGCAGCAGTGACTGAAGAGCGACTGAATAGAGTTGATGTCTTCCCAGCTGACAGGCGGTGTTGCAGGTAGAAATGAACAGTCGGACCTCAGTTACACTATAGTGCATTTGAGGCTTCTGATCAATGCTGCGCCACCTGGTGGTTAAAACGCGACTAGCGACCTGTTCTTTTTCAGCCGACTGCAGGATTAAACACACCCGCTGCACCGTGGCGACGCAACAGTACTGCAGTAAAAACGCTAGTCACTTTGAACTGCTACCACTGTAAGCAGAGGTGGAATCCTGTGAGATTTACAGGTAGATCAACAAAGTGGGCTCATGGTTCTTTGATATGGACATGTGAGGTATTGGTGCCTGTTGTGATAGAGGCCAGTTTCCTGTGGTGGAGAAACATTCTGGGTTCCTTATCTCTTGGGACTGGAAATGACGTAGAGGCTCTTCAATGAGGGAGTTAAGTTCACATGTGGGTTAGGTTACCTCAGTCCAGACGCGGATTGCTAAAATGGTGTCAACCCTAACCCTAACCCTAACTCTTACCTCTGGCGTCCACCACTTGGTTCGGGGATTACCACCACGACAGGCACACATCTGGGAGAGAGTCGACCAGATTTTGAGGGAGGAGACCCCGCGTCCACAGCAAGTCTATCATTGACTTTCGGCCTAGGACGTTCGTAAACACAAACGACAGAGAGTTACCTATCCCCCACCCGAAGGCGCAGGGAAGCGACTCTCTTGTCCACCGGGGAAAACTCCAACACATGGCAGACAAGCTGGTGGAGCTATGAGCAATCCCACACCAGCCCGCCGCCTCTCGCCCCAGGCAACTCCATAGTAGAAGAGGGTCCAGCCCCTTGCAAGAAGTTGGGTTCCAGAGCCCAGGCTGTGTGTGGCGATGACCCCGACTATTTCTAGCCGGTACCGCTCGACCTCCTGCACAAGCTCAGGGTAACATTGACGTAACGTTCCATGTCCCAATAGCCAGATTGGTTGTCCAGGAATTGGGTCGTCGTAGACTCCTGCCTTCGACTGCTGCCCAATCCACTATGCACCGGCCCCCTAGAGTCCTCCTGCAGATGGTGGGTCCACCTGAGGACGGTCCCACGTCGCTCCTTTGGGCTGTGCCATACCGAGCGACGTCTCAGTCCTTGCTGGTTTTCCTTTCCTTTTTCAAATTACTTACAATTTTCATTATAGTTATTTACACAATAATAGTTTAAACTGTGTTTACACATTTTAAATAAATAAACTGTGGTATGTAACAATCAACAGTGGTTATTGCACATTTATGTTTATGTCTGTTAGAGTCATTAAGTCACTGTATTGTGTGACTTGTAGAATTCAGCTCAGACACAGCCTGGGGGAAGAAGGTGACTCTGCGTATGGTGGTTAGTTTGTGTGCAGGGTGTGTGGGGTCAGCAGTGATGCTTGCTGCCTGTTATTTGAGTCTGGCCTGGTACAGATGATAAATACAAAGAAGCTCAGTCCCGATGATCTTTTCTGCTGACCGGACCACTCGCTGCAGTCTGTATCTGTCCTGCTTGGTGGGTGAACCAAACCATACAGTGATGGAGGTGCAGAGGACAGACTGGATGATGGCCGTGTAGAAGGCAGTTATTTCTAAAGTCCACTGTCATCTTCACCAGCTCCAGCTGTTTCAGACTGCACCACTGGACCAGCTGCACCTGTGTGTATGCAGACAGGAGGTCTGCATGCAGACAGTTTTGCTCATATTTGGGAGTGAGCGGGAAATACCGGAGCAGAGTACGTGGAGTGACTGACAGAGGCAGCGGCTGTTCGAGTTTGAACAAGAAAAGTAAAACCCGGAGTGGAGTACGAAAATAAGTCATTCGCCTTCTCTAAGGGCACTTCAGACTGTTAGGGCAAATGGGCAGTGGCTCTAGTTCCTCGCCCCCCCCGTGCACGTCCCTGTGTCCAATGCATTGTGTATGATTTTTACACCAAAAGTAAGTATTTAGTTCTAGTACGTTTGATAATGGCTTCCAGAAGAGAGCAAAATGTCAGACATTTACATTTATATTATGTTCTTAAACGGGAGTTCCACATTATGATGACTGACTGATTCTTTTACTTTTTCTTTTTTAGTGCAGAATTTCAACAATTACATTGCTTTTCTTTTTAAGTATCAGAATAAGTTTAAAAATCTTTGTGCGTTAAAAACCTTTTTTAGCAGTCTGAAGGACAAGTTACAGTTTAACAATACCAATGAGGATAAAGCTCAATATTTCCATATACCTAAGCTACTAAAACTAATGCTTTGTCCCTACTTTGTGGCTCCTTCTGTGCAGGAGAAACCTGACCAAACTGTCTCTGATCTTCAGCCACATGTTGGCTGAAATCAAAGCCATCTTTCCAGGGGGACGATTCCAAGGGGATACCTTTAGGATTACCAAAGCTGATGCTGCTGACTTCTGGAGAAAATCTTTCGAGGACAAGTAAGCTTCATCTTGTTCAATTTTTTTGTGCAGCTCTGATTTAGTCCCCCCTTTTTTTTCAAACCATCCTGTTTTAATCCGTGAATAGAAATAGTAGGAAGTGAGGGTGCAACGGTTAAGTATATGCATTTGTCCATGATTTGAACACATGATAATGTACAATGTTTAGAGGGTGCGCAAAAGAGGCATGATACAGAAATGTGATCTCTCTTCCTGGTTCCAGCAAGACTCCAGCTGCAGCATTTTAAAGACTCACTGGACTGTCAACCATTTAAGTCATATCAACTTTAACATTATTATTAGAATTAACATTAATTTAACAGTGAAGAACATTTCTGCAGTATCGTTATTATTCGTTAATGTGCTTATTTATATTTTGTTTCTTTTTCCTCATTGATCAATATATATGATATGATATTCAGCCAAATAGATAAAATAAAAATTAAATTGGTAAAGAGGCATTGTACAAACTGTGAGTAGGTTGTTACAGTCCTTCAACCTGGTGGAAACCCACCTCATGGTGGAGTTATGTCACAGCATCACTTTAACAACATAGGCTAATGGTTTTAGTGATTGGTCACAGATGTCCCCAAGATGTACCTATAGTAGAACCTGAAGCTGCATTATGTCATCCAAAGGAACCATCTAATCCAATAATGTGTATAACATTTAAGGTTTACCTTTAGTTGATCTGTTTCATATTGTTCCAAAAACAGATATAATTGAGTGTTATCTGCATAGCAAGGAACATTTTATCATCATCATCATCATCATCAACTTTATTTATAAAGCACTTTTAAAACAGCAGAGACTGACCGAAGTGCTTAACAATAAAACAAAACAAATAAAAACAAAACATAATAACATACTAGAGTAAAAATAATGAGTTAAAAATCAATGAAAGCTGAAATCAATAAAACCAACAACTTTTGCACCAGTAAAGAGTTGATGTCTGTGATGACAGCCGTCAAAGGTAAAAGTAATACAAGAATACACAGACATACCGGTGACAGACGACAAGCTGTGTATACTGGCGCCATCTCCCAGACCCGAATGTTGAAACGGACATTTATAAAGGGTTTCCTAATAATAGTACCTTGATAAACATAAACAAACTTGGAATCGTTCAGCAAATAGGATTTAAACCATTCAGTGCTCTAGTTTCTGTAATAGAATGTTTCAATTTGTTGTATCGAATTCAGCACTAAGCTCTAAGAGGACATTGTCTGGAGCTAAGAGAAGCTCATTAGTGACTCTTACCGAAGCTGTTTCTGTGCTATGATAGATCTAAACCTTCATACAGGTTCCTTCTACTCAGGTGGTCTCATAGTTGTCTGGCTGGTTTTTTGTTGTCTGGCTAATTGTAGAGATATTGGCCTATAGTTGCAAGTTCTCCTGGATCCAGGCAATTTTTAATAAAGCTTTGACCACAGCCACCTTAAAGCCTGTGGTACGTGGCCTGTTGGCAAATTATTAATTTGGTTTGATTTAAAGGTCCATGCACACGCTTTTTTCATGCTCCACATTGCTAAAGAATTGGACCTTGATGTCTCAGTAAGGTGTCTGTAACTTTTCATGCCAAAAAGCGCTGTAGATTGCCCACACGGCCCGTCTGAAAATGTGTGTTTTAAGCTCTCGTCCACAACGCTCTATTTTCGGAGTATGTCAGAAGCTAAATTGATCGCCACACCCCTTTGAGGAAGCGCATAGCCGTGATCCGCCGCCGGAATCAAATATCACGGTTACTGAATCCAACAGTGACACTGGCTACTTCGTCCTTGTAGTGGAGTTCAACCATATGTTTGATCCAAAATCTGACTCTGAAGTCGAATGGGAGGCTGTTGAAGTGGTTACACTTCGACTGGAGCAAGGTACGTCTAACTGGCAGATTCACGTTTAATTTAATTTGATTTATATAATACGCAACTTGATTAGCTGCTAACGCTAATACTAATGGTTGCAAATTAGCAGCCTGAATTAATACAACAGAATATTCATAACACTACTACAGCTTGTTTGGGAGGATAGCTTGATAAACTAATATAAACTCATTTTTTACATGTTTTCTTCTTTTTCGTTCTGCTGCTGTGTGAAAATAATTTTTCTATAAAGGGATCTTCAGCTGCAGCTAATATTTTGCCATATTTGTCTGTAATCAAGTGCCAATGTAGGAACAGTGAATGCCTACAGAGGCATGGTGTGACAGCAACTATTGCTTTCAAGATATTGCATGTGTTTATTACTTTTATTAATAAATTTCGATAAATCTTACCTCAAGACGCCTGAACCAGTTGCCAAACCTACTGTCATGTATGGTTGATGATCCAGGACTGGAGCCAGTATGATTGAATGTGTATTCATTACAGAACACATTTAATATACAGTATATCAGACAATTACACATGCATGGAATAAATCAGTATCTCAGAAATTCATAAAAAACATTTTACTATTTACAGAAAAACATTTTACTATTTACAGATTAATCATAATGTACCTGGGAACTCTGGTTTACAAACATAGTTTTGTTTCTAAATATATACTGTGGTGGAAATTTTCCATAAAGAAGTAGATGAGAGAGAGTTGTCCTTTTGTGCGATTTATTGAAATAATAAAGAAAATAAAAATAATGGGGAAAGCAAATAAAAAGCATGGATGTTGATCGTGCACATCAACAAAGCAAAAACCAGCTGGGGAGATCAGTGCACACACCACGAAGGTGTGATGCAAAGAGCCCACGATCCTCAAGTTGTTTTTGCCTTTTAGCTTCTCTGTCCGACTAGGTTGGAATGTCTGTCTAGCTCAATCAAATTTCACGCACCATCTCCTCCCTGACGCAGTGTGTGGGAAGATATTTACATTCTCACACCTGCATTGCAGTGTTTGATGTCAGTTGCTGATGTCGCTGCTGTCTTTATACAGTATGTCCTCGTGTTTAAGTGTCGGGTCCGTGTACGTTTTAACGGTTTAATTTTCTCCTCCAGAATAAAAGCTGGGAAGACGAGAAAACAAGTCGTTTTAGAACGTTTTAAACCCGGAGGACCTGTTAATGTGTCTGAACACGCTCCAAGTAAGTCCAGTAACTTTGTATTGTAACGAGAAACCCCCAGCATCTTGTTTAAAAAGGACAAACGGAATTTATTCAAAGCAGCGTGTTAAAAACGAATAAACGAGCTGAAAACGGTGTTTTCAAAACCAGACACATTAATGGATTTAAAGTCGTTTCCTGTTTTCTCGTTTCGAGGAAAAACGAATCGACTGTGGCATTGGAGCATTTTGTCAGAATGAGCTTTGCAAAGAAAGGACACTTGGTTTCCAAACCGCGACCTAAGCGTCCCCTCAAACTCCACGTTTGGGGAATGATTTCTAGGTGGGGACCAGAACCGATGATTATTTTCGAGGGGATTATGGATAGACAGTTTTTCGAGGAGTCCATAATCAAACGCACAGTGGGGCCATATATTAGAAAGTATTTTGAAACACGGCATCGGTTTTTCCAGGACAATGACCCCAAACATGTCGCTGTAAGAGCCTGTCTGGAGGCTGAAGGAATCAGCTGGGTGCACACACCGGCACAGTCCCCTGATCTGATCCCCTACTAATTAAACAACATCTGGCTTCCAAAACCAATGGTCTTTTTCTTATACTCCTGACATTAAAAACCTTTCACTTCACTGCTTTAAACGCAGTTCCTATGGACGTTCACATAAAATCTGTAAGAGGATTTTATTTAATATAAATAAATACATTGTATTGAATCTTTCTCTATGGCGCGACAGAACGTCAGGACTCAGCAGATCAACAACGCATTAATGCAGCAGCTTGTTTGTTTTACATGTGCTTATTATGCACGATAAATGTTAACGTTTTTCACTGAATGAAAACGAAAATAACTCCTGCTCTGCAGCATAAACCACTTTGACCACTTTTAAGGTGGTCAAGTTAAACAGTTGGAAGCTGCATTATTATACTTTACCGTAATGACATTTACCACAATATCTGCAGAAAAACAATGTTTTAGCAGGCAACACAGTGGATTTGGAACTCGCTCCGCGCGAGTTACAGCGTCTGATGTTGATTCAGTTCCAAAAGCAAACTTCAAACCCCATCCCCTACTACGTATTGGCACAGAGACGTTAACATATTGTCTCCACTCGGTCAATAGGTGTAAAATACTTTAGCTCCGAGACAAAGAAAAGCTCCATGGGAGATCGGGCGCGTGATCAGCTGCACCTACGTAGCTGTGAGACGCCAAAATCTTTCACTTGATTTTTTTAAAACGCTCTTCTTATGGTATTTCACACAGGTCTGGCAGACTACCACTGCTAACGAATATCATATAATAAAAATAAATAAATTGTAATAAACTCTCTCTGTGGTATGCCAGAACGCCAGGACTCAGTAGATCTCTGACTCATTAATGCAGCAAGTTGTTTGTTCTGCATATACTGATTCTGCATTAGTAATAAGACTGTTTTACACTTATTTAGCCGAAGACAAAACTCAAAAGAGAGACACCCATCACGTTTTAACAAATGTGCAATAAAAAATATAAACAGAAAACGCTTGAAAGCGTTTCCGTTTTATATTCCGTTTATTTCGTTATTACTCCTTTCACCTGCACCACATAAAGTCATTGCAGAGCTACAGCCATGTTCCTACAAAGTTAACCAGCTGTTTATTTAGTTATTCCCTCTTTCATGTCCGTCTGTTGAATGAAAGTGGGCGTGGGAAGGGGAAACGCGCATCAACACGCAGGACAAAGATCTGCGTTTCTCTGCTGCTACAGCCTTGGCTGTGTTGGGTTGTTAGTCTCCCTTTCACCTCTACCATATGAAATGTGTTCCTTTGATCAGCCGCTTTCACAATCAGAATCGTTTTTATTCCCCAGGTTTGAACAGGGCAAACATTATTTTTATTTACAAAAAAAATTAAAACGTTCACATGTGATTTGCCCGCTTTGATGTAGACAAAACTCTTCAAAGCATTTTACATTACATCCCGTTTATTTCGTTATTCCCACTTTCATATCTGTCTGATAAATAAAAGTGGGCGGGGCTATCAGTCCCGTAGCAAAGGTAAGCGCTGACTGTGGGGGCTGGGCGCATCAACATACAGGACAAAGACCTGTGTTCCTCTGCTACAGCCTCCCGCTTCAGCCTGTTGTAATTGCAAACGCTGCACAGAGGTCTCTTTTACTTTGATGAGTTTTGTGTCTACATGAAAGCGGGCAGAACAACGTCCATGCGTGTGTCACGCTGAAAGCGGCTGGTGAATCTCTTTGGAACATGGCTGTAGCTCTGCAATGACTTTATGTGGTACAGGTGAAAGGGAAAATAACGAAAGAAACGGACTATAAAACGGAAACACTTTCAAGCGTTTTCTGTTTATATTTTTATTGCACATTTATTAAAACTGTACTGTCGTTTTTCGTAATTTTTGGTGACGTTACAGTGCAAACCGTATGGGATTTCTTTTGTAAATAAAAATAAACCTGGGGAATAAAAACGATTCTGATTCTGAAAGCAGCCGATCAACTTCGTAGGAACACATTTCATATGGTAGAGGTGAAAGGGACACTAACAACAACGCAGTGAGGCTGTAGCAGGCAGAGAAATGCAGATCTTTGTCCTGCGTGTTGATGTGTGTTTCCCCTTGTGTGTGTCCCTGCTCTGGGACGTGGATGGCCCCGCCATGAAACGAAACGAAACGAAAATTTTCAGGTACATTTAGGGGTCCAGGTTTGTCTGGGGGGGGGGGCGAAGCTGGTTCTGTGATTGGTCAAGCGTATGCAGACGTATACAGTCCGCCAAATTTGAAACCATTGGATAAATTCTCAAAAATGTGAAATAAGTAGGGGAAGTACTTCTAACACACCAGGAGTGTCTTAACGTGACCCAGGGAGTCAAATAAACGTACCAGAATACCCAAAAAGTGAATTTTGCATGTGCAGGCACCTTTAATATATTAAAGGTTGAACTTCTTTGAGTAATCTAGTAGGGATTAGGTGTAAGAGACAAATTTCTCCCACACAGATCATATGGAGGTAGCTTCAATAATTAACACATTTAAGTCTTTGACTTGTCTAAGTAAGACAGAGGTTACCAGCAAATCTAAAGCTGTTTGATCTTATCACTGGTTTCTGTTGTTGTTTGGAAAATTCTGATGAATCTTTTCTCTAATTTTTTCAAGTAAAGTAGTTCACAAAGTCACTGCTGCTAAAATTAAGAGAGACTTGTCTCCACACAGTCATACCTCTTAATCAGTGACTACAAAGCTGGAAACAAACCTGGGCTTGGTTATATTTTTCTTAATGAATGATGAATAATGTGGTTCTAGCAGTACAAAGTGCTTTTTTATAGCACTAAACTGCCCATGATGTGAAACATTTAGAACCATTTAGAATTTTTATCTTTTTCTTTTTTGCGTTTACTGTTGTAAGAGCACCATTCTAGTTTCAGTTCTCCAATAAAATCTAAGTAAAAGGTATTTTAAAGAGTAAAAACACAAACAAGCATGGAAGATGTAAGAGGATATTTTTTTCTGAATTCTGACTTTTCTTTCATTCTCAGATCTCAAACTTATACTTATAGGGGATGTGAAACACAACCAACAGAACGTGTACTGTACACTGTATCTTTATGATACATACAGGCCTAGATTAAGGGTTAATAAAGTCAGAGAACTCAAACTAATATAAATCTTTCTTATTTCTATCTTATTTTACAGTGCCTCACTGACACTCATTTACAGTCATTTACAGAGTTTGTTTGCTTTGCCAAAGAAGTCTTTGTTTTGTGAATCAATTAATAAGATGTAATAGTTCCAAACTCTAACTACATATGTTTGTCTCAATGTATCATTACATTGAGAATACAAATGATGTTTCAGGGTCTCCACTTGTTGCTCCTTCGACTAAAATAATTATTTCCTTTACTGTGACTTTCATTCCAAATGAGTCTAAAGAAGGCAGTAGATTTGAAAAGATTGCCAGTGCTTTGAAAACTGTTGCAAAAATGAGAAACTCCATATCATGTGCAGTCCTTGAGGATGCAGGTTTTTGTGTACCTGAGTTCTCCTAAACAGATGACTTCTATAATATGGTGTATGCTAATTATTACAAAATATTACAAAAGCTGTTTGGTATTGATTTGGTGAATGGGAGAAAATGATTTAGGCCGAGGAAGTTTGTCACTGGTCTAAGAAAGGAGGATGTGTCAAGAAGGGGAAGAAAGAGCTAAACACTGAAGAACAATTTAAAAAGTACAGTTGTACCAGTCTAAAGTGTCAGTCTCCTACTCCCGAAAATCTTTATAGGTTTATATAGGACCCCTACTGGTCAAGTCTTGGGAAGTGTAGTGGGGGTAACATGCGTGTCGTCAAAGTTTTTGACTCCGGTTCAAGTCTCAGTGGGTGTTGTCTTTGAATTTAATTTCTGAAAAGCAGCATAATAATTATTCTGCCCATCTCCAATGGACAATATCACACGACCGATAGAGCTGGCCCACACTTATAAGAATAGGAAAGCCTTTAATAGTCCCACAATGGGAAAAGTTCATCTCGCAACAGCACAAGTATTATACATAGAAGAAATAAAATACAGCAGCAAGTGAAAAATACAGTAACAAATCAATCAGATTGGGTTAAGTCAGAGCTCCATGTCAGAGTGGGTATGCAGTCATAAATATAATCTACATATTGCACAGTTTTGCACAAATATTGCACAGAGCGAATGTCTGCATAACCACTGATGCAGTGGGTGAGTTATCAGTTGGGGTGTGGGAGATAGTCAGCATTGTTAAATGTACAGTATAGTCGATCGCAGCAGGTAGAAAAGATCTGCGATATCTCTCTGTCACACAGCGAGGATAGAGAAGTCTGCTTTTGAAGCTGCTCTCCAGAGTCCTCTAGTGGTTGAGAGTCCTGATTCAGGATAGATGTGAGTTTGGCCAGGACCCTTATCTCACCCACCTCCTGCACTACAAATCTTCTCCTCATGGGCATTTTAATGCCCATTAACCTTGAAAGCGAGAGGCCAAAGAAGCAACTCTTAACTGATCATCCTGCATTACATTAAATAGACATGAACTTAACTTCATCATTATTGTGATGAAGCAAAGTTAAAGATTCTAAGAAATAAAACACCTAGGCTCTTCTTTCAGCTCCAACAGGTGATCCTCACATGCTGCCTGTAAACAAGTACATTCAGTAACAAACCTCACAGTTTTCATTCCACATAAGTGTCCACTTTATCACAACAGATTTTTCACAGTCTCCACACCGAGCACAGTCAATCCCCGAAGGTCTGTGCTCCCACGTCGTCCAGCATCTGAAATTCAGTTCAGGCACTTGCAAATTCAAACATCAGTGTATATCAACAATGCACTCCGCCCCCACACCCTATAGCCATGTTGGACAGCGCAGCCCCACAATTTAGGTGGGTGAGAATTCTTGATGTAGCTGCAATTGAAATAATGGGTCTCTCCATCGACTCCATCGGCTCCTCCTTCGTCTGTCACGGTTGTACCGGAAGCTGTGGCCCTGCACCCTCTGCGTTGTCCTTGGAACCTCATCTGATGCCTAGTCTCTCTGCTAGCAACCCAGTTGGCCCAGCTTGCTTGTGGCCCTCACACCGAACACAGAGTCCCTCGCTTCCAGACCGTCCAGGGCTCCAGCACTCCTCTGATGCGTCATCCTCTGTCCCCCTCGGACTGGTGCTCCAGCTGTAACCTGAGAGCTGATGGCTGAGAGGCAGAATGATCTGCACCATAGTGCAGCATAAACCATCCTACAGAACTAGGGTTAGGGTTAGACTGAATAGAACATATGGTACGGCGTAATTCGTCCACGCTATACTCTTGCTCATACAACTAACTACGAGTATTGGACTGTGCTGAAGAACTTGCTGTCTTTTAAATAATCTACAGCAGGACATTCGGCCATTAAATATTGGTGCTGTACTGTATGCAAGGAAACACAATGGCAGACAAAGCAGTTACACTCCAGCAGGCTGGCTCCGCCCCCTCTCAGCTAGACTGTTGCTGGGGCAGATATAGAGAAAACCAGGAAGCACTACTTGAAGTCTGTTAATCCACAGAAAGTGAGTGAAAGTTTTAAATGACGTGTTTTCTGTCATCTGCAACTCCCCTGGAAGCTTTATGCAGAGGAATAAATGATAATTTAACTGCATAGATATTATAGAGGAATCTGTGTGTCCCTTCATTCTGAAATACTACTCAGCATGTTTTTGGTAAACCCTCATTGAAAATTGGTCAAGTATTCCTTTAAGAAATTTTCAGCTAAGAATATATGCAAATTTAGTTTGTTATCTTAAAAATCAATTGTTTCTGCTTTCTGTGTGCACATTCATCTCTGTTTAGAAACCAGGAGCCTCATGTACAGGGCGGACTTACACACAAAAACCTAGTAGAAGTACGAACATATGTACGAATATACGCCAACGTTCAGATGTATCAATACCTACGTAAAGTAGAAATTTGTGTAAGTCTATGGTAGCTTCCTGGTTTGCGTAAGTACTTTTCTACAGCTATTGGTCCGCTGGTGACACTAAGGGCTGAAACAGGGAAACTGAGCACACCCCACCTAGCCCATCTCCTGTATTGTGTGTGTTGAATAAATACAGAGAGACCAAAACCCATCTACAGTACATCTCCTTGCCTCACCGCTGCAACTATGACCAATATCTTCCTGGCCTTGAAGTGGTGTTCTGCCCGACAACCAGGATAGTGACAGTGAGAATTGCAGGCCTGCACGTTACAGCCTTACAGCCAAGCTACCTCACCCACACACACTGTCTGGGTCTATTATTTCAAGTTTGATGCTGACTGGTACATCAGATGGTTTTGCTGTGAATGGCGATCAAAAAACTTCAAAGTCTTTCTCCAGTTCACCAAAAACCTGGAATCATTGCTCAAACTCCTGTAACAGTCCCACAGTATTTTGTCTTTGAACTGCCACATGTTGGTCGCGCACACAGGGGAAATGTGTTGCATCACCACTGGCAAGTTGCCACAATGACAGCTTCAATGTGAAAGAATGTACAGATGAAGCGGTTCGTTTTCGCTGATTTCACTCGACTGTCAGTGCCTTTTCCGGCGCTGATCACAAGCTCATTACACACTCATGAGCCAATTGTCAGCAGCCCCCCTTCTTGGTCTGTCTGGGGAAGTTGTTAAAAATGTTAATGAGGGCACTCCATTTTTAGCACTAAAGATGCAATTCCAGGGTAAAACCAAAAGGTGGAGCTTTAGTATCTGACAATAGTCTGTCTAAACAGTCAACTAAAAAGTTGAGAAAACTTGAAAAGTTGAATGTTGTATTTACTTTTTTAATCATAGATAAGCATAAGCATTTCATGCTGCCAATACACTGGGTGTATTAGGTTATATTGGACTTTAGGTACATTTGTAATGAAATTCTTAAATTCTCATTCTATATGTATTCGGCCATATTTACTTGGATGCCGTGTGTGTCAGTCTGCCCGCTTCAGGAGCTGTTTTAAAAAAAAAAAGAGCATTTGAATCTTCTAATTAAGTTTAGATGAACATAACAATAGAGAGCCTCTTTTCAGACAGAATGACCAATCCACAGCACTAGTTAGATTGGTTTTACAACATCCCCTTCTCCCCAAAGCATCAGAGTCCTGCAGTGCTGTTACCTGATGTGATGTAACCAGATATGTTTGTGAACTACTTAAACAGAAGATTCTTTAGAGATCCTAGTGGTTAATGCACACAACCTCCCACCCACAGTTTTTTTTAACCATTTTTGTTAGTTGGTGGTTTATTATAAGAAACCTTTATATCCTGAAGCCATAAACCTATAGCTTTCTTTTCAACAAGTTTTATTTTTATTTACAGATTTTATAAACATCCAGTTCATTTGACAATTTTCTAAACCGGGTTTTCTAAAAGTTGGGTCACTACATTCTTTTAGAGCAAAAATGTTTCTCAAAGAGCTTCTACATAAAACGTCCTTCATGGGGGACGTGTATGTGTATATATATATATATATATATATATATATACACATACCACTCTATTCTCACTCTCCGCGGGTGGTCTCATCCACTTTCCAAGCTCGGGTCCTCTACCAGAGGCCAGGGAGCTTGAGGGTTCTGCGCAGTGTCCTTGCTGTTCCTAGGACTGCGCTTTTCTGGACTGAGATTTCGGATGTTTTTCCAGGGATCTGTTGTAGCCACTCCTCCAGTTTGGGGGTCACAGCCCCAAGTGCTCCGATCACAACAGGCACCACTGTGGCCTTCACCTTCCAAGCCTTCTCCAGTTTTTCTCTGAGCCCTTGGTATTTCTCTAGTTTCTCATGTTCCTTTTTCCTGATGTTGCCATCGCTTGGTATTGCCACATCCACCACTACGGCTTTCCCTTTGCTCTTTATCCACCACCACAATGTCTGGTTGGTTCGCCATTACCATTCTGTCAGTCTGGATCTGGAAGTCCCACAGGATCTTGGCTCGCTCGTTCTCTACCACCTTGGGAGGTGTTTCCCACTTTGACCTTAGGGTTTCCAGTCCATACTCAGCGCAGATGTTCCTGTATACTATGCCAGCCACTTGGTTATGGCGTTCCATGTATGCTTTCCCTGCCAGCATCTTACACCCTGCAGTTATGTGCTGGACCGTCTCAGGGGCCTCTTTGCACAGTCTACACCTTGGGTCTTGTCTGGTGTGGTAGATCTGGGCCTCTATGGCTCTGGTGCTCAGGGCCTGCTCCTGTGCAGCCAGGATGAGGGCCTCTGTGCTGTCTTTCAGCCCAGCCCTTTCAAGCCATTGGTAGGATTTGTTGAGATCAGCCACTTCAGTTATGTTCCGGTGGTACATCCCGTGTAAGGGCTTGTCCTCCCATGATGGTCCCTCTTCCAGCATCTCATCCTCTGTTCTCCACTGCCTGAGACATTCACTCAGCACGTCATCTGTCGGGGCCTTATCCTTGATGTACTTATGGATCTTGGATGTTTCATCCTGGATAGTGGCTCTCACGCTCACTAGTCCTCTGCCTCCTTCCTTGCGGCTAGCGTACAGTCTCAGGGTGCTGGATTTGGGGTGGAACCCTCCATGCATGGTGAGGAGCTTTCGTGTCTTAACATCTGTGGTCTGTATCTCTTCCTTTGGCCACCTTATTATTCCTGCAGGGTATCTGATCACTGGCAGGGCGTAGCTGTTTATTGCCCGGGATTTGTTCTTGCCATTGAGCTGGCTTCTTAGGACTTGCCTTACTCGTTGGAGGTATTTGGTTGCTGCCACATTCCTTGTTGCCTGTTCAAGGTTGCCGTTCGCTTGTGGTATTCCAAGGTACTTGTAATTGTCCTCAATGTCTGCTATTGTTCCTTCTGGGAGTGAGACCCCTTCTGTGTGGATTACCTTGCCTCTCTTTGTCACCATCCTCCCACATTTCTCGAGCCCGAATGACATCCCGATGTCCGAGCTGTAGATCCTGGTGGTATGGATCAGCGAGTCGATGTCTCGCTCACTCTTGGCGTACAGCTTGATGTCATCCATGTAGAGGAGGTGACTTAAGGTGGCCCCGTTCCGGAGTCGGTATCCATAGCCAGTCTTGTTTATTATTTGGCTGAGGGGGTTCAGACCTATGCAGAACAGCAGTGGGGACAGTGCATCTCCTTGGTATATGCCACATTTGATGGATACTTGGGCAAGTGGCTTCCCATTGGCTTCAAGGGTGGTTCTCCACAATCTCATCGAGTTTGCAATGAAGGCCCTTAGAGTTCTGTTGATGTTGTACAGCTCCAAGCATTCAGTGATCCATGTGTTTGGCATTGAGTCATAAGCTTTCTTGTAGTCGATCCAGGCTGTGCACAGGTTGGTGTGTCGCATTCTGCAGTCTTGGGCGACTGTTCTGTCTACCAGGAGTTGGTGTTTGGCTCCTCTGGTATCCTTACCAATGCCCTTCTGTGCTTCGCTCATGTATTGACTCATGTGCCCACTTATCTTAGCTGCGATGATGCCCGACATGAGCTTCCATGTTGTGGAGAGACAGGTTATTGGCCGGTAGTTGGATGGGACTGTGCCCTTTGAGGGATCCTTCATTATCAGGATCGTTCGCCCTTCGGTTAGCCATTCAGGGTGAGTCCCATCCCTTAGCAGCTGGTTCATTTGTGCTGCCAGGCGCTCATGGATTGCAGTGAGCTTCTTTAGCCAGTAGGTGTGGATCATGTCAGGGCCAGGTGCTGTCCAGTTTTTCATACCTGAGACTCTTTGTTGGATGTCTGCCACTGTGATAGTCACTGGATTCTGTTCAGGGAGGTTGCTGTAGTCTTCCCTCAGATCCACCAGCCACTGTGCATCACTGTTGTGTGATGCCTCCCTTTCCCATATACCCTTCCAGTACTGTTCAGTTTCCAGCCTTGGTGGGTCTGCTCTGCTGTTATTACCCTGCCATTGAGAGTACACTTTCGCAGGTTGTGTTGCGAACAGCCGGTTTATTCGTCTGGCTTCGTTATCTCTGGTGTATCTCTTTAGGCGGCTGGCCAAGGCTTGTAGCCTTTGCTTGGCAGTTTCGAGTGCTTCAGGTATGGTCATCTGGCTGTACCTCTTGGGCATTGGTCTTTTCATTGCACCTCTCTGGGCCTCTGTCATTTGGCTCACTTCCCTCCGAGCTGCCTTGATTTTTGCCTCCAACCTTCGTTTCCATGGTGGGTATTTTTTCTCATGGCTCCCATGGTTGCTCTTATAGCCAAGCACCTCTAGGATCACTGATGCTGAAGCGTATATCAGCTCATTGGTTTCTGTGATTGTTGTGGTAGGGATCGCTCTCAATGCTGCATTCACATCTTCCATGAGACTTTCTGATGGTACTTCACTTAGTCGTTGTAGTGGGGTTCGGTGTTGCCTGTTCAATCTGGCCATGATCTTATCTTTCATGTCAGTCGCTGCCTCGCTCAGCGTATCTGTGCTTATTGGGGCTTCGTACCCAATTTCCGGTTGGGGAGATGGTGAAACCTCTCCTCTGACCTGGCGTCCTGGCTCCCCCTTGCCGTAGCATTTGTGTTGTATCTCGTCAATCTCAAGTCGTGATAGCAGTTGCCGTTTGTGGATGTTGGAACACTGAGCTACTAGTTGTTTCGCCGTCAGCCTTGAATGTGGGTTTCTCCGTTCCCATTCACCGCACATTTTTTGCATGTAACCCCTCTGACTAGGGTTACTTGAGTAGTAGCATTCCAACAGAGCCTTGTTCTCGCATCTCAGCCATTTCTTTCTTGTTCCAGTAGCCCACTTCTCGCCAAGGTGCTCTGGTTCCCCAACACCTGACGCAGACCTTGTTAGACCGGGCGACTTCTGAGCCGGTATCTCATGTGGTTCATTGTCTCTCATGATATGAGGTAGGCGGTAGCTTGAAGGGTCTTGCCCAAGGACCCACACTGGATGCCTATTCGCCCTAACGGGGATTCGAACCGGGAACCCCCCGCATGCAAGTCCTGTATATATATATATGTATATATTATATTATATATCTGATCCTCTGCCTGAACGATGTTCACAGGTTAAAAAAGAACAAGAAATGAATCGGGAGCAGACGACGAGAAAGGAAAGTTTTAGTCAAGTTATGGACAGGGTCGGAGTGTATATATATATATATACACAAACCTCATGCACTTCCAGTCTACCTGTGGGCCTGGATTACACATCACTGCTCCAGCTGGTACATCAATGTGCAATTGCAGGTTCCTAGGAAAGATTTAGGGGGCAAGGCAGCTACACATTAAGTACATCACAGTGGGGGGTCATGAATAGTGTAGGGGGGCTAGGTGGAATAGTGCCTTAGTCATGCTAATGCCATGACAAGATCAGTGTAAAATCCGGCAGAAAACGAGGCAAAGAAAATTTGCCGCTCCATCTGTATGCTGTCATGATATAGCATGACAACTTTTTTACGCCTGTTTTTTGCCCGATCATTGAGGGCACACCATCTATAGCCAGGCTAACAGATTGGGACCAGTCCACTCCGACCCTGTCCACGAGCTGTATGGTGAAAATATCACCTGCTGTCGTATCTATCACCGGAGCCCTGTCTGCAACTGTATTTCTTGACAGGCTTATATTTGCAAAACCCTGGTGCTTTTCAGGACACACAATCTCCTGCCTTCATCATGCATGTTTTTACAAATTCACCCTCAATAAATGGTTTTGAAGGCACTGCAATTTCATTAGCAATGAGGTAGCTAAACCTTACTTCGTCACTGATGTCTTGGCTGAGACTAAACACAGACCCGGCAACAATTAATTCACCTTCTGTCTTCTCCACTGTCCTTGAAAGTTGTCATACAGTATTTATCGGCATGAATACTCACAGTGGCACAGTTATATTCTTTCAGCACTGCAACATGCTGTGAACTTTCCCATTCACTTCCGTGAATAAATCATGGACCATGACCATTTTTCTTGGAACACCCTGCGTCCACTTTTCTTTGAGACATATTGGGGAAAAGAGGGAGGCAAAGCACATAACATTAAAAGTAGAAGCCGTTATAATCCAGATTGGCCAGACTTGCTTGACTTACTTGCTCTGTTCTGGTATAAACCGTTTGCTTGCTTAACACAGTTGTTAATGCGCCACCCAGTGGATGCAATTGGAACCACAGTTTCTTATATTAAAAAAAAATTCAGCTCATTTTTAGACTTTTTACTTGTATACAAAATCATCTCACGGGCCGGATTAAACCCAGCAAGAATCATGCAGCCAAATACATTCAGCTACTGACCATAGGGTTCCAGCCACCGGGGGCATCCAGAAAGAGCGGCATACCGGTGCACGCTAAGCTGAGCCAAGCCGAGCCATGCCAGCTCTGTGGGACGCAATCATCCGTATGTCAACAGGGCATCAAGTTTCCATATAATACGGTTGATAAGGGCAACATTAAAGTGCAATTTGCCTCGAGAGCTGGTTTACCTAATGTAACTGGATCCATCGACTGGACTCTAAACTCACTCTAAAAGACACATCAATTTACGAATAATCTGTGACGCTCAAATGTAGCTACAGTCAGCAACATTGTCTCGAGGTGCCTGGTTCAACGCATAATCCAGTCATTTTAATAAACAGCATGATTGGGGTCAGATTTAAAGCTGGAACCCGATTGGTGGCTTCTTGGTCAGTAAATATTTTAACTGCTTTAATATTAATTCCTGTTGCGCATAGAACCTATGTACCCCCAAAGTACATCCTGTCTCCCCCGTAACACTAGTCGATAGTTTGACGTGAAAACCTCCTATTAGTAGCTGAACACAGTGTCAGGGGGGTTGCTTCTTTTTCACCTGCGCCTGTTTTGTTAACACTTTGGTGGTAAACGGCCACTCTTCTTTTCACATGCACCTTCATGTCAGACCCCTTTTATTGTTTATGTCTGCTACTGTGCAGAACCTACAGCATTGACACCTGCACACACGGTCTGACTCAGTTTACTGCGCAGATGCAAACCGTATTCAAATGAATTAACATATTCATGTAGAGCATATCATGGGAGGAGTCTGCTAATCAATCACTTGCACTCAATTCTACGTTGATTAGAATGTATGGAGGAAACATGTGTAGATTTGTACTTAGTAGAGGTGGATACATCCAGATTCTTCCTACTTATGCAGTTGTCGGGATTTGAACTTACACAACTTACACAAACTTTAGTAGGAAATCTACGCAAGTACTGCAGTCGCAGTACATGAGGCCCTAGATCTTTAGATACATTCACATATGCATTCAATTCTTCAGTCAGTTACTTTGAGCTGTGTTTTCATCGTTTCAGCTACTTTCAGAATTCTTCAGTTCTGTTCTGCATTATAGCATTACACAGCATTAAACTCAGCCAGGATAAAGAAGCTTTATGTATATTACTACATATTAATACATATTACAGATCATTAAGAATACCTTTATTAGTCCCACAGCGGGGAAATTCCCATCAACAGCCAGGTTACCTGGCGCTAGTCCGACAGTGGAAGCAAACTGCAGTACAAACAGTAAAAATAAAAACGCACACACATACAGTGTCACACAGTACAAGTGGAAACCTTGCTGGAATTTTTTCTACGGTTCATCAGGACAGATAGATAAGGTCAGAGAGCAGACAGTGAGACTGTAAGGGGGGGGGGGTGTATCTGAATCAGTGTAGTGAAGTGTTGTTTATAGAAGTATGACCGAGGCCGACCAAGATGTTTACAGGTCAGTCCAACAGTTGTCCTTGAAGGGAGTCACAATAAGGGGAAGAGGATAGATAGAGGCACAGCTGGTGAGCTAGATTGGACCCGGGAAGGGAGGGGTGAGGGAGAAGGGACAGAGTAATACACAGCCAAAATTAATACATTTTAACAATCCATGACTAATTTGTCTAGAGCAATACTCCAATCGGTCAAAACTCAGGGCTTCTTCGCCTCTTGTGGGACCATGGGTCACCCGTGACATCTCCTCAAGCCTATCAGACAAGGCTGTCACCACATTCACCAAGTGTTCAGTCTGTCTGCAGATGTTATCCCTCAGTCTCTTGTCTTCCTCCGTACGGGCTGAGATCTTATTAGTCAGTCCTGTAATCCGGGCATCCAAACGGGCTGAGATGTTACAGATCAGTCCTTCAATCCGGGCCATCCTCTGGTGTAATTCCGTCAGTCGAGTAACCATGGCCCCCGTCGGCGTTTGCAGCTCCACAGCCGGAGGACACGCCAATGAGCCGGCCACAGATTTTCCAATCTTTCCAATCTTCCGAAAAAGCAGGGCACCACCGAAGCCAATCATGATTAGCCCTGTTATCAAAGTCCAAAATATGATCATTAGCTCAAGTAGCACTAATTCTGTTTTTGAGTGGGTATTTATAACTAACTATTTTACAGTTTAGCAATTACACACAAACTTACTAAGAAATGGTTTAAACTACAAATTGATCTCTTATTCAGCTTTTTAATACCTTTGATAGTCTTTAAATTATAGCAGTTTAAATATTGGGTGTTTTTTAGTAAAGTCTCAGCTTTTCGATCAGTGTGTATTGCGTAAGCTAGAGTGCACACAGCTAGAGTTTGAGTCTTTTAAGACAGAAATTCTCTCTTTAACTTGTCACTACAGCCACAATTTTCCCTCTATAATTTTTTTTTTCACTTAGTTGTCCAGTTCTCCAGTTTTATGTAAAAGTACTTCAGTTTCTGGTCATATCATGTTAATTTCCGCTTCACTCCCGGTCCACGCTACACACACCTGTTTGCTATCAGTAATCACTCACCTGCATTTAAGCACCCATAGTCACCTGAACCAGTTGCCAGATTGTTGCGTGTACTCACCACTACCTAGCCTTTCCTTACCTTGCTTGTATCCGACATTGATACCGTTTCCTGACCACTGTTTCCTGAACTCTGTCTGATCCTCGTCTGTACTGTCGCCGTGTTTGCCTGGTAAAGACCCCGCTTGTTTTCTGACCTGAGCCTGCCTGCACCCAGTCTGTACTGTCGCCGAGCCTTGTCGTGTATGACCCTGCCTGAACTGACCCTGCCTGTAACAGAATAAAGACTGTTCTACTCAATCCTACATCTGTCTGGAGCTGTGCATGTGGGTCCATCATCTCCGCGACGCTGACAGTTGTAGTTGTGCTTGTCTTCTTTTTATTGATGTGCCTGGTTAACCCAGCAGGTCTGTACTTCAGTTTGTATTTGCCCCAAAGCACAGGGAGTTCCAGAATTTCACCCACAGATTCTAATGCAAATTTCTCCTTGACTTTGGGAAGAAACGCAGAAGTTCTGACATTTATTAGCTTTATTAATCATTTTTATATCATTTTCATACTGGTTGATGACTGCTGAATAATAGTATTTTACAGTACTAAATAAAAGCACCAATGTAAAACAAGATTACTGGTTTTGACTAGTTAAACATGACTACTTAATGAGACTAATTTATAGTTTAGTAATTACCCACACACACTTCCTCCAAATCCTTTCAAAAGAAAAGCACCAATCCAAACTTGAGCTTAAATAGTCCATTTTCTGCTTTTGACTGGTTAATTACTTACTGAGCTTTTTTTACACGTTTCCTCAAAATGCTTTCAAAATAAAAGCACCAATCCAAAGATTTAGCTTCGATAGCACTATTTCTGCTTTTGACTGGTCATTATAATTAAATAATGAGACAATTTGTCTATTTAGCAATTATCTGCAGCTTATTCCTCCTCCTTGCTCCTACTACTACTACTTCTTTTTCAACTTTACTAAGGGGAACCTCAACATCTTCATCTCTGCCTCTTGTCTCTTACTACCGTCTCTAACCCATAGAGCAGAGCTGCTCTCACCACTGTCTTAAACACCTTTTCTTGGTGTCTTGTCTGGCTGACCCTCTGGCTGACACTTTCCTTCACTGGCTCCAAACTGCCTGCACTTGCCTCTTCACCTCCTTTCTACACTCTTCATCACACAGAACTGTTGACCCCAAGTACTGCACCTTCTTCACCTCAACCCTCTTTAACCTCACTCTACTACTGTACCTTGACTTAGAAAGATTCCTGTCTGACCTCATCTGTCAGCCTGTCCATCAACATAGCAAACAAGAAGGGACTCAAAGCTGATCCTTGGTATGGTCCCACCTCCACCTTGAACTCCTCTGTCTGAGTTATATATCTATCTATATCTATACTTTTCCATTAACATTCTCGCAGCAAAAATGGCATCAGTGGTGCTCTTACAGGACATGAAGCCATACTGCAGCTCACAAATCTCCACCTTCTTCGTAAGCCTGGCTTCGACTATTTTTTCCCACAGCTTCATTGTGTGGCTCATCAACTTTATTCCTCTGTAGTTGCCGCAGTTTTGCATGTCACCTTTGGTCTTAAAGATCAGCACCAGAACACTACTACTTAATTCCTCAGCCATCTTCTCACTCTCTTGAATCCTGTTGTACAAACTGCTGGAAACTCCACTGCTGTCTCTCCTAGACACTTCTTTACCTCCACAGGTACATCATTAGGACCAACAGCCGTTCCATTCTTTATCCTTTTCAGAGCCTTCCTTACCTCATCCTTTATAATCTCTGCTATTTCCTGCTCCACAATATCCACATCTTCGTCCCTGCTTTCATTTTTGCTGTCATTTTCCTCATTCATCAGCTCCTAAAAATCCTACTTCTATCTTTTCTGCACACTCTCCTGGGTTGTTAGCACTTTTCCATTTCTGTCTTTAACGACCTTTACCTGTTGCAAATCCTTCCCATCTTTATCTCTCAGTCTGGCTAGCCTGTACAAGTGCTTCTCTCCTTCCTTTGTATCTAACCTGTCATACAGCTCATCATAAGCTTTTTTCTTTGGCCTTTGCTACCTCCCTCACGCTTCCTTGTACTCCCGTCTACTTTCCTCACTCATTCTTTTCCACATCCCACTTCCTTTTAGCCAACCTCTTCCTCTGGAAGCCAACCCCTTCGATTTCCAGTTTTATGCTCATCACCCTGTCCGAGACTCTTTACACCTCTAAAACCTTCTTTGACCGTCAGTAGTCCAATTTCCACCAGCACCCTGTACTGTAGGTTAACAGCATCGGTGGCGATTGTTCATAACCTGGGCCTCGACCGATCCGGTATGAAATTCCTAAGGATGATGAGCATGGTTGTTTGTTTGGCATTTTTACAATGAATGCCGTTCCCGACCCGACCCTCTTTATTTATACGGCTTGAGACTGGCACAGATGTTACTGGCTTGCAACCCCTGTGGCTAGATTATTCCTTCAAAGCTCCTACTTTTCTCAATGTATTTATTTACCTACTTCCTCTGCATCTACTTTCAGCTGTATTGATATTTCCACAACTTCGAGCTATTCTTTTAGCTCTTGAACTCAAAACTATTTATTTAGTCTTGGTCTGGTTAGTGATAAGGCAGAGGAGGAGAACCCTGGTGAGATTTAGGTTGTGTCACCTAAAAGTATCCATGGTCTTTTTATGTGCACTTAGCCATATGTGTGTTGTTTATGTTAAACTCACAGTTCTGTTGTAAGAGGAAACAGTCTCCTGTGGAATAGACAAGAATTCTGTGTATTCTTATCTTCTGGTAAATCGCAGCTTTGTCTCTGTGGCAGGGAGTGAAGCTTACACATTGTGTTAAGTTACCTAGGTCCAGTCGTGGATTGCTACAATTTTATTGATTTGTCTGATATAAAGCATAATCGATGTAAAAGGTGAAAGGAAAGTTCACTTTATGAATGAATCCTAATGCTTATAATGTTTATAAAAGCATTTTTGCTACCCAGATTTTTGTATTGAATATAACGGGCTTTAAAACCAGTTGATATGCACCAAAGGTTTAAAGCCACATTGACTTGCACGTTGGTCAATTTTCTGATTCTCTTTCAGGACAATAGTACCATGGAAAATCTTTCGACAATGTCTACATGAACTCCATCCAATTAGTTCGGGCCTTGAAGCCATGGCCCTTAAATCTACCATTGACCTCACCTGCAATGATTACATCTCTGTGTTTGAGTTTGACATCTTCACACGCCTCTTCCAGGTTGGTCAAAAATAAACATTTTCAGAGCTGTGAATCAAATGACTTCCAACACAAGCCTTCGCTTCAGGCTCATGGTTTGCCATGTCCATGTATAACCATTGTTTGAACGTCTGCTGCTTTTTTTCCAAAACAGTTGATAATGTTGCAAATACGTCTCACTGTTTTGAGGCAAATGTTTTGTTTTTACTATTTCATTTTGGGATAGTTCTGGATTTATTGTTATATAAATATATATTACACACCAACAGTCAGAAGTCTTGACCCGCCTTCTCATTTTAACCTTACAAGGTGAATTGGAAGCCATGTAGATAGTCATGAAAATAAAGAAAGAGAAGGTGTGTCAAAGCCTTATTTTGGTAGTATACGTCTCCAACCTTACAGTATTCCTTGCAATGCATAAAGCTCATCATTACAAAGCTGTAGACGGTACAAGGTAAAAACTAAATTCTGAGGTCAACAGAGCCTGCTTTCCGGACTGGCTCCCTCAGTACCTGTTGAGCTACTATAGTAAAAGTTGCCTTTTGCTTATTTGGATTTTGAATTAAGATTCTCAGTATTACATTTTAGCATAAGCAGTAAGACAGTATAAAAATGTTACGTTAAGTATAACAATATGTTGATTTTTATCGCCTTTTCAGCCATGGGGCTCAATCTTAAGAAACTGGAATTTCCTGGCAGTGACTCACCCTGGCTACATGGCCTTCCTTACCTATGATGAAGTCAAAGCCCGACTACAGAAGTACATCAACAAGCCTGGCAGGTATGACAACAACCTGGGTACATGTACTTTGGTATCTTGTTAAATGTTATGATCTACCAAAATGGCAGACAGTCTTAAAATGTTTTAAGGACCCAAAAAGGCTCATAAAATGACTGAAGGGCAAACTTTTTTTACCAAAAGTAAAATAAAATAAAATAATTTATTAATATTACCTCGCTGTAATATTACCTTTTGTGATAATAGGCTAATATGGAAATAACGTAATAGCAAAGCAATAAATAGGGAACCGCCCTGGTAAGAATCAGGTGTTGGAGGTATATAATTTTGATAATAACAAAATAATTATAATATTGTCTCAGTCTTCTTTACAAATCTCTAAAATAATTACAATATTGCCGTTTGTACAACTCCTGCAGTGCCGAATGACAATTTGATGTGGAATTGACAGTATCCATGTGGAAATTACAGAAAAGTGACACGTCAACACTCCAGTGTTTTCAGCTTGTACATGTTCTTGATAAGCCACAGGTGTGGTGGACAAATATGCAATGACAAACAGGTGGACTTGCATCAAGACAATGGCAAGGTGTGGTACTGTACCTTGGAGTATTCCACAGTTACAGTAGTTTTAGTGTTGATTAGTGTTGAACAGTCTGAAGGGGGGTCTGAGGGCTGTAGCTTGGATACTGAGAACGATACTGAGTTATGAGAACTCTCTGTAGACAAATGCAGTTTAAGTTTGGTGAGCAAAAAATGGATATAAAAGCAACATGATAAAATCCACAATACTCTTAAAAATTGAGTAAAATGCGTAATTAATCCAGCATCACGTGGTTATCATGTAGGTACAGATGGAGCGGTTCATTTTCGCTGATTTCAGTCGACTGTCAGTCACCTTTCTGACGCTGATTACACACTTATCACACCCTCATCAGCTAACTGTCAGCAGCCCCCCTCCTTGGTCTGTCTGGGGAAGGTGTTAAAAATGTTAATGAGGCCACCCCCATTTTAGCACCAAAGATGCAATTCCAGGGTAAAACCAAAAGGTGAAGCTTTAGTATCTGACCTGTAGAGTTAGGGTCAAACAGCAAGTATAGGCACAGTTCTGAGAACAGGACATAGATCTGATAATGTCAGTTCTACACTGTTTGCTAGGGCAAACAGTCAAACAGACAGACAGACAATAGTTTGTCTAAACTGTCAAGTAAAAAGTTGAGAAAACCCGAAAAGTTGACTTCATTTCAGAATTGAATGTTGTACTAACTTTTTTTTAATCATAGATAAGCATCGGCAGCTCACGCTGCCACAGCTGCCAAACTACCTTCTGGAGGTTTATCAGTTACTGGCTGTATTAGGTTGAGTTGGACTTCACAAAAGTACCTAATAAAATTATTAAATTCTCATTCTATTAATTATTCATATTCACTTGAATGTAGTGTGTGTCAGTCTTCCTGCTTCAGGAGCTGTTTTAAATTAAAAAAAAGAACATTTCAATGTTCTAATCAAGCTTAGATGAACATAACAATAGAGAGCCTCTTTTCAGACAGAACGACCAATCCACAGCACTAGTTAGACTGGTTTCACACCACCCCCTTCTCCCCAAAGCACCAGAGTCCTGCAGTGCTGTTACCTGATGTGATGTAACCAGATACATTTGTGAACTATTTCATCCATCCATCACTTATAAGAGCCTAGTGGTTAAAGCACACCCACAGTTTTTAAATAAACTGTTTTTGTTAGTTGGTGGTTTAAAATAAGAAACTTTTATATTCTAAAGCCATAGACTTAACACTTTCTTTTTAAGTTTTATTTACAGATTTTATAAACGTTCAGTTCATTTGACCATTTTCTAAACCAAGTTGTCTGAAAGTTGGGTCACTACATTCTTTTAGAGCAGAAATGTTTCTCAAGGAGCTTCTACATTATATGTCATTCATGGGGGACATGGTCTTCCATCTTCTTCATCTTCCAGTCCTTTGTTCAACTGATGAGCCAGTTCTTTACAGGTGTGAAGTGAAGCCTATTGTAAATAGAGGATAGTGCCTAACTTTACTCAGACTGAAGGTTCCTGCACTTTTGGTAATGTTTCTGCTTTAAGAAAAGTCTGAAAGTTAACTTGAAAATTATTGAGCAGTCACAATCAGCCGATTGCAGTGACATTTGGCAGTAAAAGGTGACTGAAATGACACAGAACTAAAAGAATATCAGCTGGCATAACTCATAACACATATGTATGCAGATCTCTGTATTTTGTGTCACTTGAATTTGTGTAGTAAACAAAAGACACCAGAGGCAAGTTTACACCAGGAGTCTCTAGCTGGGAGCTTCTGTGCATTAACCACTAGGCTGTTGGTCCTCTGAGGGAGACCTACTGTATGGACAGTAACTAAATTCCTCCATACAGCATTATGTTAACAGGGCCTTGATTTGAGTGGAACCTTTAAAGTTATGGATCCATGAAGAATTTTCTTTTTAAGCAGTTTACAAATATATCTGATTTTCATGGCTCAGGTGAAGTTGTGTGGAAGTTGAGTCAACGCTTTCAGTCTGGTGTCCTTCTTGGGGGAGGGTTCATCACACCTACTCACTTTTGTGTTTTTTGTTCACGTAACGAGCCTTGCAAGTGTGAAGTAAAGCCAAACTGGAGGATGATATGGAACTTCCCTAAACTAAGGAAGCTTTTGGTCTTTGTCAGTTGTCAAAAAATGCCAGTAAATTTAGAGCTGAACATTACAATATAGTAATACATACAATAAAGTATAATTAAAACAAATAAAATATCCATGTGGATGTTGACTGAATGTTTCACTAAAGGACATTGTATATTTTGTGTTTCATTAACAATTAAACCTGTTATTAGCTGTTATTATAGTAGCAGACTGTTTAATGTTTGTGCTTCCATGTGTAAATGTGCTTGTGTTCTGTTTGTGTGTGTGGCATGCTGTTCTTTTTGTCTTGCGACATGCAACCCTCGCACAAGTTAGTGCGGGCTCCCGCTCTCTCTAGATTCAGTCTGCTCTAGAACAAAGCGGAGAGGTTCGGAATTGCGATTGTGTCATTTTATTATTTTATAAATGTATAGTTCAGTTATAAGTGTATAGCCTACGAAAGATACTTGGCTACATTGGTGGCAGCTTTTGTTTTTTTGTTTATTCATGTCAACATCGGATGATGTGGCTTTAGTGTCTTCTTCCAGAGTGGCGCCTCACATTTTACTGGACGCATCACCTATTTATTAGTTGGAGAAAGCTGATCTGTTAGCCTTTCTGTCAGACTTGTGAGAACAGATGGTTCCCATTAAACTGCATGCACACCATGCCTCCCCTAAAAAAACGTGCAGCGATTGAGAGACAAGTCGCTGAGTTCCTAGCTGATGGGGTGGTGGAGGAGAGCTGCAGTCCCTGGGCCTCACTGGTGGTGTTGGTGAGAAGGAAGTGTGGCACCTGGCATTTCTGTGTAGATTACAGGCATTTAAACAGTGTGACTATTAAAGATTCCTCCTGACCCGTGTGGATGACATTTTGGATGCATTGTCTGGCGCTGCCTGGTGCAGCGCTTTGTTTGGAGTTTTCTAGCAGCTATTGGCAGGTGGAATTTACTGAGGAGGACCATGAAAGGACAGCTTTTACAACTGGACAGGGACTTTATCAGTGACGATCTATGCCAGTTGGCCTTTCCAATGCCCCAGCCACGTTTCAACAGCTAATGGAGCTGGTCCTCAGGGGGCTCCCGTGGCACGTCTGCATGGTGTACCTTGATGACATTTTGTTCTACACAGACCTTTGAGGAACACCTGTCGGGTCTTTCTCAAGGATCCGGCAGCGGGGTTGAAACTACATCCTCGCCAGTTCCATCTTGTCCAGGATCATGTTGTCTTCCTGGGTCATGTGTGTATGTGTGTATATATAGTGGGTTTTATACGTATATAGTACCAGTAGGTGGCAGTTCAGGGTATGTTACTTTTCCTAAGGTCTAGGGTCACAGGAAATAACATAAGTTACTGTTTACCAAAACAAGGTTTAATTTCCAGATAAAACGACACAAGTTGTCCAAAAACAAACTCAAACACTCAGGTTACCATTGGTAGGACCAAAACAGAAAACAGAGTACACTCCCAGGCCGCAATAGGCGGGTTACTTAAACACAAAACAAACAAATAAGAGAAAGAAAACACACAACGGCAGACAATCTTCAAAAAAGAAAATGAAAGAAATGACACAATTCAAAACAAATTGCTGTAACTGGCAGATGAGTCGAAAAAGAAAGGGTCACACCAGAATGTCTTTTAAAATTCCACAGTGAGGCCATCCAGCCCTGGAGCTCTCTCTCCCTTAATGCCCTGCAAGGCTGTAGACAGCTCCTGCAGAGAAATGTCCACGTCCAGGGCATTGTTGGTCTTCCCAGACACCTGAAGAACATCCCCACAGAAGAAGCCTATGTCCTCCTCTTCCTCAGTGTACTCGCTCTGAAAAAGGTCCCTATAGACCTCCACCACCCTCCTCCTGATATCACCAGGCTCCTCCAGAATGACCCCTGCTGTGGATTGACCTATTTTGACCATTACGTTTTTCCAGGCTGAAAAATCCATATCAGTTACGCTCTGGAACCTAGATCGGACTAGCGCCCCCTGTGTTCTGGTGCCCAATAGGTTGTCAAGAGTTGCATTTTTGGGTTTGAGGACTTCAATGTGTTTCCTGTGGACTCCTACAAGTTCTGTAATTCCACAATATCAATCTTTAGATCCTTTATTGACCTGGTTGTGACATTGAGAGTGTACTGTAAACAAAACTGTTTTATCTCAACTTTTCCACAATCCCACCACTGTCTCAGGTTTTCAAAATCCGATTGTCTGGTTCTAAAATTTTCCCAAAAGAACTTAAACCCATCCTTAAAACACTGATCCAGCAGCAGTGAGTTGTTAAAATGCCAGTATGCACTTCTGTGCTTTATGTTGATAATAAAAACATGAATTAAAACCATGGCATGATCTCTAAAACCAACCGGTTTGATGAAGCAGGACCTACAAACGTTCAGATGATGCTTAAAAGCATAAAAACGGTCAAGTCTCATAAAGACCTCATGTTGTCTCTAACGTGAGACCATGTGTACTGTCTGTCCTGCCCATGAAGACTCCTTCATAGATCCACCAGCTCGTGAGTCTTTAGGACTCACGAGCTGGTGGATTTTAAACTCTGCTTCGATGGACAATGTGGCTCCATTGTTTCTATCCAGATTATCATTTTCATTTTTTTGTGGGACACACTGTACTCTTTTGATATGTGAGGAGTTGCAGTCTGATATGTCAATGCCCCTACCAGGAGTAGAGCCCTCGTCTGACTCAGCCATATTTGCTCTCATCAGTCTCCCTCTGACTTTCTTCACAGACTTCTTGGGAGCCGCTCATAGTCGATTTTCACTTACTTTTTCTAGTAGGTGCCTTTTTACAGATTTCAATTTCACTAATCCCTGACTCAGTGTCAACAAGCGTCTCAGTGGCAGCACAGCTTGTTGTCTGCTCAACAGTCACGTCCTCCATTACCACAACTTGTTGTTCAGGGGCTGTTGAGACGCCTGCTTGATCAGCCCCCTGTGCCTGTTCACCCAGCCCTGCACCTTGTCCATCATCTTGCTGTGGTTCTGCTCCACCCTACGCTTGCTTCTCGGCACCAAATGAGTCGCTAATGATGACACCACTTTCATCACGGAATTAACTTTTTCAGCGCCGTCAACGAAGCCTGTCCAACCCAGAATTGGACAGGCTAAGCAAAGCTGTGAGCAACAGGAACTGGCAATCAGTACAGACCTTAAAACAGTACATGGATGATTTCGGTCTCTGTGACACATGGCGTTCTCTTCATCCTACATTCAGGGAATATACCTTCTTCTCGCCAGTTCACCACTCTCACTCCCGTATAGATTATATTTATATATAATAACTCAGTCTTACAACATGTCTCTAACACCAATATCCACTATATCACAATTTGTGATCTTGCACCAATGTCCATTTCTTTGATTAAGGCAGTCACACCATCAACCAGGAATTGGAAGTTTAATACATCATTACTCAATGATCAAGACTTCATTTGTTATGTCAGGAGAGAATGGGCCACCTTTATAGAAATCAACCATACACCAGGAACCTCACCCTGTGTTCTTTGGGAGACTGAAAATGCAGTTATGTGTGGTAGAATAATTTCATATTCATCGCACAAGAAAAAAAGAATATGCTACTTGAATTAGAATTAGAGCAAAAAATTGGTGTCAGCCTTTACGGCAATCAACGAAGATCACCACCGAGCCGCTCATCCTGACGTCAGACTTGATACTTTGTGCACCAACTACAGCGGCCAGAGCAACCGCATATTCATTAACAGAAAAGCAAGAAGCAGGGGCAATCTTCAGGCTGTGTTTCCGCGTTAAATTGGTAAACAGCATACCTACGCTGGGAAAAACCTGACCAGCGAAAAACGCCGGTCTGTAAAAGAAAAGACAACAAACAAAACCCCTATTCGATCTATTTGCACACCCCACTGATTAACAAAACAACAGAAAACACCACCGTGAAAAAATATTAACAAAGTACAAAGCAAAAGTTTGTAAAGACCTCAGTCAGTTTGACAACCGCCCAGCTCCCACTTCCACACCGCCTCACTCCAAGAGAGAGAGAGAGAAAGAGAGAGGCAAACGAAGCAACCTAAAGAGTGTACGTCATAGGGTAACAGGAAATGATCAGGTGTATGAAGAGAAGGAAAGAATGAAAAAGAACAAGATGGCTACCAACAGGAGCTAACAACATATTAGAAGCCTCATGTGTGGTTAGTTGTGACAGTCATAAAACAATTACGTGTTCTTTTGACAGGGTCTTTAACCTGACCCCAGAAATACTGTTAAAGTTTTCAACTGGCCTGTTCCTAGTTCTCCATCTGAGGGCTTTTTAGGACTGTGTTCTCACTACATGCGGTTTGGTAACGACAAACATTGCTGCTCAGACAGCTGAGACAGCTCCATGAACGTGGTGACTTTGGACCATGCAGCTATTGAGACTCCATATTCTGCTGTTGCCACTAATGCTTCTGATGCTGCAATGCTTGGAAACTCACAGAACATTTGTGTTGGCATGTCTCCCTTCGCCACTCTGCCTCACCCAGCTGACCTCAGAGCCATGCAGGATACAGATCGTGACATTGAGACTGTTGTGGACTGGGTGTCACAATCCCACAGACCTCCAAGTTGGAAGTTGAAGGGGTTTCTCTATGGTTGCGTAGACTTTGAACTGAATTCAACACTCTTTCTATTATTGATGAATGGCTATGCCACTTAGTGAGCAGCTCCCATACAGGTGAACCTTTGGTCCAGGTTGTTGTTCCTGCTACACTTGCCCCTGATGTTCTCCTGCAGCTATATGGTGCACCAGCTGCAACATGTTTCTAATCAGAGCGTGTGTGGGTGCGGGCTTTATAGTTTTGTTATTGTCCTGCTATGTTCAGGGACATCAAAGAGTTGTGTAAGCACTGTGTGGACACGCCGGAACCCTGTTACTGCTCAATGTGCGCCGATGGGTGGGTCTCTGTTTGTAGTTCAGGACTACTACAAAATTTGTCAACTTGTATCCATTGCACGACCAGTCAGCACAGACAGTTGCATGCTGTCCGTTTGAAGACTTTGTTCTGATGCTTGGAGTTCCTGTAACTTTATATTTTGACCAGGGTCTGCCAGGGTCAGTCACAGAGGGTGCAGGCTCTCCGTTGCCTTTTGAACAACAAAAAGAAAAACCACAGCACACCATCCCCAGTCAGATGGCATCAAATGGCTAAGACTCTGTTGAATTCTGTTTACTTATTGATGGGGGGACTATGTGAAGCATGCAGTTTTTGCATACAAAACTACTACTCATTCCAGGAAGCTTGGGTTCCCTCTAATGTACTGTTACCTTATGCGCTAGATACTCAGGTTTTGCGTTTACATGTTGAGTTTGTTTCTTCTTTGCTGGAAAGCCTCAGTACTGCCCTCAGTAGTGCACGGAAGCGCAGTGAGGTGGCTCATTATCATCCAAAACTGTATCACGACGATGCTTTGCCTCACCATCCTTATGAACTGGATGCTATGGTGTGGCTGAGCAACCCATTTGAGAGCCACATGAAGCTGGCATCTCATTGGAAGGGCCTGTACAAGATTGTACAGGTCATGGATTCATGTGCATCAAAATCCTTTTGATGCTGATGAGAGGGCTCAGGTGGTGCATTACAGTAGGATGAGACCTTATTCATTGCCTGTTACTCGTCTGATGTCCAAAATCAATTGTCTGCATCAATGGAATCCGAGGTTTTTTGGGGGAGGGGCAGAACTTGATTCTGCTTAGGCCGGTTTGTGTGGATTGCCTGGTTCTCAGTGTTCTAATGAGATATTTAAGCAGAGTGTTAGTGGGACTGGGAGAGATTGTCAGCCCCCTGGCCAATTGAAATATTTTGTGATGTGTTAGTTGCACTTAGCCTATGTGTGTGTGAGGGTGTTCCTCGTCTCCTTCTTCTTCTTTCTCTTCTCCCAATGTACATGTTTAAATGAACAGAGGGTGTTTTGTGAGGGAACGTGAACTGGGATTAGACCGTTGTGAGACGGGTAGTTTTACCCTACTAATGATGATGATGCAATAGTAATTGCCCTCTGTTTGTTTACTTGCATTTTATAGAATTTTTGTTTTATTTTATGCAGTATACAGTACAGTGGTAGCAGTTAAAAGTGTCAGCCCCCACCGTGGTTTGCTTTCGTTTCTGACGCGTCAGCACCTTATCAGAACTGTGTGAGAGAGTGTAACGTCCTTTTGGCCTGAAGATGGTGATTGACTGCCACTTGGTCCTACAACATCGTAGTTGAATGTGTCATATAGCCTCTTGTAGAACAGTTGCTTTTCAAGTCTTTGGTGGCCTAGTGGTTAGGAAGTGTGGCTGCAAAGCTTTTCGTCCCGGGTTTGAGTCTCAGTGTAGGCACTGTTTCAATTTTAATATTTGGAAAACAGTTATCATTATCATTTGACCCACGAGATAACATCGTCATAATATTTAGTGCATGGATCGCCAAGACTATGAACCGCTGGTCGCCTGTGGTGGACAATTATATTATTTAGTATAGTTTATTTATTATTTATTATTATTTTATTTAGTATTTAGTATGTATGTAAGTAAGTTATGGCAAATTATGGCAGTTTAAAACCGAAAATAAGAAGCTTCTGGCGCAAGTGGAACTCCTCCACAAAGAGTTTATGGCCCTCCGCGAATCCCTGGAATTCAGCCAGCAGCAGGTGGTTTCTCTCGCCACCGAGAACGAGATCCTGAAGGGAACGGTGCAGTCCCTTAAGGAGGATGTGGCTCATCTAGCGGCCAAAAATAAAAGAAGGCATCATGATCTGCAGGCCTGAGGGACAACCTGGTCTTCTCTGGGATTCCAGAGCAGGCGGAGGAAAACGCGGAAACCACCGTTAAAAACTTTCTTAAACAACAGATGAAGTTCCCACTAACTCGGAGTAAGACGACCGGATGGCCAACGCCCTCGACCCATTGTTGCCACGTTTCTTGACTTTAAACAAAAGGAACTGGTTAAGACCCGGGGCAGACAGCTGAAGGGAACCGACTACAGCGTCAACGATCAGTTCCCCAAAGAGATCCTCGACCACCGCCGCCGACTGTTCCCCATCCATAAAAAGTTCATGGCAGAAGGCTGCAGGGCTGTCATCAGAGTCGACAAACTGTACATTAATGGAGAGCTCTACCGGAACCTGGAAGTAACTCTGTGGCTGTACTAGCAGGTGGTATGTAACAAAAATAGTTTAATATAAAAGATTTTAAGAAAATAATAGATGCAATGCAACTCAGTGTTATAACTTTACATTCAATATTCAAACTCGTTCTCTCGCAGATGTTTCATGTAAATGTTTTATTGTCATTCTAATGTCACTCATCCATTCACTTTGCAAAGCGCCCATCATGCTTAATCACTCACTTTCCTTCCACTTTAATTTTCCTAACCTTAACTCTTTTTGCATCACCTACTTACACTCCACACTGTGTACATCCTTCTCTTTCCTATTTTTCTCCCACGTAGTCAGCCAGCTATGTAGCCCTCCAGCAGCCACACACAAACATCTACTGCACAGGCACAACATGCACATCTTTGTCTGCTCACTCTTGTTTCAAACTTATAGTAGGAGGGGACTTTAATTTAGTATTCAACCCAGAGTTGGACAGGCTAAGCAAAGCTGTGAGCAACAGGAACTGGCAATCAGTACAGACCTTAAAACAATACATGGATGATTTCGGTCTCTGTGACACATGGCGTTCTCTTCATCCTACATTCAGGGAATATATCTTCTTCTCGCCAGTTCACCACTCTCACTCCCGTATAGATTATATTTATATATAATAACTCAGTCTTACAACATGTCTCTAACACCAATATTCACTCTATCACAATCAGTGATCTTGCACCAATGTCCATTTCTTTGATTAAGGCAGTCACACCATAAACCAGGAATTGGAGGTTTAATACATCATTACTCAATGATCAAGACTTCATTTGTTATGTCAGGAGAGAATGGGCAACCTTTATAGAAATCAACCATACACCAGGAACCTCACCCTGTGTTCTTTGGGAGACTGGAAATGCAGTTATGCGTGGTAGAATAATTTCATATTCATCGCACAAGAAAAAAAGAATATGCTACTTGAATTACAATTAGAGCAAAAAATTAAATCTCTACAGATTAAATACAGTCGTAGCACTTAAAGGTGTCAGCCTTTACGGCAATCTGTTTGCATTTTCAGCGCGGTATCACCGGGTTTTTAGCGTGTTGGAGCTGTGTTACGTCTATTTGGCCTATAGGTGGCGATCAGCCCCCACACTGGCCTTTATGACGCCCACCTATACCCTTGTTATATAGGCCCATGTAGAGACACGCATCAATACCTCCGTGAAGTAATGGTCTGCATATTGTTTAACAGCCTTGATGTGTCAATTTTTTACCCCGGGTTCGAATCCCGGTGGAAGCAGAAGTTGTAATTACTGAACATTTTTATATCTTGGCATACAAGAAAATAACAAACGATTAATAGGGCTGGCTGCTTGTATTAATTAGCAGAGCTACAGCCATGTTCCCAAGAGGTTCACCAGCCGCTTTCAGCAGTGAGTCATAGACGGACGTTGTTCTGCCCGCTTTCATGTAAACACGGAACTCTTTACAGTTTTTTCAAACGTAGATTTTGGTAATTTCGTTATTCATATACAACAACATGCAAATGCTAAAAATTACAGAAAAGAAGATCTTCACCCATCTAGTTTGGGTGAACAGAAAACGCTTGAAAGCGTTTCTGTTTTATATTCCGTTTATTTTGTTATTACTCCTTTCACCTGTACCACACAAAGTCATTGCAGAGACACAGCCGTGTTCCTATGAAGTTAACCAGCTGTTTATTTCGTATTCCCTCTTTCATGTCCGTCTGGTGAATGAAAGTGGGCGGGGCCATCCACGTCCCAGAGCAGGGACACTGGGGGAAGGGGAAACGCGCATCAACACGCAGGACAAAGATCTGCGTTTCTCGGCTGCGTTGGGTTGTTAGTCTCCCTTTCACCTGTACCATATAAAATGTGTTTCTACAAAGTTGATCAGCCGCTTTCAGAATCAGAATTGTTTTTATTCCCCAGGTTTGAACAGGGCAAACATTATTTTTATTTACAAAAAAAAAAAAATCCCCCTTCTGTTTATATTATTTATTGCACATTTGTTAAAACTTGATCTTTTGAGTTTTGTCTTAGGCTAAATAGGTGTAAAACAGTCCTTATTACTCATGCAGAATCAATATATGCAGAACAAACAACTTGCTGCATTAATGAGTCGGAGAGCTACTGAGTCCTGGCGTTCTGGCATACCACAGAGAGAGTTTATTACAATTTATTTATTTTTATTATATGATATTCTCCAAAAGTTAGCAGTGGTAGTCTGCCAGACTTGTGTGAAATACCATCAGAAGAGCGTTTAAAAAAAGTCAAGTGAAAGGTTTTGGCGTCCCACAGCTACGTAGCTGCAGCTGATCACACGCCCGATCTCCCATGGAGCTTTTTCTTTGTTTTGGAGCTAAAGTATTTTACACCTATTGACCGAGTGGAGACAATATTTTAATGTCTCTGTGCCAATACGTAGTAGGGGATGGGGTTTGAAGTTTGCTTTTGCGACTGAATCAACATCAGACGCCGTAACTCGCGCGGAGCGAGTTCCAAATCCACTGTGTTGCCTGTGTAATAAAACATTGTTTTTCTGCAGATACTGTGGTAAATGTCATTACGGTAAAGGATAATAATGCAGCTTCCGTTTAAAGGACACATTGACTATGTCTTACTGTTTTAACTGTTTAACTTGACCACCTTAAAAGTGGTCAAAGTGGTTTGTGCTGCAGAGCAGGAGTTATTTTCGTTTTCATTCAGTGAAAAACGTTAAAATTTATGGTGCATAATCAGCACATGTAAAACAAACAAGCTGCTGCATTAATGTGTTGTTGATCTGCTGAGTCCTGACGTTCTGACGCACCATAGAGGAAGATTTAATACAATTTATTTATTTATATTAAATAAAATCTTCTTACAGATTTTATGTGAACGTCCATAAGAACTGCGTTTTAAAAGCAGTGAAGTGAAAGGTTTTTAATGTCAGGAGTATAAGAAAAAGACCATTGGTTTTAGAAGCAAGATGTTGTTTAATTAGTAGGGGATCAGATCAGGGGACTGTGCCGGTGTGCGCACCCAGCTGATTCTTTCCGCCTCCAGACAGGCTCTTGCAGCGACATGTTTGGGGTCATTGTCCTGGAAAAACCGATGCCGTGTTTCAATATTCTTTCTAATATATGGCCCCACTGTGTGTTTGATTATGGACTCCTCGAAAAACTCTCTATCCTTAATCCCCTCGAAAATAATCATCGGTCCTGGTCCCCACCTAGAAATCATTCCCCAAACGTAGAGTTTGGGGGGATGTTTAGGTCGCGGTTTGGAAACCAAGTGTCCTTTCTTTGCAAAGCTCATTCTGGCAAAATGCTCCAATGCCACAGTCGATTTGTTTTTCCCCGAAACGAGAAAACGGCAAACAGCTTTAAATCCATTAATGTGTCTGGTTTTGAAAACACTGTTTTCAGCTTGTTTTTAACACGCTGCTTTGAATAAATGCCATTGTCCTTTTTAAACGAGATGCTGGGTGTTTCTCGTTACAATACAAAGTTACTGGGAGCATATCCAGACACATTAACAGGTCCTCCGAGTTTAAAACGTTCTAAAACGACGTGTTTTCTCGTCTTCCCAGCTTTTATTCTGGAGGAGAAAATTAAACCGTTAAAACGTACACGGACCCGACACTTAAACACGAGGACATACTGTATAAAGACAGCAGGGACATCAGCAACTGACAACAAATACTAGCGCATATTGATAACTTGATCCAAGTCATCTGCCTATAAATAAGTGGCTCCTCAGCACCATCGTTGGGACGTCACATCACTGTCTGCTTCAGACGGTGACGCCACTTCCCCGATTCTCTTGTTGCCTGCATTTGACAAGCATACATTTCCGGTTAAGCTCTATCTGGACACATCATCTGTCATTCCGGCTCTTACGTTTCATTCAGACTTAAAACGAAAAATCAGCTTTAAATCCAACTCCGTGCGTTGTCGGAAAAACAACAACACTTGAATTCCGTTAATTAAAATCTACGAGTTGAAACGAAAACCAAGTTTGTTTTGTATTTTTTCCTCAACAAAACCAAAAGACGAGTACAGATATACATATAAAATACATTTATAACACAGATTGATGAATAAATATAGATTCCTATTTTATGGTATTATACTTATACTATTCTATTGGATTGGCTGGAGGAGGGACTGTGTCTCTCGGCTGGCCTGGAAACTGTGAAAAAACATCAGCAGCTTCGGCAATTGGCAACAAACACTAGCCCACACTAGCGAGCAAAGACGCATAATAATCAGCCAACCAAATCTAAAATATTTAAAAATGAACTACTCTACCTGTAATGATACAATACCATGACATCGTTTTTTGTGCTTAATGTGCAGACACAGATAGAAATGCGACGCGCATGCACGGCGGTAAAAAAGGTGGTCGCTTTGAAGTGCTACGACTGTATGTTGCCTTTACAACCAATGATGTCCTAGAAGACCTAAGGAATCTAAAGCTGAAATTAAATAATATAATTTATTGCAAAATTCAGTTTCAGATAGATCAGTTACGCTGGAAGAACTTTGACCATGCTAACAAATGTGGTAAATTTTTAGCTAACCAATTAAGAAATAATAAAGAGAAACAAATCATCCATTCAATAACTAATTGAATTGAACAGAAAGGTAATATTACTCATGATCACCATGAAATAAATGAGTTATATACGTCCCAAATAGATCCATCCACCTCAGCCATAGAGGAGTTTCTGAATAAACTAGAACAGCCAAAGCTAAAGGAAGGAGGAAGAACAAACTACAACTCTAGACCCATTGTTATCTTTGGCAGAACTACATGAAGCTCTGCAGGAGATGCCCAATAAAAAAGCTCCAGGACCAGATGGATTCCCAACTGAATCTTATGGAGTCCATGCTGGCACCCACAAATATGAATTCTGCCTTCATGAGCCTGCTCCAAAAACCAGGAAAATACCCTACACTCCCATCAAGTTATAGACCGATTTCAGTAATAAATGTAGATCTAAAAATAGTGTGTAGAACACACTAGAACACACACAGATTAGAAAAAATCACTCCATATACAATTCACTCTGATCAAACAGGCTTCATTAAAGGTAGACAGTCAACAAACAATATGAACAGATTAATCAACTTAATTGATTATGTCACCACCCATAAACTAGAGTCAGCCATCGTCTCCTTAGATGCAGAAAAAGCTTTCGATAGAGTAAACTGGAAGTTTCTTTTAGCCACTCTGCACAAATTCGACATTGGGAAATCATTTATAGACTGGATCCAAATATTATACAGCTCAGCAAACGCCGCAGTCAGAACAAACAACCAGATCTCACTAAGGTTTAATCTGCATAGAGGGACAAGACAGGGCTGCCCACTTTTTCCATCACTATTTGCAATATTTATTGAACCTCTAGCCGCAGCTATAAGACAGCATGAAGGAATTACTGGAATATCGACCAAATCAGTAAATCATAAAATAAGTTTATATGCTGACGATGTGTTACTGTGTCTCCTGGAGCCACAGACGTCTCTTCCTACAACTATCAGCCTCATAGATGAATTCTCAGGACTTTCAGAGTACTCTATTAACTGGACAAAATCTATAGTGCTACCACTTAACCTTAAGGTGACTAACATCTCTTCTACCACACTCCATTCAGGGAACATTAAATACTTGGGCATTGAATTGTCGTCTAGGCTATCAGACCTTATTAATCTAAACTATAATCGATTATTAAAACAAATAGAAGCCAATCTCAAAAGATGGCAGTCCTTACATATTTCACTTATGGGAAGAATTGCCACCATAAAAATGATGATCCTGCCAAAAATTAATTACATATCCTCAATGATTCCAACTCAGCCAGCCCAGGCGTGGTTTAAGACATTAGACTTCTACATCTCACAGTTTTTGTGGAAAATCAAGCCACCACGAATTAGTTTAAAAACTCTTCAAAAATCCAAATGCTCCGGCGGCCTAGAACTACCTAACTTCCACCACTATTTTCTTGCCAATAGACTGAACAGACTGACTGATGTCCACAAATGGATAAAACCTATTCCAGCAGACATCTCCTGGATAGACATGGAAAAAACATTTTGTGGAAATATTAAGGTCGCAGATCTGCCCTTTATCAGCACCAAAATTAAACATCATAGTTGTTACCAGTGTATTAGCATAAAAGCATCTCTGACAGCCTGATGGGATTTTCTTAAAATTAATGGGTCTTCGCTTACTCTTGGCCAAAACACACCTCTCTGGAACAATCCAGACATCATACAAAACAAGGCAATACACTTTCCAACTTGGCATACCAAAGGGATAACACATCTGAAACATGTTTTCACAAGAGACAAGTTTACCTCTTTCGAAGAATTCGTGTCCCACTATGAAATTACTAGTGTCAATTTCTTCTTGAATACCAACAACTAAAGTCAATACTTCAAAAAGTCAATACTTCAATACGTCAATACTGCAAAAAGTAAGGATACTCCCATCCACATGCAACCACCACTAGTAATAGAGCGATTTATTGATATATCAGGGAAAAGGACCGTATCCAAAATCTATATCTTAATTTCCAATGTAGATCAGACAGTGAGCCTTCCGATCTCTAAATGGGAAGCTGATCTCAACATCACCACTAATTACACGTTCTGGAATAATATATGTTCTAATTTATTCAGAATGACAAAAAATACAACAACTAATACAATATAAAATTCTTCATAGAACACATTATACAGGGCAAAGGATGTACCATGTTATTCAGTACCTGAATAGCTTAACAGATTACACCACCTTAGACACATTGTCTGCTTCGTCAAATCAATAACCAAAACTATACTCTGATTGATTCCATTTCCAGACAGGGATGCATGGAGCTCGGGTCCTGCGTCATGTCTGGCACAGTGGTGGGGGGGTGACTGGTGGTTGGGGGTGCCTGCCTACCTAAGGAACCGGGACAACGGGGCTGGTGGATTCTGGGCTGGCTGCATGGGTCCCCTGCGGTGGGGGTGTGGTGGCTGCTGAGACCGGCAGTCCTGTGCCAGATTAGAGCCATTTTGAGGGTTGGCGTGTGCCTGTCTCTGGGGAGCGGACCTGGGGGTGGAGACCTAGGTGACCTGTGTCCGGGGGAGTCCCTCCGGGGGTGCTTGCCTGTGCCTGGAGGGGTGTCTCCCCCCTGGGGCGCTGCCTGCCCTAGCGGTCCGACTCCCTCTGGTAACTGCCCGGCCTGTCGGGGGGGTTAGCGGACTACTCGAGCTGCGACCTTCATTGGGCTATGGGCGCAGTTTGCCCCTTAATGCACAACCGCAGAGTATTTGTGTAGAATTGAGTGTAGCACTACACGGGGCGAGCATGGGCATACTTGAGCGAGAGAATGGGTAAGTGTGAAAGAAGGGTGAGGGTGGCTCTGGCTGCGCTGCGTGTGCTGCCTGGGCAGTAGTACTGAGGTCCCCGGGTCTTGGCTATCTCTTCCTGCCTGGGGGTTTTGGGGGGCGGTGGGATGGGTAGCAGAGCTAGTCAGGAACCTGGCTCTGCGGACCCTGGTGCTTTGCTTCCCAACTACATTTCTCCACATTCATCCACTTAGGTCTGTGAGGGGCGTCCTGCTGATGGAGGGACCGGGGCTACTCGAAAGTGGTTCCGTCCCTCCCAAGTGGGATGCTCTGCAGTAATTATTGCACTAGTCATACACACTCGTCCAGGAATCTGGGGGCTCCCTCCGGCGGCGCCAGTGGACGGAGCCTTTACATTTATGGCTCTGTCTACTGGACCCCTCGGAGAATTGGCGATCTCCCAAAGTTCCTCATACTTAGCCACATACACATATATTCTGGTGGAGAGATCACCACACAGTTTTAACTGCAAAAAAGATATTTAGGGTGGGGGGGGGGCACTGTCCGGAGGTCACACCGTCAGCCAGCGGTCGTGCTCTTGGAAGTGTCCCCCACTTTCAGTGCACTGTAGTCCCACACACTCACGTCCTAGCTGGTTTGCAGGGTTCTGGGGTGGCTTTTCCGCTACCTTCTGCTTCTCCCGGGTTGGGGGGGTTGGGCGGGGCTTGGGAGGAGCTGTGGTCCTTGCCTGGGGCCACATGGACAGCAGGCCGGAGACCTACACTCCCTACGAATGAGATCAAGCGAATGGTGTGGGTGCGAGAGTGCATGGGTTCACGTATGATTGACTAGTTTGTTGTGAGAGAGTTTATGGTTGAGCTGATGAACAGGCTTTAAAAAACCAACTGTAAGTGTTACGGCTACTTATCACTACCAATATCAATAATGTGTAAATTTGGAAATTTTGGTGTTGTATGTCATGACTATTATTAAGTAGTATGGGATATGTAAAACAATGCATATGTGTATGTATATGATATGTATATGCTTGTATGTGTATGTGCACATACCTTAACACTTTTATTGGTATTAGTATCAATCCATAAGGTAAAGCACAGTACAACAGTTGTTTAGTTATGAATGTGTTAGCCTAAGGTACATCCCTGCTTATTTATTTTGCACCGATTGTTTACTTAACAGATTTGCTTGCAAATTAATATGACGCTTACGTTTGATCATTGCTCGTATTCCATATAAAAGAAAACGAGGACTGAATAGGTATGCTGTTAATTGCTACGATCTTTTGTCAATAAAATATAAAATGTTAAACCTCTGAGCCCTGACTTTTATGTCTTCTTTGGATTAAAAAACAAATGTTGAATGTTCTCAAATAATGTAATATTGCCACCCTCCGCGGCTCCCAGTGATTGTTTTTTTCATTGAAAACGTGGGTGTTACCGGTGACTGACCCCTTGTCTAGATCATCCTTATTCACTTTTTTTAAATTGTAGTAGTGTAACCTTAGTTAGTATTCCTTTTATTTTTTTATTTTATGTTTGGGAAACGTGGCATTTCAGCTACTGTGATTTTATTTGTAATTTACATTAGTTCCTACCTGCCCTTGTTAAAGGAGGACAGGAAAAAGGTGACGCGACTTGGGTAAGAGCGGTGTAAAGAAAAAAGTGTACATGTGCTGTACTGTCTTGCCGTGTGGTGAATTAAGGAAGAATACCACGTAAAGAAAATTGTAGCCCGTACCAACAGCGAGAAATCAGGGTTACAGTAGCTTGTCTGCCACAAATCGAATGCTGCACGCTGGAGGGTGCACAGTTTAGCTTCTTATTTTTGGATTTTAAACTGCCATAATTTGCCATAACTTACTTACGGACATAAATATACTAAATACTATAATTGTCCGCCACAGGCGACCAGCGGTTTGTAGTCTTGAGGATCCATGCAGTAAATATTACAAAGGTGTTATCTCATGGGTCAAATGATAATGATGAGACGCTGTTTTTCCAATAATTAAAATTGAAAGAGTGCTCCCACTGAGACTCGAACCCGGGACGAAAAACTTTACAGCCACACTTAACCATTAGGCCAGCTGAGACTTGAAAAGTGGCTGTTCTAAAAGAGGCTATATGACATAGTCAACTACGATGTTTTAGGACCAGAAGTGGGAGTCAATCGCCACCTACAGGCCAAAAGGACGAAACACACTCTTTCAAGCAGTGCATACAAGGAGCTGACGCGGCACATTCGAAAGCAAAGCATGGTGGGGATAGACACTTTTAACGGCTGCCACTGTAGTTAGAGCAATAACAAGGAATCAAACTCACGCCAACTAAACCAAAACTATAGCCACTCAGCTTAACCACTGGACTACTGGAGGACCTGGGAATTTACCCTGTAGAAGGATGGTCATGGATACTGTCTGAATGTGATGATATTTATTTGATAGCAAATTGTTGCCCTTCATACTCCCCACATTTAAGCACACAACAGATACTTAATAGTAAAAACATAGTAGTAAAATAGGTTTGGTGTAATATATATGTGTTACAGGTAGAAATGAACAGTCGGACGTCAGTTACGCTGTAGTGCATTGGAGGCTTCTAATCAACGCAGTGCCACCTGGTGGTTAAAACGAGACTAGCGTCCTGATTTTTTTCAGCCCGCCGCAGGATTAAAAATTTTTAGTCAGCGACACACCCGCTGCACCGTGGCGACGCAACGATACTGCAGTGAAAACGCTAGTTACTTTGAGCTGCTACCACTGTATGTTTGATATGTAGTATATAAATCGGGACTTTTATTTGAGAGGTGGGTCAACCACATCTCCTTCCCTGTAGGTAGCTTAGTAGCTCAATTGGTAGAGTGTTGGCATGGGGAGCGAAAGATCCCAGGTTCAGGTTCACTAACTCCTAAAGTTCAATGTTATAATTATTATTAAACTAAGGGGCATTTGCGCTTGAACAAACTGAGAGTCAAATAAAAGCTGTCAGATTCACTGTAGATGTAAATGGTAAATAGTTATACACTGCAAAGACAAAAAATTATGACAGAGAAAGAAATAATTTTCCACCTCGTGGAAATTTATCCCATATAAATACATGCAAATATCTCCCAGGTGTTTGGTGGAATGGGCTACTACTTCCGCCTCTTGAGGAGTGCAGACGTGTTTTCTCTCTGCTCCCACTCTGCTTTTGCTTGCAGTGTCCTTGTCTTGTCTTTTTCTGAGCACCCTGATCTGCTATTCTGGAATAACATTTTTGAACATGGAGCTAATCAACTGGTCACTCAGCGCATTGGACAAAAATTTTTCACAAAGGAAAGAATCTCCGGGAGAACCCCTCTGCCCCTTGGGGACTTTTGCCTCCGGCTACGTGCGGGACGCGTGGGATTCCTGGTGCCCCGTGTGTCTGGAGCCTCTGTCCATCGAGGATGCAGAGGATCTAATCATATTTTGGATTTGGATATTTTTGATAACAGGGCTACTCATAATTGGCTTTGGTGGTGCCCTGCTATATCGGAAGATTGGAAAGATTGGAAAATCTGCGGCCGGCTCATTGACGTGTCCACCGGCCATGGAGCTACAAACGCCGACGGGGGCCATGGTTACTCGGCTGACGGAATTACACCAGAGGATTGCCCGGATTGAAGGACTGATCTGTAAGATCTCAGCCCGTTCGGATGCCTGGATTACAGGACTGACTAATAAGATCTCAGCCTGTACGGAGGAAGACAAGAGACTGAGGGATAACATCTGCAGACAGACTGAACACTTGGTGAATATGGTGACAGCCTTGTCTGACAGGCTTGAGGAGATGTCACGGGTCACCCATGGTCCCACAAGAGACGAAGAAGCCCTGAGTTCTGACCGATTGGAGTATTGATCTAGACAAATTAGTCATGGATTGTGAAAAAAAAAATAAACAGCCAATTCTAATACTAAGTGTATTAGAATTGGCTGTGTATTACTCTGTCCCTCCTCTCTCACCCCTCCCTTCCCGGGTCCAATCTAGCTGACCAGCTGTGCCTCTATCTATCCTCTTCCCCTGTTGTGACTCCCTTCAAGGACAACTCTTGGACTGACCTGTAAACATCTTGGTCGGCCTCGGTCATACTTCTGTAAACAACACTTCACTACACTGATGCAGATACATCCCCTCCCACCCCACAGTCTTACTGTCTGCTCTCCGACCTTATCTATCTGTCCTGATGAACCCAAGGAAAAATTCCAGCAAGGTTTCCACTTGTACTGTGTGACACTGTATGTGTGTGTGTTTTTTATTGTTTGTACTGCAATTGCTTCCACTGTCGGACTAGCGCCGGGTAACCTGGCTGCTGATGGGAATTTCCCCGCTGTGGGACTAATAAAGGCATTCTTATTCTAAATGACAAAACGGATCTAAAGAATGAAGCCTTATGTATTTATATATAGGAAATAAATAAAATTGGATTAAAAACAATATATGGGGCCTATTTTTTATAAATCTGTTAGATTTATTTGATATTTTTTTGCTACTACTCAAGTAACCCTAGTCAGAGGGGTTACATGCAAAGAATGGCTTTGGTAAATGGGAACGGAGAATTCAAGGCTGACGGCGAAGCAACTAGTAGCTCAGTGTTCCAACATTCACAGACGGCAACTGCTATCACAACTTGAGATGACGAGGTACAACACAAATGCTACGGCAAGAGGGAGCCATGACTGCAGGTCAGAGGGGGGATTTCATCATCAATGCAGCATTGAGAGCGATCCCTACCACAACAATCACTGAAACCAATGAGCTGATATACGCTTCAGCATCAGTGATCCTGGAGGTGCTTGGCCATAAGAGACACCATGAGAAACAATACCCACCATGGAAACGAAGGTTGGAGGCAAAAATCAAGGCAGCTCGGAGGGAAGTGAGCCAAATGACAGAGGCCCAGAGAGGTACAGCCAGATGACCATACCTGAAGCACTCGAAACTGCCAAGCAAAGGCTACAAGCCTTAGCCAGCCGCCTAAAGAGATACACCAGAGATAACGAAGCCAGATAAATAAACCGGCTGTTCGCAACACAACCTGCAAAAGTGTACTCTCAATGGCAGGGTAATAACAGCAGAGCAGACCCACCAATGCTGGAAACGGGACAGTACTGGAAAGGTATATGGGACAGGGAGGCGTCACACAACAGTGATGCACAGTGGCTGGTGAAACAGAATCACTGTTGTCTGCCACTGTGACTATCACAGTGGCAGACATCCAACAAAGAGTCTCAGGTATGAAAAACTTGACAGCACTCGGCCCTGACATGATCCATGCCTACTAGCTAAGGAAGCTCACTGCAATCCATGAGTGCCTGGCAGCACAAATGAACCAGCTGCTAAGGGATGGGACTCACCCTGAATGGCAACTCCTGGTTGACAGAACAGTTGCCCAAGACTGAGTGGGACAGCCTCGATCGACTACAAGAAAGCCTATGACTCAATGCCACACACATTATTACTGAATGCTTGGAGCTGTACAACATCAATAGGACTCTAAGGGCGTTCATTGCAAATTCGATGAGGTTGTGGAGAACCACCCTTGAAGCCAATGGGAAGCCACTTGCCCAAGTATCCATCAAATGTGGCGTATACCAAGGAGATGCGCTGTCCCTACTGCTGTTCTGCATAGGTCTGAACCCCCTCAGCCAAATAATAAACAAGACTGGCTATGGATACAGACTCTGGAACAGGGCAACCATAAGTCACCTCCTCTACATGAATGACATCAAGCTGTACACCAAGAGTGAGCGAAACATCGACTCGCTGATCCACACCACCAGAATCTATAGCTCCCACATTGGGATGTCATTCAGGCTCGAGAATTGTGGGAGGATGGTGACAAAGAGAGGCAAGGTAATCCACACAGAAGGGGTCTCACTCCCAGAAGGAACAATAGCAGACATTGAGGACAATTACAAGTACCTTGGAATACCACAGGCGAATGGCAACCTTGAACAGGCAACAAGGAAAGTGGCAACAGCCAAATACCTCCAACGAGTAAGGCAAGTCCTAAGAAGCCAGCTCAATGGCAAGAACAAATCCTGAGCAATAAACAGCTACGCCCTGCAAGTGATCAGATACCCTGCGGGAATAATAAGGTGGCCAAAGAAAGAGATACAGACCACAGATGTTAAGACACGAAAGCTCCTCACCATGCATGGAGGGTTCCACCCCAAATCCAGCACCCTGAGACTGTACGCTAGCCACAAGGAAGGAGGCCGAGGACTAGTGAGCGTAAGAGCCACTATTCAGGATGAAACATCCAAGATCCATAAGTACATCAAGGATAAGGCCCCGATAGATGATGTGCTGAGTAAATGTCTCAGGCAGTAGAGAACGAGAATGAGATGCTGGAGTGCTGGAGAGGGACCATTATTGGAGGACAAGCCCTTACACGGGCTTTACCACCGGAACATAACTAAGGTGGCTGATCTCAACAAATCCTACCAATGGCTTGAAATGGCTGGGCTGACGGACAGTCCAGAGGCACTTATCCGGGCAGCACAGGAGCAGGCCCTGAGCACCAGAGCCATAGAGGCCCAGATGTACCACACCAGACAAGACCCAAGGTGTAGACTGTGCAAAGAGGCCCCTGAGACGATCCAGCACATAACTGCAGGGTGTAAGATGCTGGCAGGGAAAGCATACATGGAACTCCATAACCAAGTGGCAGGCATAGTATACAGGAACATCTGCGCGGAGTATGGACTGGAAACGAGCGAGCCAAGATCCTGTGGGACTTCCAGATACAGACAGACATAATGGTAATGGCAAACCAACCAGACATTGTGGTGGTGGACAAAGAGCAGAGGAAAGCCGTAGTAGTGAATGTGGCAATACCAAGCGATGGCAACATCAGAGAAACAAGCATGAGAAACTAGAGAAATACCAAGGGCTCAGAAAAGAACTGGAGAAGGCTTGGAAGGTGAAGGCTACAGTGGTGCCTGTGGTGATCGGAGCACTGGGGGCAGTGACCCCCAAACTGGAGGAGTGGCTACAACAGATCCCTGGAAAAACATCCGACATCTCAGTCCAGAAAAGTGCAGTCCTATGAACAGCAGGGATACTGCGAAGAACCCTCAAGCTCCCTGGCCTCTGGTAGAGGACCCGAGCTTGGAAAGCGAATTAGACCACCCGCGTAGGCTAAGAAGGAAGTTGTTTGTATATATATTAATATTTTAATATACTATACTATACTGTGATGCTGCTGGAGCAGCTGGATCACGGTGAGGGACAGGAAGAGATTGGACAGGGTCATCAAAAAGTCCAGGTCTTTCCTGGGCTGCACTCTGGACACGGTGCAGGAGGTGGGTGAGAGATGGGTCCTGGCTAGGCTGCAGTAGCAGACTAATCCACCCTCGCTGTGTGAAAGAGAAATATCGCAGATCCTTCTTACCTGCTCCGATCAGACTATACAAAATTAGATTTTTGACCCCCCGCAGGCTATGACCCTCACCTGATGTGTTAAATGCAAGCTGTGTTCTGATGAAAGTGTGATGATTATTATGTGTCGAGCTGATGGTTTCTGTGTGAGTCTTAAAGGTGCCTGGGAGTTCATCCGTGGTCCGAGACATCGATACCCCCCACAAACGCATATGTTGTTAAGATGTAAATATGTTTTGCTGTTTAGTAAAGACATAACCCATTGATAGAGCCGTGATGTCTAGGTTGCAGCCCAACCCAAACGCAGCCTTTTGTGTTAGAGATTTAAATGTTTTTGAAAAGGACAAGACCAGCGGGTCGCGGAATCGTGTGCTGTATTGGCAGCCTTTGAAAGTGAAAGGTATCATCTCGAGTTAAGAGGCATGCAAGGAAATCAACTTTGATTCCGCGAGTTTCAGTAAAAGTTTGCTGTTTCTTTAGTAAAGTCTCTTATTAGTCCCACAGTGGGGAAATTTGTTCTCTGCATTTTGACCCATCCCGCTTTGGAGAGCAGTGAGCTGCCATGAGTGGCACTCGAGGAGCTAGCACGAAGTGTTTTGTCCAAGGACACACCTGATGCCGAGGCGGGGGATCAAACCCAACTGAGCTACCTGGCCGCTTTATAGAAATCTGACAAAAATGGAGCTTATTGATTCTTATGCTGGACTCAAGGCTCCTTTTTCCTGGTGGTCGGCCCAAGCAGGTCTGGTTAAACCTATTTTGTGAAATGTTTTTGGGAAAATTGTAAATATGTTACTGACTGGATTTACAATTCATATCAACCCATGTATGACAACTTGTAGAAGATGAATAAAAACGTCAAGTTTGTAGAAGGTCTACCCAGTTCGTTTGAGAATGAAGAGATGTTTCCTAGAGATTTAAATGATCAGCTAATAATTTTGGATGATGTACTGTAATGTTTGACACGCTGGAAAATCCAGAGGTTAAAATGTTAAAATATTTACCCAATATTGTCACCATTGCAATTTTTCTGTCATGTTTCTGACCCAGAATATTTTTCATAAAGGCAAATACAGTCAAACTCTGAACCTGAATTCAACGCACCTTGTTCTCTTTAAAAACTCTTGAGATAAGTTTAAAACGTCTGATTCCCAGACACAGAGCTTATTTTATGGAGGGTTATGATAATGCAACAAAGATGCCTCACAGCTACCTATTGTTGAATTTGACGCCACACTGCCCAGAGCATCTCAGATTGAGAACAGTACTGTGGCCCCACTACCAAACCTGCTTGTATTTATCAGGGAGAAAATAGAATACTAACAATGTCAGACCGTTTAAAGAGAAATCTGCCTCTTTTAAAAGTGTTAGTGTCCAGTGGGCTAAGCCAGCGAAATGCTATTCTCTCTCTGTGCTTAATGGATCTTGTAAAGACCAGGGGAAGGGGAATATTGTCGTTCAGCGGATCAGTACAACAAGTCTGAGGACCCTGACGGACTTTAAACCAAAAAAGAATAGCTCTCCTTCTATTAGGACAAGTTGTGCCCGGTTTGATTAGTAAGAAATAATGAGTGACTTGGCTATTGGGAAAATGTTTCTAGTGTCCCAAGACCAGATGAACCGCCTGCATGACAATACAAGCAACATTAGAGATAGAGTCAAGAATGATTTAGATGAAAAGCTGAGCGAGCTTCTAAATACAAAGTATCTTTCACCAGATGGAAAAATTAAAAGATACATGCTTCTTTTATCTTAACCTGCAAAAACAGAGACGTGGAAAAACCTGTGAAATCACCCTGACTTTACCCAAAGACCATAAAACAGTCGCAACGACCCCGGCTTTGGAGAAACCCTCTGATCAAATAATTCAGGGTATTGTAACAAATGTGAACCCTTGTTTTCAAATGAATGAAGAATGAGTTATATTTTACAGAAAATGTCTAAATCTGGGGGGTCAGGCAGATGGAGCGTCAGAGGAGAATTTATTTTCAACGGCCACACCATACATGGATCACACATGATGGATGTAATTAAACTCCTGGGCGTTACAGACAAGAAAAGTCACAGCTCTGTGGGACGTTTTCATACAGACTTTGTTTGGTTTAAACATCTCGCTTTCCAGCGTGCCCAATAAACAATAAATTATTTTCAAAACGTGGCTAAAACGGCTTAGAGGGAATCTGTCGCCGGTCCTGACAAAGTGCCAGAAACTCCATGTTGGAGTGGGTAAAATTAAACAGGTTTAGATTACTCCTCGCTGTAATGGCTTCTGGATTTACCAGCCCTAAAACCACATATTTGGGTAAAGTACTCAGAAAACGCGACTAAATTAACGCGACGGTGCGTGAAAGCGGATACAAGATACAGGAGGAGTGCCTCATGTTTTAGTTAAGTGGCGAAACTGGCCAGAGAAGTTTAACAGTTATGTCAGAGCATCAAAGGTATAGACCTATGAACAGACAAGCCCGCACTGGATTATGGAGAACGCAGGTTTCTATATAGCCCTACCATCCAACACTAGTATGAACCCTTTCAAAGATACAGTGGGGTGCGTAAGTTTGGGCAACCTTGTTAATTTTCATGATTTTCCTGTATAAATCGTTAGTTGTTTCAATAAAAAATTTCGAGTAAACATGTCATATAGGAGACACACACAGTGATATTTGAGAAGTGAAAGAAAGTTTATAGGAGTTACAGAAAGTGTGCAATAATTGTTTAAATAAAATTAGGCAGGTGCATAAATTTGGGCACCACAAAAAAGACATGAACTCAATATTTAGTAGATCCTCCTTTTCCAGAAATAACCGACATAGAGTGCAGTCCAACCGTTTTGTTTTGTTAATTTGTTAATAAAGTGGTCGTAGATTTTACGTATATAACCGTAATAATCATGGGTCATGCAATTTGTTTACAGCAGCCATAGATCTCTATGACATGACAACAGAACTCAGCAGATCCACTCATTTTTGCTGCAACACGTTTATTCATATGTTTACTCTGGGTCGGCTCAAAACTGCAGGAGTGAGGAGGCAGTTTAAATCAGTGGTGCCACCGGTTACAGCAGAACTTGCTGTGGTGGATATACTTTAGCATGCTCATACATAAGGTTTACGCTAGCGTTTCTGCCTTTTACTTACAGTACTTTACTTTAAATAGTGCTGAATATTTGTATAAGAAGCTGAAGTATTTGGATTTCAAATGAAGGAAACTTGAAAAAGATTTGCTGAAATTAAAGAACTGCTGAAAATCAAGGAAGTTTGTAAAGTTTGCTTATTTGTTAAAATATAACCAAATGTATCAAAATGGTTAAATATAGAAATTAAATAGTTTTGATTTTAAGAGATGAAAGAGTAGCTCAACGTTGTGTAAATGATTAATACAGCTCAAAATTTGCTGCAGAACAAGTAGTTGAACTTAAGATAAGTTGAAGCTTTGAAGGAAGTGTGTGCAGGTAATTGCTGAACAGTAAAATAGTGTCTTTAACTAGTCATAATTACCTACTCAAATGCAGAATAGTAATATTTAGGCTAAAGAGTTAGATTGGTGCTTTTATTTTGAAAGGAATTTGAGGAAGTGTGTGTCCTAAATTGGAAAAAGCACTCATTAAGTAGTCCTAAATAACAAAAAAGCAGTCAAAAGCAGAAATAAAAAAGTTTAGAGCTTAGTTAATAGCACTAAAAGTTTATTGCTCTTACAGGCAGTGTGTAGGTAATTGTTAAATTGTAAAATAGTCTTTCTAGTCATAATAAACTTGTAACTACTTTATTGTAAAATAGACTCATTACCGATTCACAATTAACCATTCAAAAGCAGAATTTATTCTATTAAACCTAAAGATTTGGTTTGATGCTTTTATTTTAAAAGGATTTGCAGATGTGTGCTTTATAGCTAAACTGTAAAACAGTCACACTATCTAGTCATGATTAACCATTCAAAAGCAAAAATAGTACTATAAAAGATAAACATTTGGATTGGTGCTTTTATTTTGAAAGGATTCAGAGGAAGAGTGTGATTAATTACTAAACAATCATACAGTGTAATGAACTAATCAGTAGTATTCAAAGAGTGGCTACACCGAGCATCAGGAGATGGACCTGTCAGTCAAAGGTGAAGCTGCACTGTTGTCATAGAGGCAAAAGGCGGGAAAATCAGGTAAATTCTGCTCTGTGAAAGCAGAGTTGCACCGCTGTTAAACAGGCTTCTCACAGTAAAACCATAATACCTATCACAAAAATAACTCAACTTTTTGAATGACAAGGCTTTAATTACACAACTGGTGTAAGTTTTATGTCTTATGTTAAGACTAAAAATTGCGGCCACAGGCGCGATTTCAAAATGCTACTCTAGAGTGTTTCACCAAAAAAGTCTTACAGACAAATGCATTGAGTCTATGGGAGAAATTAAGAACTGCCTGCACTTTGAGGCATATACAGACTAAAGTATAGGTCTGAGGGTTTAACCAGACACATCGCGAGAAAGAAGATAAGTATGACTTTGAATGACTGAAAAAACTAAATATATAGCTTAAAAATGGTGGCTGTAGTGACGAGTTAAAGATAAAAGTTCTGTCTTAAAAAAACGTTCCTTCACACTTTAACGCGCACTCTAGCTCCATGTTTGTGCCGTGGCACATGCCACCGAATCTACGACTTCACCGGCACATACCATGGCATCTCCGGAACATGCCGCAGTTCCTACGGCACATGCCAGGCGTCTACGGCACATGCCGCTGTTCCTACGGCGCATGCCGCTGTTTAAAAGGCACATGTCCACAGCATCTCCGGAAATATGGCATATAACGATATTGCAGCGGCCCGAACTTCCGGGTTGCTGAGCATTGTGGGGGATATGGTTTTGCAGCATGTAAGGGGAAATATTGTTAGTTTAGGTGATCCTCACAGTGCTGTGATATTTTAGGGGTTCCAAATTAAAACTGCCCATCTGAGCGGAAACTAGACAATTTGTTTTCTGTTTCTCTCTCTTTACTGTGACGAAGTACCTGGGGTCGTTTGATGTATGGGACACCGGTACTCTCACCAATAGGGCTCAGATCTATGGCGGTTAGCTGCAAAGCTAGTTAATGTAGCGCGACTGTCTGTGGCAGGTGTGGGCCCCCAGGTTGTCACATTATAAACAATATGCTGCAACAATATGCTGCATCAAAATATGATTCACTAATTCCATTTAAAAAGTAAAGGTTTTATATTATATTCATTCAGTTTATCAAGGTTTATTTCATTTTTAATTGTGATGATAACTGACAATGAAAAAAAAAGAAAGAATTTTTAGAAATGTATGAACGTGAAAAGTATGAGCATGTACAGCACTCAGTACTTAGTTGGGGCTCCTTCTTCCTGCATTATTGTAGTATGTCATGATCTGTGTTTTTGTTTCTAGTTGTTTCCTGTTTCACGCCATGTCCTGCTTATCATGTTTCACGCCATGTCCTGTGTAACACTACTTCCTGTTTTATTTTGGTAGTCTCCTGGTTTCTGTTCCTGCTTTAGCTTTACTTCCGGTTTTTGTCTTGTCACAGCTGTCCCTGCTCCACCTGATCGTTATCCTCACCTGCACTGTATCAGTTAATTACTCATCTGTGTATTTAGTCACCTCCTGTTCCCGTAGTCACTTGCCAGATTGTTGAGTTGAGAATGAGTTGAGCGTCCCTAGTTTCCTGTGTTCCCTGAGTGTTCGTGTTTTGTTCCTGTTCGCATCGTGTATCCTGTCCGACCCTGGATTATCTACTTACCGTGAGTTTTTGCCTGTTCCCTGCCTGTACTTTTGCCGAGCCTTTTGTGTTGACCTGGACCGTCTGACCGTGCCTTGAGGAATAAACCTTTTGTTGATTATAATATCGTCTCCGTGCTGTGCATGTGGGTCCGCCGCCTGCCCGAGTCCCTGACAGAACAATCTGGCCAAACTTGGACCCAGCCAGCACTTAGCCTCCGGTCAGGTCAGTGACTGTTTTTTTTTCCTTGTTTTTACGGCGAATATACTCTCCCGCGGAAGTATGAAGTTTGACGAATTAAGCGACGCGCGCTGCACCACGCCGGCGCCGGTCGCACCGCCGATGGTTTCGGTTTCCTCCTCTCCGCCCCGTCGGATCGTCGTGCCTGCACCAACCTGCCCAGCTCCCTGGTTGTTTCCCTGGGAGGATTTCCTGCTCTCACGCGGCCCCCAGTCTCCAGTTCAGCCGCGCGCTGCTCAGTCTCCAGTTCAGCCGCGCGCTGCTCAGCCTCCAGTTCAGCCGCGCGCTGCTCAGCCTCCAGTTCAGCCGCGCGCTGCTCAGCCTCCAGTTCAGCCGCGCGCTGCTCAGCCTCCAGTTCAGCCGCGCGCTGCTCAGCCTCCAGTTCAGCCGCGCGCTGCTCAGCCTCCAGTTCAGCCGCGCGCTGCTCAGCCTCCAGTTCAGCCGCGCGCTGCTCAGCCTCCAGTTCAGCCGCGCGCTGCTCAGCCTCCAGTTCAGCCGCGCGCTGCTCAGCCTCCAGTTCAGCCGCGCGCTGCTCAGCCTCCAGTTCAGCCGCGCGCTGCTCAGCCTCCAGTTCAGCCGCGCGCTGCTCAGCCTCCAGTTCAGCCGCGCGCTGCTCAGCCTCCAGTTCAGCCGCGCGCTGCTCAGTCTCCAGTTCAGCCGCGCGCTGCTCAGTCTCCAGTTCAGCCGCGCGCTGCCCAGACCCCAGTTCAGCCGCGCGTTACCCAGACCCCAGTTCAGCCGCGTGTTACCCAGACCCCAGTTCAGCCGCGTGTTACCCAGACCCCAGTTCAGCCGCGTGTTACCCAGACCCCAGTTCAGCCGTGTGTTGCCCAGACCCCAGTTCAGTCGTGTTTTCCCCAGTCTCCAGCCCAAGCTCCAGACGCCGCGGTCCCGTTTCACCATTCGGGTCCCGGTACAGAGGTCCGGTCCACACCGCTCCCAGCGCCTCAAACGACGGACAGTCGCAGCTGCTCCGGACGGCGGCGGCGGCGGCGCGGTTCCAGGATTCCGGGTCCCGCGGTCTCGGTCATGGGGACCGAGCCGTCTCCTTCTCCGACAGAGGAGCCCCTTGATTCTCTGACTGACTGTGTCCCTCAGATATCAGGCATCCCAGACAGCGTCGCCCGACGGGTCCACCTCCTCTGCTCTCCTCCAGTTGCGTTTCTCTTCGCCCACCTCATGAACACCGCCGATTCGGCAGCAGACCAGGGTGCGAGAGAACAACTGTTCAAGGAAGCAGCCGCGCTCGTCCTGAGGGAGCCTGTCCTGCGTGAGGCCCTGCAACTCCCGGGCCTGCAGCCAGCGGCCGCTTCATGCCCCACCTCTCAGTCAGTTCAACCTCGCCATGCTCATGCCCCGGTGCAGTCCTGTCGTCTCCAGGCCCCAGTCCAGTCGAGCCCAGTCCAGATCCCAGTTCAGCCCAGTCACGCTCAGTCCTTGTCCCAGTCAGAGGGCACCGTCCGTCTGACGACTGTTAGTCCAACCCAGTCAGGCCCGACGTCTTCCCCGTCGAGCTCGGCAGCTGTAAGCTGTCATGCCAGCTCCGGAGTTGACGCCGTTCCAGTCCCTGTTCCAGTCCTTGTCGGCCATGTTGCGGCCGTTCCAGTCCCTGTCGGCCATGTTGAGGCTGTTCCAGTCCCTGTCGGCCATGTTGCGGCCGTTCCAGTCCCTGTCGGCCATGTTGAGGTCGTTCCAGTCCCTGTCGGCCATGTTGAGGTCGTTCCAGTCCCTGTCGGCCATGTTGAGGTCGTTCCAGTCCCTGTCGGCCATGTTGAGGTCGTTCCAGTTCCTGTCCCTGTCGACCAAGTTGAGGTCGTTCCAGTTCCTGTCCCTGTCGGCCCAGTTGAGGTCGTTCCAGTTCCTGTCTCTGTCGACCCAGTTGAGGTCGTTCCCGTTCCTGTCCCTGTCGGCCCAGTTGAGGTCGTTCCAGTTCCTGTCCCTGTCGGCCAAGTTGAGGGCGTTCCCGTAGGCCAAGTTGAGGGCGTTCCCGTAGGCCAAGTTGAGGGCGTTCCCGTAGGCCAAGTTGAGGGCGTTCCCGTAGGCCAGGTTGAGGGCGTTCCCGTAGGCCAGGTTGAGGGCGTTCCCGTAGGCCAGGTTGAGGGCGTTCCCGTAGGCCAAGTAGAGGTCACCCCTGTCTCTGATCCCGTTCCCGTCGGCCCTGTAGCGGTCGTTCCAGTCCCCGTTCCTGTCGGCCCTGTAGCGGTCGTTCCAGTCCCCGTCACCCTTGGAGCCGCAGTTCCTGCGCACCTCCAGGAGGAGGTCGCGCTAGCCGCAGTTCCTGCGCACCTCCAGGAGGAGGTCGCGCCAGTCGCAGTTCCTGCGCACCTCCAGGAGGAGGTCGCGCTAGCCGCAGTTCCTGCGCACCTCCAGGAGGAGGTCGCGCCAGTTGCGTTTCCTGCGCACCTCCAGGAGGAGGTCGCGCCAGTTGCAGTTCCTGCGCACCTCCAGGAGGAGGTCGCGCCAGCCGCAGTTCCTGCGCACCTCCAGGAGGAGGTCGCGCCAGCCGCAGTTCCGGCGGACCTCCAGGAGGGGGTCGCGCCCGTCGCAGTCCCGGCGGACCTCCAGGAGGGGGTCGCGCCCGTCGCAGTCCCGGCGGACCTCCAGGAGGGGGTCGCGCCCGTCGCAGTCCCGGCGGACCTCCAGGAGGGGGTCGCGCCCGCCGCAGTCCCGGCGGACCTCCAGGAGGGGGTCGCGCCCGCCGCAGTCCCGGCGGACCTCCAGGAGGGGGTCGCGCCCGCCGCAGTCCCGGCGGACCTCCAGGAGGGGGTCGCGCCCGCCGCAGTCCCGGCGGACCTCCAGGAGGGGGTCGCGCCCGCCGCAGTCCCGGCGGACCTCCAGGAGGGGGTCGCGCCCGCCGCAGTCCCGGCGGACCTCCAGGAGGGGGTCGCGCCCGTCGTAGTTCCTGTCGACCCCCAGGAGGGGGTCGTTCCCGTCGTAGTTCCTGTCGACCCCCAGGAGGGGGTCGTTCCCGTCGTAGTTCCTGTCGACCCCCAGGAGGGGGTCGTTCCCGTCGTAGTTCCTGTCGACCCCCAGGAGGGGGTCGTTCCCGTCGCAGCTCCCGCCGCATCTGCATCGGTTCCTGGCGGTCCGGCGCTGACCGCATCTGCTTCGGTTCCTGTCTCTCGTCGCGGTGGTCCAAGGAGGACGCCGCTGGTTCCTGGCTCTCGTCGCGGTGGTCCAAGGAGGACGCCGCTGGTTCCTGCCTCGTCCTTGTCTCGGCCGCCGGACTGGTGGCCTCGCCCTCGGCGCCTTCTGCTGCCCGGATGGCGCTGCCTCCTGCGGCGACGTCCGCCTCGACTCCTCAGCCCATCGGATCAGCGTCCGCCTGGAGGACGTTGCCATTCGGGGTGGCCCCCGGGGACATCGGTCCAGCCCAAGGGCACTAAGAGTGCCACCCTGGCTCAGCGGCTGCTGGGCAGGGTCTCGCCACGCCATCACCCTCCGTGAGGGAATCCCTGAACTTCATGTTTTTCCTGGTCATGGACCTTTGTAGTGTATGTGGACTCTCCTGCCACCACCCTCGTGAGGAACTCCTGGACTCTGTTCTCCCTGTCATGGACTTTCGGTTTTGGTTCTGTGGACTCTTGTTTTGACCCTCCTCCGGTCCTCCCTCCACCCACCCTGCTTGTCTGCCTGGAAGGGGAGGGATTCGGTCCCTCCGCCTGGGACCACCCTCCGCCCGCCCTGGTTTGGGGGGGGGGGCTTCCGTGGGCGCCGTGGAAGGCGCCATAGGGGGGGGGGTACTGTCATGATCTGTGTTTTTGTTTCTAGTTGTTTCCTGTTTCACGCCATGTCCTGCTTATCATGTTTCACGCCATGTCCTGTGTAACACTACTTCCTGTTTTATTTTGGTAGTCTCCTGGTTTCTGTTCCTGCTTTAGCTTTACTTCCGGTTTTTGTCTTGTCACAGCTGTCCCTGCTCCACCTGATCGTTATCCTCACCTGCACTGTATCAGTTAATTACTCATCTGTGTATTTAGTCACCTCCTGTTCCCGTAGTCACTTGCCAGATTGTTGAGTTGAGAATGAGTTGAGCGTCCCTAGTTTCCTGTGTTCCCTGAGTGTTCGTGTTTTGTTCCTGTTCGCATCGTGTATCCTGTCCGACCCTGGATTATCTACTTACCGTGAGTTTTTGCCTGTTCCCTGCCAGTACTTTTGCCGAGCCTTTTGTGTTGACCTGGACCGTCTGACCGTGCCTTGAGGAATAAACCTTTTGTTGATTATAATATCGTCTCCGTGCTGTGCATGTGGGTCCGCCGCCTGCCCGAGTCCCTGACATAGTAATGCGGCATGGCATAGGTTGAATCAGTCTGTGGCACTGCTCAGGTGTTATGAGCCCAGGCTGCTCTGATAGTGGAATTCAGCTCTTCTGCATTGTTAGCTCTGGCATATGTCATGTTCCTCTTCACAATACCACATAGATTTTCTATGGGGTTATGGTCAGCTGAGTTTGTTGGCCAATTAAGAACAGGGATCCCATGGCCCTTAAACCAGGCACTGGCAGCTTTGAGTTGACTGTGTGTAGGTGCCAAGTCCTGTTGCCGAATGAAAGCTGCATCTGCATAAACTTGGGCAGCAGCAGGAAGCATGGTGTACGGCTGTGTTGACCTTTGACCTTGGAAAACACATTGTCATCTGGGCATAATATACAAGTTTCTCTTTTTGAATAGGATTAAAAAATAAATCAACTTTTTGATGATATTCTAATTGTATGACCAGCATCTGTACATGACACATGCTGAGTCCTGTGGGAAAGTGTTGCAGTGTTGCAATCGACTGAGCTAACAGGAGTATTGTATCTATTCAAAACCTCTGTTTCACTTCAAACTGTTTTAAAATAAAACCTTTTTAATGTTATCGTGCTGTTTTGAATTATATCACTGTATATTCAGCCAATTTGAAATATGTGCTCTTTTCATACATTATTATATATTATATATAATATTATATATGACATATATGTATAAACGCAAGAGTAATGAAAAGAGTTGTGAACCTACAGTCATTAGCAGCCGTTCACTTTTGGACAGAAGTTTTGCTTTAGTTGTGAGTCACAGCAGGTTGGTAGATACCTGCTTGATCTGCAGCCTACAGTATGCTCCTGTACCTCTTTCCTGATGGCAGGAGAGAGAACAGTCCATGAGAGGGGTGCTGAGGATCCCCCATGTTGGAAGCTGCTCTGTGTGTGCAGCATTGCTGATAAATCTCTTCCAGGAACGGGAGAGGGGCACCAACAATCTTGCTGGCAGTACTGACAATGCTGTAGACCCGTTGATGGTGCTGGGCTCTGCAGCTGCCAAACCAGGATGTGAAGCTGTGTGTTAGGATGCTTTCTATGGTGCCCCTTTAAAATGTGATTAGGTGATGAGTAGGATAACAGCACCTTTCGTCAAGATCAAGATAGGAATATGTTCTCCACCTGTAAATAATAATTTGTTGGACTTATTACTTTAGCTATTATTATGGATAATTATATTGTTTATGTATAGACTACCTTAATGTACAAAAAAAATGATGACTGATGACAAAGATGCTTGCTTACAGTACTGCTTACATTGTGGCCTGTAGCTCTGAAGACAAAGCTGGAAGAGGATAGTGTAAATGAACTAAAATAGAATTAATAATTTTTCATAAAAAACATTTACCTGTCCTTGTGCATGTAAGCAGGCCCGTTCAGAATCACTGACTCTACTTCATATTGGCACATCCATGAAGGCATCTGTAACCACTGACTTGAAACAACACTTATTAAAAGGATTAGTAATTTAATGTAGAATTTTATTTTCTAACAACTATTCACCCTATAACTACTTTCATTGACCTTGACACATAACTACATATTGAAATACTGCTTTGTATTTACATTGTTTTGTATTTTTCCTCTAATGGAACATGGAATATGACATACAGTACAGGGTATTGTTATAGGCCGTATAGAAATATGACTGTATATCACCAATGCCACCTATATATCATCATTTAATGGTTTAATATTCCAGTTCAGTGCCAATTGCTTGCGCTTGAGACATGATTTTTTGGAGACAGTTTATAATGTCTCCAGTCTCTGGAAACACATAATGTGTTAAATAAAAAAGTAACAATTTTTAGTGTGGAAAAGTAACACTTTTAGTGTGAAAAACCTGAACCAAAACACCTTAACCAACCATCTCCACACATCTTTTACACTTATATAATATACTTATATAAGTATAAGCATAAACCTTACGCCTACGCCACAAAATGATTCCTTAAGTTTCGTTTTGACCACACACAAGTACAAAAACACAAATGGAACTTACTGTAACTACTTAATAGCGTTATGGTATCTTACAGTTACACTATGTAATTGTGATAACTAAGATGAAAACATATGTTAAAGCAATGACATCACCTCAAAAGGTTTACGGCTTGGACCCAGTGTAAAACTGTAAAAACGCAGGTTTAATACACCAGTAAATAAGTTATTTCCTTTAGATGCCGCAAGATTTCCCGTAGACACCACGGCATGTGCCATTGGAACAGTAACATGTGCCGTAGATACCATGGCATGTGCCGTAGGAACAGCGGCATGTGCCGTAGATGCCTGGCATGTGCCGTAGATGCTATGGCATGTGCCATTGGAACAGTAACATGTGTTGTAGATGCCTGGCATGTGCCGTAGGAACAGTAACATGTGCCGTAGATGCCCTGGCATGTGCCGTAGATGCCTGGCTCTACTCAGACTAATACACACTTTCGGCTGTGATGTTTACTTAAGGTCTTGTTCTACAGTACAATGTGGTTCTAATGAGACTATTATTATAATTAGACTATTCGGGGGTAGACAGAAATAGAGAAATTTACAGAAACATTTTAAACCTTTAAAATACCAATACAACTGTTGTCTCCTGTAGCAGTGCAGTAAACTGCACTCTAAACTGTGTTCCCCAACTATAATGGAATTACATAGTCAGATTAAAACACCTGTACCTATGTAACATGTACTTGAATTATGCCAATCAGTGCTGCTGTATTTGTATGAAACCTGCCATTGGGAACAGCTTTAAACAGTGTTTGTTTTTCTCTTTGTGACTGACAGTTACATCTTTAGACTGAGCTGTACACGACTGGGCCAGTGGGCTATTGGCTACGTGACTGGTGACAGCAACATACTGCAAACCATCCCCCACAACAAACCTCTGTTTCAGGCCCTCATCGATGGCTACAGGGAGGGTTTGTATGTACCATGTAGCGCGACATGCATGCACGCATGCACGCACGCACGCACGCACGCACGCACGCACACACACACACACACACACTCACTCATACACACACACACACACAGTCGTGTTTGTCATCAACGTGGGGCCCCACCATTGTAGCCCCTTACCCTAACCCTAACCATCACAGCTAAAGGCAGACGTCTAATCTTTGCTCTAATCTAAACCAAACCTCAATTCTAACCTCAGCCCTAAAATCACATCTTGACCCTCATAAAGGCCTTTAAAGTTGTGGGGCCCACCCAAACGGCCCCATAATTGACCATAGGGCCTCACTTAGGTAGAAAAAAAAGGATTTTGGGCTGTCGTCCACCAACCATAGGATAGGTTCGATACCTTGCTTGGACCAAAATGTGATTGGGCAAGACACTGAACCCCAAGCTGCCACCGGTGTTTGTGTGTGTGAATGTGTTTGTGTGCGTGAATGAGTGAATTGAATGCAGTGTTTAAAGCACTTTGAGTAAAACCAGGTAGAAAAGCGCTGTACAAGTACAGGACCACACATGCACACATATCACATGTGTCAACCATGAGTCGAAATAGATTAAAAGTACTATTACAAGAAAAACCTTTCTTGCTGCTTTTCTGTTGTAGCTACTTGTTCCCTGATGGTCGCAGTTACAATCCTGACCTCACTGGTTTATGTGAGCCAATGCCTCATGATCACATCAAAGTGACACAAGTGAGTCTGAAAATTAACACGTTTCTGTCACTCCTATTTTAAAATGCATGTTTATCGTGTGACATGATTCACATCCTTCTAAACCTTTAGAACAACAATCATTTATAAAGTCATCATCATAAATAAAGGAGTTGTTGTCTCAGACTTAATGAACTGTAAATATGATTCTCTGCTTCAAACAGGAGCAGTATGACCTGTACTGTGAGATGGGCTCCACCTTCCAGCTTTGTAAAATTTGTGCTGAGAACGACAAAGATGTCAAGATTGAACCTTGCGGTCACCTTATGTGTACTTCCTGTCTCACAGCCTGGCAGGTATTTTAATGAGCTCAAATACATTTTCATATCATGTCTTTGAATCTGAGTTTAAATATGAGTCTGTCGTTTCTTTGTACAATTTGTATGTAAATCATAATCAAATCCAGAGAAAGGTGGAAAAGTAGCATCTTTTCAACTGAGAGGGAAGTGCACAAAAGAACAGAGTACAGTCAGTCCTAGAATCTTGTAATGCTGTATTGTATATGTCAACCCTAGCAGCACACTCTGGCTTAATTTGATTCAGCCCAAAGACAAAACATCCAGAGGCAAACAAAGGGTGTAGGTCAATGCAGTGAACAATGTATAGGAAAAAAAACAAGCAAAAACACAGAGAAGCTTCACCCACCTGTGAATTAGGGAAAGCAGTGTCATAAATGACTCTGAACTGTGCCTTGAGGTAACTGACTCACCTGCTAATTGTCTCACTGACTCACTTACTGACATTATTAATTAGAAATTACTGAAGACAGCAATGTTTAGTATCAGAGCAATTAGGCCTACATTATTATTCACTACCTAGATGTTGTAGGATTATATTATATTATATTATATTATATTATATTATATTATATTATATTATATTATATTATATTATATTATATTATATTATATTATATTATATTATATTATATTATATTATATTATATTATATTACAGATATATCAAATGGGGATTTTTGGTACATAAAATATAGGTCTGACCTGTCCATGTCAGCACTGTCCTGAACATGGCCCAGGTCTCGACTTGTATCATTTAGAATACTTACTCTGAACGCAACTATGAGCACAGCACTCCCAGAGCTTAGTTTGACCAGTGCTTTCTCACCCACAAACTCGGGTGAGTGTTGAAGTCTTGTCTCCACATTAGTAAACCTGAGTCACACAGAGGAAAATCTCCTACTTCGACCCCGTGAGTAACAGCAGCAGTTTAATCACGCCATGACTCTGTAATGGTTCCCTGCTTATCCAAGTGGAACAGACAGTCACACACAGCTGGCTGATGATCTGTGTAATTCAATTACCTGATGGCTTTGATCTTGAGCATGTGGGGGCACATGAGGATTCCCTAGTTCTACTGTAGCTATTAGTGTCCTCTTACAGGAAATCAGTGCATAGAAATTACTCACAGGGACTTGTGTGCCATAGTTTGACCAGATTGTGAATCACATTATGTACATTTTTAATATCTTACTGATGACAGTGTGTCTTTGGTGCATCTCCGTATACAGTACCATAAGGCTGTAACAAACACAGTTTTGTTCTGTGTAAACATCGTGTGCTTTTTATTATAGCAACTGACGTAGTGGAGTCTGTTTGAGAGTGGCTGGCATGTGGCCTGCAAATGATCTACATGATCAATGATCTGATGATCAAACATGAATTAAGGGAGGAAAAAGGGACAAATACAGCAATAGTTGAGCAAATAAGTATTCCCAAGTAATCTACATTTTTGTTTATCAGATGAAAAATGAAGTTACTGTTAAATGATTTTCCTCCCTGTTTAAGGAATCCGATGGTCAGGGCTGTCCGTTCTGCCGTTGTGAGATAAAAGGTACAGAACCCATCATTGTTGATCCCTTTGATCCAAGACATGAGGGCACCAAATGTTTCTTCTTGGACCAGCAAATCTGCCAAATGCTCGAACTGGATGATGAAGAAGACAGAGAGGACTGTCTGGTCATGAATGGACTGGCTAATATCAGAAAGGTAAGAAATAAAGTTATTGAAATACGATTTTCCAATGTGACATTTAGCAAACTGAAATGCTAGTAGTTATTGAAATGATCCATCAGACACTGTACCAATACTGATTCAGTATGGACCCGTGTAAATTAGGGGCATTGTGTCTCTGTTTATACTACTGTATATATAGGTGTATATACTATAACTTGATAAATAAGAACCCACATTCTGACTGAAGAGATGATGTTTTCTTCAGCACTGTGTCGAGCGCCAGAATTCGCCCATGATGTCTCCCACCTCTTCACCTGTCAGCCAACACAGAAAGGGCCACGGAGGAGATCTGGGACACTGCGTCCAGCACCTCAGCCTCCCTCCTGTCCCTCCCAGACTCGACCTTATTCAGAAGGGTGCCATCTGCTCCCCGTCTGCTAGTCCCACTAGCTCTCCGAAGGTTAGTGACAATCTTTCTCCAAATAAAAAGTGGTTAACCTTTGTTTTAGGACATGTAATCACTAAAGTCAAGTGTCAGTGGCCTGTCACAGCTTTAAAGTGTCTCTTTGTTATTCTAGTCTTCACCAGGCATGTCCAGGAGAAAAGACAAGCCTCTACCGGCTCCACCTCCACCCCAGAGGGAACCTCCACTACCTCCACCTGAGCGCCCCCCTCCCATACCATCAGAGTCACGCCAATTTTGGCTCCCCACTTCATCTTCCACTTCTTCCTCAATGTCGTCTTCCAGCAGTGGAATGTCTGACCCACAGATCCCCCCTGAGACACGCTGCCACAAAGACAGCAATGTGACAGAAGCTGAAAAGCAGGCCCAGTTTGGGCCCAATGGCCCTTCACACGGAAGACGACTCAGTTGTCCATCTGCTGGATCTGGGAAGACATATCACCAAATGGAGGGGCCAAGACATTCTGAGAACTGCAAGGTAGAGATTTTAATGTATGTGTGTAGGTGTTTGTGTGGGTGTGTGGTTTGTTACAGGTTAATAGGGTGACCCAAAATGCTAATGAGTTACATCTTTATTTGAACTGTAAAATGCAATAGAAATGATAAAACCCTCCCCTGGGAAGTGTAACAGTGACATCAGGTGAGGACACTCAACAGACAGACTGTTAGTATGACCTGGGTTTTGTTTCTGCTCGTCTTTTGTCCTATATGGATATTCACGCTGTCCAGTGTCTCATGACCAGTAGTCATAACACATAACTGATGTATGTGCTTTAATGCATCTTTTGTGTCTCTGTAGCCCTGTGTCAAGAACTTCGAGGAGCCTAACAGTAACACCCCTACCAGCAGCAGCATCATCCAGTGGGTTGACCTCACTTAGTCTTTTTTAGAAGCTTTCTCGTATTTACTACTGAACAAACGTTCTTCCCTTACGAAGGTAATTTGGTTGGAGATAGAACACTGGGTGTGTTCTGGAATCTGGAACCATTAACTTAAACAGGCATCATGTGTGTCTTTGCCTTGAAGACACTCAGTATTGTGGAGAGTATTTAAGTCTGTTTCTGTTGTTACCTAGATCAGAGTAGTTATGTCTGCTGTCAGCCTTTAAAATGTTACATGCAAAATTGCATTGTATTCATTTTTACATTATTATATTATGCTGTGGGTATGTTGTGTAGAGCTGAGTGCATCTCTAACATGTTTGTCTCAGTTCTCATCATTAATAACAGATCACTGTCATGTCCACACACCCTTCGACCCTTTCAACAGTCTTGCTGCAGAACGACAGCACAGGGCCATGAAGATGATGAATGATGACTATCAGATCCCTTCTTCGCATCTGTCGCTGAGCCAGACTCCTGTCTGCATATTTTCACCCAGCAGGTACTGACCCTCTCTGTATTGAGCCTAGTGTACTGATGACAGCTGTCAACCAAACAATGTGCTCTGTCATGTAGGCACTTGGGTGATGAATCTTCTGAGTCCAGCACTGGTGAGAAGAAGCTGCACGCCCCTGAGCCTAGTGAGACCTCACTTTAGTGTTACAGCATAAGAACACGGCAGCAGCTCATTTCACATTTGCTGATCTTTTTCAGGTGGAAACACAGAGGTGGCCGAAGCATTAGCATCATTCCCCTCCAGCACCATCACAACACCCTCTGACTATGATATTTTGTTGCCCCCACAAGGTAACCTGTCAGAGCCACGGTACCAACTTGCCAAGTCTGTGATCACTTGCTCTGCCCCTTCAGGGTTGCCTACTGTACTTGCTGTACTACAGCATCCTGCCATATCACATGTTTTGCTGCTGTACATGGATGCACATTCACCAGTTACACAGCATAATCACATTTTGTGCTTGTCTGTGGTTTGTGTTGTGTTTCAGCATTAGAAGACCCCTTCAACAGCCTTCCTCCTTCCCAGCCCCCTCCTCTGCCTCCCCCTCCTCCACCAGAGCGACACAGCTTCATTGATCTTCCCTGCTCGTTATCCGCTTCATCCTGCACCTTCTCCATATCTTCACACCGGCCCTCATCTGGGCATAACCATTTGCTATTAACTTCTGGTGAGCTTGTCATTCAGATACAATGACACAGTAATATATCATTCACAGCATTACTTACTCAAGTGCTGAGTATTAGATAGCAACAGGCTTGTTTACCTGACTCTGTGTGTCATGTGTGGTGCAGACAAAGCGCTGGACATTCTGAACAGTGCTGCTCCTCCACCTCCAACCAGATGGCAAACAGAAAATGTTAAAGGATCCAGAGGTGGATCCAAGCATGATCGTCTATCATCTCAAGGTATTGCTGCATTGCTCTCCAGTTAAAGCATCCAGTTGCTTTACCAGGACATATAAAGGCCTATATATGTGGCTCTGTCAGATTATCTAGTTTTTAAAACCAACTGTAGAATAAAAACCAGAAGTGTGGTTACTGGTTAATTTCATATATGCTGGTTTCTGACCAGAGTTAACACACATAAACAACATAAACTGCATCTCCACACCTGACTTCCCACATCAGACACTAACTGCATAACTGTTTCAGTGGTTTCAGTGGCTTTGAACTGCTGTCACCTGCTAAAACAATTCATCTTCTCTGTGTTCTTTCTGTGTAACTGGCTGATTTTTCTACTGATGTTATTTGTTATCAACAGTTTCCTTAGAGTGTTTGCAGGCCCCTTCCAGGCCCCCTAAGCCTCTCCCAAGGAGGATTACTCCAGACGTTCATGCAGGGAGACCGCAGAACCTGGAGTCAGAGAGCACAGATGCAAAGATTGCCCAGCTGATGGGTGAGGGATACTCCTTCGAAGAAGTGAAGCGAGCAATGATGATTGCCCAGTACAAAGTGGATGTGGCTCGAAATATTCTCAGAGAATTTGCTTTAGTGGCTCCAAGACTGAACCTGTAATTCCCAAGCCATAAAGCTGTGCTGGAATGGGTATAATAAAAGGGCTTCCTCATTCTGCCTGGCTTTTCCCAACAGTGTCTAAAACGAAAAGATGTACGAAGCAAGACCAAGGGAAAATAATATGGTAATATGTGGTGACAGGAAGCAGTAGCTTGTTGTTTACAATGGGCTTTAAATTATTGTGACATGCTGCTTCTACATACTGCAACCCTCCAGACTGGTAGGTTCTCTGCTCCAGAGAACCAGGTGGTTTCAGCTACCTGGTATTGTCATTGGCACTTACACCCAGTGGGGGGAGCCAAACCCCACACTTCTGACTCCCTTCAGGGTCTGTGCTTGACTGCTGTGCTTCTCTTCCCTTTGTTGTTGCCTTTTACAGAGTATGTACCTTACTGTTTGCTGAGTCTGAGTAACTCAACAACAAGCTCTGGTGAGTGAGTGGTTTGATGGATCCAGAGGAAGCTTTATTGATTTATGTCTCATCATCTGAGGTCTTGTGTTACTTGACCAAAGATTTAGTTCAGTGGTAACTCAACAAGCTTTATTTGTTTTTGAAGGTGTTCCTCCTTCATCCACAAGGCTTCTTGAGTACTGACTGACTGACTGACTGACTGACTGACTTACTGACCACCGACTCATGGACAGGCCTCATTTTCAACTCCATGCTCCAGCTTATAGACTGCCATGTATAATCTGACTGTTTTAGAGCTTCTGATCCTGTGGCTGCTTTTACTTGTTCAACTGGGTTTCACATAATCAAGGCTTCTTAGAACTGAACAGTGTTTGATTCATCTTCCTTCAAAAACAAAAGTTGATCATCTTTGAGAACAAAGAAAATTATGGCATTACCTCAAATAACCTCTTATGAGTATTAAAGCACATTTTAAGTCAACTGACCTTTGTCCATTTTTTTGCTTTGTGTGAGCCAACACTCTGATAACATGCAGACACAAAACATGAAGCCAAATGTTCCAAAACTTCCCAGGTGACTCACTTAGATAAAACTGAAATCAAACATGTTGTAATATATGGGATAGTTATCAACAGATCCCAACCTCTACCCTTAGAAGTATTGAAGATAAAGACATTACCTGTTTTAGCACATTTATTATAATCAAGCTTTCACAGTATAATTACGTTGTCATAAATGGTACAAAGCTGTTATTTGGCAGATGTGCTACCTTCCGTGCAGATCAACATCTTCAGTGAAATATTGTTTATTATTGTTTCAAAAATATGCTGAAACATAAAACATGAAAGTTGCCACATCTGCCAAATATCAACTTTTTATTTATATATGTTGAAAGTTGTTTTTGTGATGGAATGATGGTTGAAAATTTCTCTGGATGGATCTTCCAAACTATTATTGCTGGAGGACTAGAATTTGGGATGTGTGCTGATAACTTTAGGGTGACCTTCATATGGAACAATCCAGCAGTTCTTAGTGAATGTGAAATATTGGTTATTCACTCATCTGGTTAATGTCACCTTTAACCCTCTATTGCACTGTTTTTGTTAATTTATTTAGATTTTGTCCAGTAGAAGGTGGCCTTAGTTGCAACAGGCAGTTGTCTTTGATCAATATTTCATATGTTGACAATGTGTACGTAATGTGCAATTAATTCATAGTTTAATATAACTTTGATATGTTATTTACACAAATAGGTAAATAAAAAGTTTTTAGTTTTATTTGCTTTGTTTGTGTGTGTGCTGCACTGGTTCTCCACCACAAACACTTAAACAACTAGATAAAGCATTTCCATAGGAAAACGTACAGTGAATGCCTCCATGCTGAATGTATTGCTGAAGAATTGCTGGAAATAGTTGAAAATTTTAAAGCATATCTGAAAGTAGCTTAAACACATAAAAAACAGATGATTGCGTCTGAACAGAACTGGGTGTTGTTTAAACAGAGCTGAATATTTTCAGAAGAAGCTAGCGCAGTTGAATTTCAAATTAAGGATAGTTCAAAGAGATCTGTTGAAATTCAAGATATGCTAAAATGAAGGAATTACATTACATTACTGAAACTAGTCGATGATTTGAATGTATAGCTGATCAGATCTGCACAGAAGAAGTTGCAGAGCTGAATGTGCACAAATAAAACAAAAGCAGTTTGATTTCACTTAGAAGTGTTTTACACGCGACAACAGTGCTGTAAATCTTTTTTCTGAAGAAAGCTTAAAGACTTGCTGCAGCGGGGTTTTGAACCTGGAATTCCTGCATTAGGGTCTTGCTGTCTTGCCACTGGGCCAAACTAGCTGCTCTTATCACTGCTTAGAGTGGCTGTATAGCTCCTACTCTAAAAATTAAACTTTCTAAAACTTCTTCATATATGATATCGATTACCAAGGTAGTGATACATTAAGGATATGACTCACTTTATCTGGGAAATAGAAATATTTATACAATAATATGATTGCATATACATGCCTCAGACAGGAATCAAACCCAAATGTCCCACTCCAGAATCAAGAAATTAAACCACTTTGCTACCTAACACAGTGGCTTCAGGATGACTTGGCTGAAAAGTTTCCTCAAATGAAAACAAATCCTTAGTCATTTTATCATGTTTATTTTATTAAACAAACACTTGAAATTTGCAACAGTGCCAAAACGCTAAACCTAAAGCAAATGAGAATATTTTAATACAAAATCATCATCACTCATTGCAATTTCAATTTTAACATATTGTACTGGCTCACAGCAGTAAGTCCCGCCCTGAGCCGCTAAGGCTTATGGGTAAAACCACCGTTGTTGTGTTTGTAGTCTTATAGTTAAAGTTAGGATTCAAAAAAATCTCTGTGCTTTGAGGCAGATACAGACTAAAGTGTAGTTTTGATAGCTTAGCCAGGCACATCATTGGTAAGAAGACAAGTATGACTACAAACGTGTGAAGAAAATACGTTGATAGAGTGAAAACTGTGGCTGTAGTGACGAGTTAAAGAGAAGTTCTGGTGTAAGAAAGCGCCTCTTCACACTCTAGCTGTGGCATTCCCCACTCAATTAGACGCAACACACACTAATGGAAAAGCTGAGAATTCCTAAAAAAAACACCCTATGCTTAAACTGCTATAACTCAGAATCTGTTAAAGAAATCAAAAAGCTAAACAAGACTTTAATAGTTGAATAGTTGAAGATTGTTTTGTAGTTCAAATGGTGTCTGTAGCTTAATGTGTGTTGAAGTGGTTAAAGCTGAAAGCAGACAAAGCTGAAGAGGATTTGAAATCCTTCTTCCATTCATTTCAATGGGGAAAAAAAGTTGAAAAAAGCTTAATAACTTGAAAAATATAAAATATACAAATGTGAAAAATAATAGCACACTTCTCCTTAAAAACCTGAACATTTTGATATTGGAATGGTTTCTGTAGCTCAAAGGATGTGGGAGTAGTTAGATCCGGTCCGCTTGCCCTGTTTATAAAGTTTTGACATATTGAAACCACCAGTCCGTTCAAACTGCAGATAATGCGCTCGGCAGTCACGTGACGTATCAACGCCTCTCGCTCTCATTGGTAGTGATTCGGAACGTGCTCAAGATTCTGCTTGACGACACTTCCGCTTCAAGAGATCGACGCTGAGTCGAGTGGGAGGTCTCGAGTTGGACATCTCTACTGGGAACACTGACACAGCGAGGCAGCCAGCAGCAGGAAGATCTGACAGCTGGGAAACCTGACAGCTGCGCAGAGTAGAAGAACTGCTTGCTAATGGAAACAACTGAATATCCCTGTGCTGAATTCCACCGCTATCGGTTTCTGTTGGATCAAGTTCTGGATTGTACTGCTGTTGACGCATCATCAAATTTGTGCTACGCAGTGTGGAAACTAGGACAACTGGAAACTAGCTTCAGGATACCAAGAAGAAACGTAACAACACAGCAAGAACAGAATGGTCAAATTAGCACCGAGTAAGTAAAACCTTTTTTGTTTGAGCTTGTAAAGTCAAATTTGTATAAAGTTACGACCTAATGACTGTGTGCTTTGGCTTGTCAGGAGTAGCGCTAGCTTATTGTGCTAACGTTAGCCTGTGCATTAGCTTGGCTGGTATCAACTCGAACACTAATTCAGTAATTAATTTCATCCTTTGGTAGGTAATATCAGCCGGCTGCATATCACCACAGAGACTCTTTTAAAGGACAATCGTCTTGTTTTGCCAGCCACTACTAGCAGATGACGAAAAGAAGAGTTTTGGTTTAATGAAGAATGGGATTTTTTTAACATCTGTCTGCTTTGATCCAAAATATAAAGTCTGCTAAACGGGGTAGAAACGATGTCGTTATTCAAAAACACTTGAAATGTAACGTTTAAGAACTTAAGGCAATGTCCGAATGTTTGTCTGTAAACCGAATGAGTAACATGCCCCACAGAACCAGGTGCGTACAATTACCGCAGTTTGTTATGTTCATCAGGGTAATGCCTTCCTTGTGTTATAGGATATGACCATTTTCACCCACAATTCGTGAAATATTTCTAATCATATTTTACTGATCACTTCATTAGGCCTTCAAGAGCCAACCAGGTTATGAAAGACTCTACACAAGTGAACAAGAATGACTTCTTGTAGTGTTATTTCAATACTAGATAGGGTTGTATTCATGAGGGGGCTGTGAGTATATGGAGAAAATATGTGAGTTACTATGTGAGACATTAAACACTGGAGAAAACAATGTGGTTATCCGATATATTTATTCACAAAATAAAGTTTGCCAAAAATTATTTAACAATGAACAAAAGAGCACAGATAAATACTAAATTAATCATCAAATATTTCAAATGGGCATAGGTTTACTTCTCGAGTATAAGTGATGCAATTTCCACAGGCCTTAAACTCAACTGTAACAGGTCCTTTGTTGAGCTCAGGATCCAAAGGCTCCCACTTGGCCTTTTCAATTTTAAATATTTCGTTGCTGGCCAACAGCAGCTCCACCATCCCTTCAGAGGTGGACTCCATGACCCCAACAATTTCTCCAGTTGCATCTGTCTCTGTTGTCATCGCCTGTTGAGAATAAATGGTGGTAGGTTTCATGTGCTCATATTAGAACAGTGATGGTGGGAAAACCTAGGGGTTTACTGACTCCAGCTGCTCCGTACTATCCTGTAAACCCCATTATTATTGTATTAGGATGCTTTTTTAGCCATATTGTTAAAAAGACATAGCTATGTATTTATGGGCTAATATTTGTACATCTTAGTAGTGTGTTCTTTGCTTTAAACAGGCTTATCGCAAATTTTGTGTAGGTTGTAGACTGCAGCTGAAGTCCATATGAGCTGTGTCTACCTTTAAGGTGGGACACCCTAATATGGGACCCCAGCTGCACGTTTTCCACGGCCGCCTCCCTCCACAGAGTCAATGCCACTTGTGTGGTGTCCTGTCAAAGACAATATATTATTTGATGCAGAGACTTGAGCAAGCACAGATTACTTTCAATCATTTCATAACTGTGAGCCCTAGCATTTGTCCAGTAGTGTGTGTGTGTGTACATTTTGTTTTATTAAGCAATGGGAATAGAATTAAGCTTTTTAACTTTGTCATCAATAGAAAGTAACTGTTGCTCAAAATGGCATAAACAAACTAAACAACAAATGTAATGATTTGATGTGGACAGTGTACTGTACCTTCTGCAATGTTATGTTTTTAAGGGGAACAGCCTCCTTCCCCGACTCCACTTTCTTCACAGCTGACACCTGAGAAGAAGGAAGAAAGGATGACTGATGAGTTAGGCAACAATTTATTCATAATATTAAGAGAATGTAGTTATCCACAATTTGAAGATTAGACAACATCAGTATTAATCCACTGTCTTTATTGGTATTATGAAGTTGATTGACTGATATTATGAATTGACTTACCTCAATGACCTCCCCTTCCACTGTCATGAGTCCTGGAGTTGTAGCACACTGGCATAGGGGGGTGAGTGGTGACGAGGGGTGAAGGAGGCTTTTTCCCTCCTCTATCAGAGTGTCAGTCATGCTGACTGGAGCACTCCTGAAGAACTGTGTCTCCCTGGTAATGTGTAGGATGAATGGGGGTGCCTGCCCCCGCAGGGCCTACCCCCTGAGGATATAACTGGTCTCTGGGGCCATTTTGTTTACAAACTCTTCATAAAGAGTAATCTTTTGTATAGATTTGCCATCTGATATGGCAACAATTCTGTTATTTTTAGTTGTGCTGGGTTTGGCCATATTTTCATTGAACACCCAGGACACAACTTTTGGTTGGTCCAGTACAGCTACCACATATTTTTAATGGCGGTGGCCTGAAATATGGCAAGTTAGGCTTAGTCCATATAAGACTGTGCAAGTCCATTCTGAAATGACAAAATAAACAGTGTTAAAAATAGGGTAATAGCAAGACACAGATGAAATATTCATGAGCTTACATGAGTTATAGTACATATACCGTAGGGCTGAAATTATTTTTTTTAATTGTAGCACTGGGGGACATGGCAGTACATTAGTATACATTAGTTTTCTTTTACAATGTTTTTATGAGGTATGTATTACACTGAACTCAGAATGAAGCTAAAATCTCATTTGGAGAGCCATTTAGGCTTTAAACCAGGGGCAGGCACTGAGGACCACTGTCCTGTTGGTTTTCCAATTCTCAGTGCTGATTACCTTCATAAGGCGTGTTAATCAGCAGCCAACTGACACGCCTGAATTATATAATCAGTATTGGCTAGGGTAGGCAGAGTTGCAAAACCTGCAGCACAGTGGTCTTTAAATTGAATACCCCTGCTTTAAACTGAAAACATTTTTTATCATTTCATCATTTATAAGCTTCTTTTTTTCCTCAATCTTAAATATAGATGTTTTCCATTAAACTATTTAAACTATAAATTTAGCACAAACAAACAATTCTTGACCAATATGAGCATAAACTATTCACAAGAGTGACTTAAATAAATTTAACTATATATCAAAGAATGTTTGATACACTGCTTTAAAAGTTTTACTTACCTTAAGCTCTGCAAGGTAGAAGATGTTGATATTGCCTAGATGATGGATGTCCAATGCTGGTCTGAGTGCTGCTGCTACTACTCCTACTAGTAGCTACTTTCCAACTCTCTCTGCTAAATACCTTGATCAGTTAGCTGCTGATTGACCGACACACCTGATCAAGGTAATTAGTAGAGAGAGTTGGAAAACCAGCAGGACAGTAGCTCTCGAGGACCAGGACTCGCAATCCCTGACACAAACAAGCAGTAAAACGCTCCAAAGCCCTCGCTTCCCTATATAATATTAAAACAGTAATTTGGTGTTTCAAAATTTAATATAATTTAATATTATCGATAATAATTATAATTATTATATTATATTTTTATTATTATTTTTTTTTTATAATTTTTTTTTCTCCGGCGCCGGTCGAGCTGGCTGTTGGTTACAACAGCTCCTGTCCTCTTACTTCTATTTATTACTTTGTTCACTTATTTAAGTTTACCTGTCTAGTGTTTTGTTAGTAGCATTATTGTACACAACCTGTACACAGCTTTTATATAGTTTTTCTAAGTTTGGCGCAGTACAAACGCTGTTTTTAAAGCTACGATGTGCGTCGGGGTCAGAGCGCGCATTGTTTACACCGCGGAGCAGCTGATCGCGCTGCGCAGCGCCGTAGTTCTGCCCAGAGACAGACACGAGATCACCGCTGAGGTGCTGGTGAAGTCCCGACGTGGGCGCCGCGCCGGAAAACTACGACGGGAGAAAACGAGACGCTTCAGGTCCTCTGTCCCCTCCGTCATCATGGGGAACGTGAGATCTCTCGCCAACAAGATCGACGAGCTCCCGGCGCTCACACGGTACCAGCCGGAGTACAGAACCAGCAGCGTTCTGCTGTTCACGGAGACCTGGCTGACGTCACTCATCCCGGACTCGACTGTCGCACTGGACAATTTTCATCTGCTACGTGCGGACAGAATGGAGAACAGCGGTAAGAGGAAGGGAGGCGGTCTGGCTGTGTTTGTGAACATCAGGTGGTGTATGCCAGGACATTGCACTGTCAAAATGAAGCTGTGTAACAGAGACATTGAGCTGTTGGCGGTGGGCATGAGGCCATTCTACCTGCCACGGGAGTTCACACACGTTATAATAATTGCTGTGTACGTCCCACCCTCCGCTAACGCTGACACAGCTTCTGAGACCCTGCTCTCAGTCACCAGCAGGCTGCAAACACAGCACCCACAGGCCCTCTTCCTGATCTCTGGGGACTTTAACCATGCACCTCCTTCAGCTGCTCTGTCTACATACACCCAGTATGTGACCTGCCCCACCAGAGACAATAAAACACTGGACTTATTCTACGCCAACACCAAAGAGGCCTACACTGCATCCTCCCTCCCACCGCTGGGCAGAGCTGACCACAACATCCTGCATCTCCTGCCTGTGTATAAACCTGTTGTACACAGGCAGCCGGTGGTGCCCCGCACAGTGAAGAGGTGGAAGCTGAGAGCGAGGAGGCTCTCAGGGACTGTTTTAACACCACTGTGTGGACGGAGCTCTGCAACCCACATGGGGAGGACATTAACGCAATAACAGACTGTGTAACGGACTACATCAACTTCTGCTGTGAAAACACTGTTCCCACCAGGCGGGTTCGGTGTTTCACCAATAACAAGCCGTGGGTCACCCCTGATATTAAAGCTCTGCTAAAAGGAGAAGAAGAGAGCATTTAAATCAGGGGACAGGGAGGAGCTGAGGAGGAAAATCTGTGAGGGGAAGTCCAGCTACAGGAGGAAGATGGAGGAGCAGCTGCAGCAGAACAGTGTCAGTGAGGTGTGGAGGAGCCTGAAAACCATCTCAGGCTTCAAAGCTCCACACCCACAGGCTGAGGGGGACCTGAGCTGGGTCAACGAGCTGAACTCATACTTTAATAGGTTTGACCAAGCACCCACTCACACCTCCCAGCAGCTGCCTCTAAACCTCATACCACTGGATTACCAGCCCCGACAGTCCTTCACACCTTTACACAAAGCCCTTTACCTTAAACCCGGCAGACTGGTGACTCATCCCAACAACACCCCCTCACTTCACACCACACTGAGACACTCCCTCAACCCCTATCCTTCTCCAGCACCCAGGTGAGAAGTGAGCTCAGAAAGATCAAGGCCAGGAAAGCAGCTGGACCAGACGGCATCAGCTCCAGACTCCTTAAGTCCTGTGCAGGCGAACTGTGTGGAGTTATGGAGCATGTCTTCAACCTGAGCCTCAAGCTGAGGGTGGTACCACAGCTCTGGAAGACCTCCTGCGTGGTACCAGTGCCCAAGACACTGCACGCCAAAGACCCCAGCAGCTTCAGACCAGTGGCCCTGACATCACACCTGATGAAGACACTGGAGAGACTGGTCCTGGGTCACCTCCGCTCTGCGGTGGGAACCTACCTGGACCCGCTGCAGTTCGCCTACCGACACGGCATAGGAGTAGACGACGCCGTCATCTTCCTCCTACGTCAAACTCTTTCTCACCTACAGAAGCCCGGCAGCACTGTGAGGATCATGTTCTTTGACTTCTCCAGTGCCTTCAACACCATCCAGCCGGTGCTTCTGAAACACAAACTGGAGGAGGCTGGTGTGGACCTTCATCTGACGGAGTGGATTATGGACTATCTCACAAACAGGCCTCAGTTTGTCATAACACGGATGCACTGTACAGGAAGGGTCAGAGCAGACTCTACCTGCTGAGGAGACTGCGGTCTTTTGGAGTGAGAGGGCCACTCCTAAAGACCTTCTATGACTCTGTGGTGGCATCAGCCATCCTGTACGGTGTGGTCTGCTGGGGCAGCAGCATCACAGTGAGGGACAGGAAAAGACTGGACAGGATCATCAAGAAGTCCAGCTCTGTCCTGGGCTGCACTCTGGACACGGTGCAGGAGGTGGTGAGAGAAGGGTCCTGGCTGAACTGACATCCATCATGGACCAGGACTCTCACCCACTGGAGGACTCACTGTCTGCTCTGGAGAGCAGCTTCAGTAGCAGACTGATCCACCCTCGCTGTGTGAAGGGGAGATATCGTAGATCCTTCCTACCTGCTGCTGTCAGACTGTATAAATCAGAACTGTTGACCATGTCCCACTACAGTCACTCACCCACTGCATCAGTGGTTTATATAGCAACCTGCTCTGCACAATATTTGTGTAAATCTGTGAACAATCATGTATATTGTTACCGGTAAAAATCTTATACCCATTACTGTGCAATAACCCTGCAATGACCTCATACTCACTCTAACTGTACTGTACTGCTTTGTACTGTGCCAACACAAACTGTTCTGTACCTGTATTCTCGCTCATCTGTACTGCTGTTGTGAGACGTAATTTCCCCACTGCGGGACTATTAAAGGTTTTTTTTATTCTTATTCTTCTTATTCTTATTATAATTTAATAATTTACAATTGGATCATTGTCCACAAGAGACACACAAATAAGTATATTGTGTTTGTCATAAAGACAAATAAATGTTTAGGTTATATTCATGCATAAATTAATGTTACGTTCCCTAAAATCTATATGTTGTGTGGTGGTAATGCTGTAGCAATCCACGTCTGGACTGAGGTAACCTGAACTACATGTGAACTTAACTCCCTCCTTTGAAGAGCCCCTAAGTCCCTTTCAGTCCCCAGAATCTTTTTCCACAACAGGAGACTGGCTTCTATCACCACAGGCACCAATTGACGCCAACATCCCAAAGGTCCATATCAAAGAACCATGAGTCCACTTTGTTGATCTACCTGTAAATCCCTCAGGATTCCACCTCTGCTTATCATGCCAAGAGGAGAGGCTGTCACATTTATCACCAAGAAGCTGTCTCTCACAGAACTGGGACCACCAGCCATAAAATGTGGAATGTGCTCATTAAAGAGAACAAGAGACTTCATTTGGACACAAGTTCTGGTTCAGACGCACCAGAGCTTTCAACTTCCATGAAACTGATGTCATTGTATTCTGTGGACAAAATGTTTTCATTTGATATTAGATTGGTTTCTGTGTGATGTTCAATGCCTGATCTACAGATTTGCCAGGAAATTCCTAAAGTTACAAAGGGACTTCAACTCATCACCATGCTTTCCTTTGTGTGTAGACACAAAGTTGAAATAGAGAGACTCACCTTTTTTACTTCTTTTAATCTGTGCAACATACACATGGACTATTTCCACCAGCTACAATTATTTTATTATTGTATCACATTTTTAAGTGTTACAATTGTTTAATTAGTAATGTCCAGATTAGGTCATTTATAATTTGATTTTGCTTGCATTTATTATTCATGTATGTTTTAGTGTTTACTGGGTGTTGCATAAGACAAGACCAGGCATCATGAATAACATTTAATTTGTTACAGCATTGTAAGGGACCACATATAAGACCTTAAGATTCTATGCAGTTAATGTTGCTGTTTAACCATTCCGACTTCTCTGCTTATTTGAGTGTCAAAGTGATCATTACATGTTTATTGTGTTATGGTGTGATGGAACTTTGAGCGTGATGAAAAGAGGAAAGCTTAGTTATCCCAGATTTAGGAGCGATCCAAACAAAATAGTTTGATTCCTGATCTAAAAGAGGTGGAACTCTTCACCACTGGTTGAACTAAATTCTCCGCCCTGCAGTGACCACTGCCCCAGGGGTATTTAAACCAGTGACACCCTAGAGGAATCGGATTTCCCTCTATCTTCAAACTTCTTTCACCTTCTCTTTTTGCGTCGCATAACTTTTCTTTAATTTTCCTTTGTTCTTAAATTTTGTAAACCTAAACACGAAACACGAACGAACAACGATTTTTGTTACGTTAGAAAGTCATCAAGAAACTCCGCGAAACTGAAACTATTACAACCAGTCCTTAATTGACTCGCTATTTTTGATCGAACTAATTAAATTAGATTCCAGCCGTTTCCTTTTTTTGGGCTAGTTTAAGTAGCGCTGACGCTTGGAAACACCTTGGAAGTCCAGCCTGGCTGACTGTTACTTCGCTGAACCCGAGCCGTCATCATCACCGCGGGTGACGATTCCTGGCCCAGAGGCCGTGGCACCTGGACCAGAGAGGGCACGCCTGCTCAACCCACCGGTAACGGGAGACGCTGCACAGCGGCTACAGCTCCAAACTAAGGCAAAACGAACATCTCTGATCCTCTGAGAATTCTGGTGTTTCTCAAAGCGCTTAAATTGAACATCCCAAATTCATTAGTTATCCTTAGATTCGAACTAGTTAGAGACAAATACTCTTTTCGCTTGATCAAAGCCATCACACACTCAGGTCTTGACCACTCTTTGGTTTTTCACTCATTGATTCATTCACTGTTCATCATCTCATTCTGATCGTTCTCTCATTTTCTGTTCTGTTTTTTTGAGTATTTCCATATTATGTTATTCATATATCCAGTAGTGTTAGATTAATAAAACGTTAAAAGGAACCTGGTTTTGTGTGCATTGCTCTTCAGATTTAAGCAGAGGTCACTGAACCGCGACAAGAATTCACGGCATAAGAGACTGATTTAGTTTTATCACAAGAAAGTGGTTATTGTTGTTCATGAGTGGTAACTCATTGAATTGATATCTGGCGTTGACTAGATTGATACAAGCGTGGTTTCAGATTTAAAACAAACCTGGTGCCCCAACTTCGAGGTATATTAATGTTTCTGCATTAATATCAAACTTTTAATAATTTGAATCCGCTACATGCACAGGGAACCTTTGCAAACTGCCGCAAAAAAGAGAAGATCTACACTTCGTATCTATGTTGGGGATTTCCAAGTGTCCCTGAAGGTCACAGAGCTTCCCTCAGGGTCCGTGTAACCTGCAGTTCATATCGCGTTGTCCCTGCTGCTGGTAAGTATGTGGTGTGGATTTGTTCATGAAGATGTTATTGTTTTTATGTGGTACAGAGCGTACATTTCAGAGCTAAAATGACAGGAAATGACAATTTGAAACCCAAGAAGTGAAAAATATGAAAAATTTAACTTGTGTTATCTTAAACACTGGTCTAAAAGCTAAAGTAATTAGCGGTAGTTGACCGCGGTGAAGTTAGTTTGACGTTGGACGTTCAACAGACATTCGACCGAAAGTACCTCCAGACAAGCGGTCCGTGTTTGAACAAGCGATACGCGTTTCATGTTCGCCACGCGGACACGGAAGGAGACCGCTCGCCACATGAAGACGTTGACTAAGGGACCGTGGATAAATTATGTGCACAACCATTTACATGAGGAACTAGTCATGTTGCATATTTCTCTATAATATATTTGTATAAGTAATACTGTAATATTGCAATACCACCCAAACCATGTCACCTAATGGTCCAAGACCTGCTCCAAAATGTGTGTCTACGTCTCACCATCTCAGTCTGGATTCTCTGACTCTGTTGCTTATACATGCAACGTGAGCTGTCCCTCTGATGAGCTTGTTCCTGATTCTGTCCAATCTTGTCACTTCTAAGCTCAGCATTTTCATGTCCGCTACCTTTATCTCTGCCTCTTGTCTCTTTCTCACTGCTATCATTTTCCAACTGCAGAGCAGAGCTGGTCTCACCACTGTCTTGAAAACCTTTCTTTTGAGTCTTGCTCAAACCTCTTTTCAACACTCGCCATCACACTGAACTGTTGACCCCGAGTACGTGAACCCCAGCACCTTCCTTACCTCATGGCATCAGTGGTGCTCTTACGGGGCATGAAACCATACTCGACACCAGAATGCTTCTCCTCCATTCTTTAGGCATTATCTCACTCTCAAACAAACTGGTTGGAAACTCCACCGCTGTCTCTTCTGGACACTTTCACACCTCTACAGGTACGTCGTCAGGACCAACATCCTTTTCACTCTTCCTTCTCAGAGCTTTCCTCACCTTATCTGTTTCTGTTTTTTTCTGCTCCACAACATCCACATCTTCCTCCCTTCTTTCCCTGTCATTCTCCTCATTTATCAGCTCCCCAGAATCCTCCTTTTATCTTCTCTGTACACTCTCCTGGGTTGTTAGCACCTTTCTATCACTGTCTTTAATTACCCTTATCTGTTGCACGTCCTTCCCAACTCTATCTCTCTGTCTGGCTAGCCTGTACAAGTCCTTCTCTTCTTCCTTCGTGTCTAATCTGTCATACAGCTCATAGTAAGCTTTCTGTTTGGCCTTTCCACCTCTTAACTCTGCTCTGAGCTTCATTTGTAGTCCTGTCTACTTTCTCCAGTTCTTTCTACATCCCACTTCCTTTTATCCAACCTCTTCCTATGGATGCATTCCTGTACTTCCTCATTCCACCGCCAAGTCTTCTTTCTTTCATCCAGATGACATACCAAGCACTTTCCTACCTGTTTCCCTGATAACCTCTGCTGTAGTTTTCCAGTCAATGCACCAGCACCCTGTAGGTTAACAGCATCGGTTGTCGTTGTTAACCCAGACCTGAACTTATCCAGTATGAAATTCTTATGGACGATTTACGTAGTTGTTATTGGCAAGTTTTACGCCGGATGCCCTTCTTAATGCAACACTCTCTATTGATCCAGGCTTAGGATTGGATCAATAGAGATATGAATAATATTTTTGTGTTAATGAAACAACAAATATGGATGTGCTCCAACAAGGAGATAAAGACACACATTTTGGAGCAGGTTTTGAACTAGTAGGTCATATGGTGTGGACGGTATTGAAATATTACAGTAATATTTATACTAAAATATTATAGACAAATATGCCAGATGATTTGATCCTCATAAAAATAATTGTGCCCTATGAAGGAGATGTAGATGAACATTTTAGAGAAGGTTTTGAACCAGTAGGTCATATGGTGTGGATGGTATTGAAATATTACAGTAATATTTACAGAAGAATATTATAGAAAAATATGCAACATGACTATTTCCTCATAAAAATGGTTGGGCCCTGTAAAGGAGATGTAGACACACAGTTTGGAGCAGGTTTTGAACCTGTAGGTCGTATGGTGTTGATGGTATTGAAATATCACTGTAATATTTACACAAAAATATTATAGACAAATATGCAACATGACTATTTCCTCTTAAAAATGGTTGTGCCCTGTGGAAGTGATGTAGATGAACATTTAAGAGAAGATTTTGAACCAGTAGGTCATATGGTGTTGATGGTATTGAAATATTACAGTAATATTTATACTAAAATATTATAGACAAATATGCAAGATGATTTGATCCTCATAAAAATAATTGTGCCCTATGAAGGAGATGTAGATGAACATTTTAGAGAAGGGTTTGAACCAGTAGATCATATGGTGTGGATGGTATTGAAAAATTACAGTAATATTAACACAAAAATATTATAGAAAAATATGCAACATGACTATTTCCTCATAGAAATGGTTGTGCCCTGTGAAGGAGATGTAGATACACAGTTTGGAGCAGTTTTTAAACCAGTAGGTCATATGGTGTGGATAGTATTGAAAAATTACATTAATATTTATAGTAAAATATTATAGAAAAATATGCAATATGGCTATTTCCTCATATAAGTGGTCTTGTTCTGTGTCTGCGTAGCGAACACGAAACGCGGATCACTTGTTCAAACACGGACTGCTTATCTGGAGGTACTTTCGGTCAAATGTCTGTTGAATGTCCAACGTCAAACTAACTTCACCGTGGTGAACAGTTGACAATTATGCTAACTATAGGAAAAATACACATTAGCAGTAGTAGCTTGGCGTGATGCGGGAGCACGCAGCGGCTCTTTATGGTTTGTATCTCAGTCTACTGTATCTCAGACTACCGCTACTTATTTTAGTTTAGTGATGCTACATCTTTTAAATATTTAATAGACAACTGTAATAATCATGTAAATCCCTTTACAGCAGACAACAGATTGTAAATGTTGAACTCCATGTCATGACTGCAGGACTAAGCAGATCTACAATGACTCATTAATGCAGCTTAATGTTTGTTCCTACGTATGTTTATGCCATGTGTTTTGTCAGCTTGAGACTGCACAGGAACAATGAACAGTATTTGCTGTATGAAACTAAGAAAGACTATACTACCCAACACAAGTTTAAACCACTAAGCTGCTGTTGCCTAAACATGATTAAGACATTCTATTGAAATTATTTTAACTTCATTAAGCTCTTCAGGGATAAATATAAACATTTATTAAACATCCACTATTTGGACTGCAAGAGCTTGTTTGTCTTAAATTAAAGGGAATGGTTACTTAATTCTTATGTTGACTATGCACTATATATTCCAGAATATTTAGATTTTTATAGACTCTTAATACAAACTCTGTGTTGTGAAAAATGTTAGTTCTGCCAAATGTTTAATTTATGAAAAACTAACGTTTTGCTCTTGTCTCTAATAGTCTGCCAGTGTTAGTGTTGCTGCCTGACCTGACGATAAGTTCAAACACATAGAAAGCTAATGGATATAAAGGTGCATCAAGGAACAGATGTGGCTCACTTGGTAGAGTAGTGCCTCATCAGTGCAGTTGTCAAAAACAGTTACCTCATAAGGATGAATAAAGTAGCTCGACTGTCACTGCAGTGTTTATATTCCTACACTGATTCACATCCACTGACTGGGTGATTATGAAACCAATCGTTTTCTATTGATCAAAGCAGAATAGTGATGGTTTTCTTTAGTATTATCACTAAACCTTATTGTTCAACTACTAAACTTTGATAAAAACTTGATATTGTACATGATTTTTTCTATTCATTTTTAATTATGTTTTTTGTGCCTTGCAGGTGCTGTCTGTGATCATCACCTCTCTTGTCCCTATAATTTGGCTTATTCTGTCTATCCTGTCCCACCTACCACCTCTATCTAATATTTGGAAATTCTATCTGTTGTATCTCTCTACTGTATCCACTCTATCTAAGCAGTAGTATATAATCTAGCATACCAGACCTCCTTTATAGTTTTACATTAGGTATTACTGAAAGGCTCAGAAATCTGTAACGTAATCAATAACAAAACTATACTAATATAAAGGTTATTATGCTGGTAGGTGCTAAGAGTTGAGCACAGGACAGCAATTAAAGGCATATTAGAGGATAATAGACTATTAATATATTATTAGCAATTACTATAAACACAGTTTGACTTTATTCATCAACTTGTTTGTTTCATATTTAAGAAATATTTTAGTTGTATTATTACAGGCCTAGAAGCTTTTCTGAGTGACACCAGGCAGTTTTTTGCCTGTGATTAGAAATCTCCAGAAATCTCGGCTCTACTGACGTCAACACAGTCACTTATTTGGTTTGACATTTGTGAACTTGGAACACAATGCCAAGGAAGAATAAGAGGTCCCAAGGCGCAAATCAGCGGTGGCAGAAGCTGAAGGAGTCTGACTGTGCAGCAACTGGTGAACAAGTAGAATGTCCTGGTCCTCAGACAACCACCAAGGTAACTGAAAATTGTTCAGGTAAAAGTGTACAGCAGGTGGGTCTACGTCCTGAACCATCTGTCCCAAGAGTTCCTCATGCTGATGTGTTGAACAGAGGACATGAAAGTGATGCTGCATGTATAGCTGGACCTTCTAATGCTGACCAGGTAAACAACACAGGTCAAAGTGTGTTCCACTTCTACCCAAAACGTCATATGCTGATGTGTTGAAGGCAGGACTTCAGACTGGTGCTGCTTGTGTAGCTGGACCGTCTTGTGCACACACTGTAGACCTGGGAGTTCAGCCTAATGAAACCTGTGTACGTGCATCCCGCAGCCAGGCTTCTATGAGGTATGGTAGATCCAGGAACAGCCAATGCACCTGTAACTCACTGACCTTTCTTGCGTTCTTTTATGAGAACAAAAACTTCACTAGAGCAGATGATAATCTTGTTTTGGATAAAGGTGATGTGATGTATAAAGAGGCCCAAAGAAGGTTTCCTGCTAGTGTACATCTGGCTACTGATGAGCTCCCTGATAAAGCAGCAGCACGCAGACATGTATATCAAGTTGACATGACACAACCTTCCCGCTACGGCACATTGGGAGATCCTTTACCTGGAGCTGTGGACAGTTTCCTTGACCTAAAAGCAAGTTTGAGCTGTTTGTTATCTGGAGTGCACTGCGCATTGTTGATGATGACAGGATTATGTATTGCAGTGTTCAGAACCAGATCAAACAGGTATGGGTTTTTTTGAACCTCACTCAAGAACAGCTAAAGGTTTGCCTTTACCCATGGGATCAAATAGTCTTGGTACTGCTGTGATGCTCACATTTACACATCTCAGTGACATGATTGACAGACTCACCAGAAGTCACCAGATTTTGGGGACACAATCCTCCTGTACATAGGAAATGAAGCCTGTGGAATTCTACAACCTGAATGATGCTGTCCAGCCTATAGAAAGCAGATGTACACCTCACATAACTGTGGCACATGCTCTGTTGCATAATGCTAAGCCCGAATCAAGCTCTGCAATCACTGGTCTTTGTGACAACCATGACACTACATTGTCTGCTCCACTACTGAACCCTGTCATAAGTATGTCTGATAACATTTTACAAGGTTTGTCAACTAACCTAACTGCAGTGGAATTAGAAAAAGTTCATCTCGTTCTAGCTGATACACAAATCCGACATGAGATTGAATCAAGCTTGTCTACTGCAAAGACAACAACTGTTGATCTCTGTCAATCTTCTTGTAAACTGTCAAAACTTAATAAAAACAGAAGGAGAAAGTTTAAGATGAGACAGATACTGAAAGAAAAAGGTCTACAAAGAAAAGAAAATCAAAAAAGAAAGTAGAGTGAAAAGTATGCTTCAGATAAAACTTACAGGGCAAATAAAATTTTCTATATCAGCAGGAAATATCAAAGCAATCCTGAATTTTGACAAAATAAAATAATTAATAAAAATTTCCAGTACAGAGACAATGTTGATTTCAGAAAGAAACAACAACAATACATGACTGAACACTACAGACATGATGCTGGTTTCAGGGAGAAACAGAAATGTAACTAAACGTTACAGATGTGACGCTGGTTTCAGGGATAAACAGAAGAATTATATAACTGAGTGTTACAGACATGATGCTGCTTTCGTGGAAAAACAGAAGCGTTATATAACTGGGCGTTACAGACATGATGCTGCTTTTGTGGAAAAACAGAAGCGTTATATAACTGGGCGTTACAGATGTGATGCTGGTTTCAGGGAGAAACAAAAGCACTATCTAACCAACCGTTATGAACTCAATGCTGAATTTAGACAAAGGCAGCGATCATACATGACTCAGCGTTATGCACATAATGTTGCATTCAGGATTCGACACAAAGAACTCACTCATAACAGCTGATGAGGAACAGGTATAGAAACAATCTTGCATTTAGGATAATGCACAATATGAGATGTGCAATGAAAATAAAGAGGAAATACAGACGGTATAATAATCATACATGGCAATTTGACAACAGTTTAATCCAAGAGGCTACAGCTGTTTTCAGATCCCAAATAAAGGCTGGTCCTACTTATGTCTGCACTGTCTGTCATAAGGCATCATTCCCAAACCAAGTACAAGTCTGTAAAAGGTCATCTCACACTAAACATGAAGATGTAGTGTCCACATGTTTCACTGCAAAGTATGTTCATGTCTGTGACAATGTCTGCACTAATGAACAACAGTGCAAGGTGCCAGACGAGAGAAAGAAAGAGTGGATCTGTCACACGTGTCATAATCACCAAAAAGGGGACCATGCCTCACCTTGCTGTAGCCAACAACCTGGAACTCGCTGACATTCCTGCTGAACTGTGTGACCTGAACATACTGGAGAGACATCTGATAGCAAAGTGCATCCCATTTGCTAAGATTGTTCCACTTCCCAAAGGCAAACAGAGAGCAATACATGGTAATGTGGTGTGTGTTCCATCTGAGCTACAGGAGACAGTGGATGCTTTACCCAGAGTGAGAAGTGAGTCTCAGGTCCTGAGAGTGAAACTGAAGAGACGCTTGTGTTACAGAGGTCATCAGATGTTCCAGACTGTAACCTGGTCTAAACTAGTGCAGGCTCTGCATAAACTAAAGCACATCCATCCTGAGTATGAAGACATAACTATTAGAGATGAACCTGAGTTATGTGACCCAACACTTACAGATGAGGAGGATGATGATGAGAGTGAAACAATGGCTGATGATGAATATGGGGAAGATGAACTCATGCAAATAGACAGGTGTGAAATTAATGCATTTCATGAAAATGAGCAACAACACATCGACCTACTGCCACATAATGATGATCAACCTGAGGAGATGAGAGAAGACACTGAACAGGAAGGAGACATGCCTAACGGGGGTCTGGTTTTAGAATCATGTCTGCAGCCACCTGATGTTGCTGAGGAGATTTTATGTTTCAGTGAAGGCATCTACTCTGTTGCTCCAGCAGAAAAAAACAATCCAGTGAGCTTCTTTAAAACACCCAACCTGGAGGCCATGGCTTTCCCTGTTCAGTTACTGAACAGGGAAAGCCATGGCAGGGAAAGCCACAAGCAAATACTTTAAATCCAGGCTTTTCTGTATTGATGAACGCTTTGCCAGAGACACAAACTATCTGTTCTTTGCACAGTTTGTCACTGAAATACATTTGGCTACTTCAAGCATGATGATCCAATTACGCAAAGGAAAACCTGTGACTCGAGATGGACGCAGAATAACATCTAGAATGTTACAAGACAAACGAGAGGTTGAGAAGCTGGTGAGGAACAAAGATGCCATCAGGTTCATGCAGCCACTCAGAGGAACACCAGCATACTGGGAGAAAACCACTAAGGATCTGTTTGCCATCATCAGACAGTTGGGAACTCCTACACTTTTCTGCACATTCTCAGCAGCAGAAATGCGTTGGCCTGAAGTGATTGAGGCAATAAAACGTCAGCAGGGTGAGGAAGTCAACTTTGATGAACTGAGCTGGACAGAAAAAACTGACATTCTGAGAAGCAATCCTGTGACAGCAATGCGCATGTTTGATAAACGTGTCGAAGCACTGTTTAGAGACTTGATCTTGTCCAATGCTGTCCTTGGTAAGGTTGTGGATCATTTTATCAGACTGGAGTTCGAGAATCGGGGTTCCCCTCACATACACTGTCTTTTGTGGGTAGAAGGTGCACCTGAGTTTGAAATAGACGTACATGACAGCTCAGCTTCCTGACCAACACACACAACCTGACTTGTACAAGAAAGTCACAGAAGTACAAGTACACAGCAAAAAACACTCAAGGTCGTGTTTCAAGTACTTTGGAGAAGATTGTTGATTTGGATTTCCCAAACCACCAGCCAGCAGGACAATGATAGTCAGACCCAAAGAAAGCACAGACGACTCCCTTTCACTGGAGGAAGCAAAGAACAAACTCAGGCCATTAAACAGACCTGAATGAACCTGAGGTCAGCGTCCCTGGGTTTACAACAGCTCCTGACACAAAGTGAATTAACACTCACAGAATATAATCAATGCCTCCGTTTGGTGATGAAGTCCAGTTCAGTGGTACTGAAGCGTGATCCAAAGGACTGCTGGGTAAACGCATATAACCCACATCTGCTGGAAGCCTGGGATGGAAACCTAGACCTGTCGTACATCTTAAACCCTGCCAGTGTTGTAGTTTACCTATGTTCATACATGTGTAAGAATGAGAGTGGACTGTCTGAGTACCTGAAAACAGTCATCCAGAACTGCAACACAGACGGTGTTAATGAATGTGATGAGATGAGGGCAGTCATGCAGGCCTACTCAAAGAAGAGAGAGATCAGTTCTCAGGAATGTGTGGCTCGAGCTTGTGGGATTCACATGAAAAAGTGTTCACGTGGTTTCGTCATCATACCGATGTCACAGCTTGATGAAACCACCCCAGAAAGTGAAAATGTGTGGATGACGTCTCTGACTCACATGTACAAGTGCAGACCAGAAACACCACAGTATGAGGTGATGTGCTTGGCTGACTTTGCAGCTACATGCAGAATTGTATATGGTCAACAGAGTAAAAGCAAAGACGTATTACCTCTGCTGAATGACATGGGCTTTGTTCAGATGAGAAAGAATGATAAGCCTGCTGTCATCAGATTTTACCGTCCATCAGAGAAAAAGTATCCTGAGAAATACTATGGAGCTTTACTAAAGCTGTACCTTCCATTTCGATCTGACCTGCAGCTGAAAAGTCCTCATTTTCGCACATATGAGTCCTTCCACAACAGTGGCTGTGTAAGGCTGCTGTATTGCGAACATCCTGAGACAGTCAAAGCTATTGTCAAACGAAACAAGGACAAATATGAGAAGCACAGTAAAGAGATTGAGGAAGCCATTGAAGAGTATGAGGAGAACAGAGGTGTGATTGATGAATGGAGTAATCTGGCACCTGAGTCTGAACTTGTAAGACTGGAATGTAACGATGAACTGGAATCCAGGGAACCACAAGATGAACGGGAACAGGAGAACATTTCAGATTACAGTCGTCAGGCTAATGCTGCCACAGAAATCAGAGCCATGAGAGAACCTCCTGCTATTGACCCCACTGTGCTACGACACATGTATCAGAACCTGAACCAGAAGCAGGCCTGTGTGTTCTATAAAGTCAGAGACTGGTGCATCAAACGTGTGTGTGGTCTGATTCCTGAGCAGTTCTACTACATCAATGGTGGAGCTGGAACAGGAAAGTCTCATCTCATTAAATGCATCCACTCAGAGGCCTCTAAGATACTGAGTAGACTGCCCAGACACTGTGATGAGACTGACATGTCAAGTCCCACTGTGCTCTTGACGTCCTTTACTGGAACTGCAGCCTTCAACATATCAGGCTCAACACTGCACTCGTTGCTCAAATTGCCCAGAAGCCTTAAGCCTCCATTTCAGGGACTTGGTAACCAACTGGATGAAGTTAGAGCTGACCTGTTAAATGCTTAAATCCTCGTTATTGATGAAGTGTCCATGGTGTCTAAACCTCTGTTTGCCTACGTAGATGCCAGACTAAAGCAGATCAAAAGCAGTTACAGAAACACTGTCTCTGCTCCACAGCAACACTATCAGCATTGATGCAGAGGACTACAAGAAAGAGCCTCAGACAGGTAGAATGACTCTACAGTCCACACCACTAAAAGGAGGTAAGAGTGAGTTACCAGACACACTGCTAGTGGCTGAGGGAGCTCGAGTTATGCTCACCAGGAACCTGGTTGTGTCTCAGGGGTTAGTAAATGGTGCATTTGCTACTCTGGTCAGAGTTGTGACCTCTGGACCAAACACACATGTCTCTAAGCTTGTACTGAAGATGAATGAACAATCAGCTGTAAGGAATTCATCATCAGACAACCTTGTGTACATAGACAGAGCTGAGGAGAACCTGAAGCAGAAAGGAGTTTTTCGCAGAGAGTTCCCCATCAAGCTGGCGTTTGCATGTACCATTCACAAGGTTCAGGGTATGACCACTAACTCAGCTGTGGTGTCACTGAAGCATGTGTTTGAAGCTGGCATGGCTTATGTTGCTCTCAGCAGGTTGACCTCTCTCAGTGGACTACATCTTCTAGACATGGATGAGAGGAAAATCTACGCCAACCCAGAAATCACTGCTGCTCTGGAAACCATGAGACAAGTCAGCTTGAAGGACATGATGCCTCTTCTTAAAATAAGCCCTTTACTGAGCAGACATGACACTCTGACCATTGTCCACCATAACACAGAAGGTCTAGCATCTCATGTCACTGACATTAAAGCCCACCATGAGCTGTGTCTGGCAGATGTTTTGTGTCTAACGGAAACTCATCTACATGGTTCCTTTGTAGCAGAGAGTCTCCATCTAGATGGCTACAAAATGTTCAAGAGGAACAGGCACCTGTCATACACACAGTTTCCACACATGGCAAGCAGAGGTGGGGGTGGAGTGGCTGTTTATGTAAGAGACCACATTCAAGTTCATGAGAAAATATACTTACATAATGTGACTGACCTTGAGTTTGTGGCTTTGAAGGTTGAAGCTCCACTGCCTGCACTGATTGCAGCTGTCTACAGACCTCCTGACTACAGCCTAACATCCTTCTTATCCAACCTAAGGAGTCTTCTGGATGCACTTGAGATCATTGACTGTCATCCCATCATTGTCTGTGGTGATTTTAATGAGAATCTTATGTCTTCTGACAACAAGCCAATACTGGAGCTGTTCAGGTCTAGAGGATATGACAAAGTGGTCACTGATGCTACCACAGAAAAGAACACACTGCTGGACCACATCTTCATCTTACGACCAAACCAGTGTCTTCACAGTGGTGTGATGAGAACGTACTACAGCTACCATGACCCTGTGTTCTGTGTGCTGTCCTCATGATAAGGTCAGGTGAGTTGCACAGTAACATCTATCTGCTTAACATGGAAAAAATAACTGCATAACACAGAGTGTTAATACAAACATAAGAGTGACTAACATAAAATGATTAAGTAGAATAAATCATGTCGTTGTTTACAAAAATGTATGTAAAAATATTCAATTATATAGTTAAAACATACAAATAAAGCAAGGTAATTGCATCAAACACTAACTAGTGGATCCTCTGTGGATCCTGGCTCCACAACCAGGCTCTGGAAACTTGAAATCACTGCTTTATTCAAGTGACCAGTTACACTTGTTTGGTTCTAACAGAATATGAATGTTCTTTGTTCTCGTTGTTACAACGACGCGTAACTGATTAACTGTTACTTAGTGTTAATGTCTTTATATTTAAGTTCCTGAAGGTAAATAAAATTCACTGATCTAATGTTGTCTATTAAGGTTCCCATAATATTTTAAAACTAAACATATGTGTTAGTCTAATAATGGAGGTTTACAACGTATTTAGTAACATATTTGGTTTGGTTCTTTTTCATTAGGTTTATATTGTTGATATTTTCTCTTTCTGGGATGGTAAATGCACAGGCCAATAGTGTGTTAGCAGCTGTTGTACATAGCTGCCAACACACGTTTACATTGACTATGTGTTAGTGTAACACATAGTCCCCCCCAGCTAAAACCCCACTTTGTTTGTTTTATATTGTTTTCCTTTGGCAAATCCAGTTTTCATTATTTGTCTTCTAAATAATTGTTATTACACTATATTGTCAAAACTTTTAGAACCCTTGAAACCCTTGATCAGGCATGAATTCCCATACTTTGATGTGGAGGAGCTTGACTGACATTAGTCCTGACTTCCACCTGATATAACATTTTTAGGATGGTTAGAGTGGAGACTGTGAGCCAGGTTTTCTCCAAAATTATAACCTGACCTCATGGATGTTCTTCTAGAGCAATGGAAGAGGCCTTTTTTTGCCACTCCTGTATAACACAATAGAACTCAGAACAGTATCTGAATGGTTTCCTTTTTAATATTTGATGTTTATGTTTTCCAATGCAAAGTATTTTGGGTATATTTATGGTTCCTGTTTTGTTTTAGATTTATTAGACATTATTTTTTAAATGTTTCTTCTTTCTTTTTTCAAACAATGTTATGAATACATATATGTTTTAAAATTTTAATGGTAAGTTTATGGCCCCACATTGGAACAATACTGTACGAGAACAGTCTACAACTTTGTGATCAGTGAAATCTAAATTTTACTCTCATCTTCTTAACATGTAATTTTTGATACATGTTGATTGTTCATCGGCTCAGTCTCCGTTGTGCACTGTGTTTTATCAAAACCATCAAAGAAAGAAGAACATAAAGATCTCTTAATTATTTATTTATTTATTAGTTAGTTAGTTAGTTTGATTTCTTATTAAAATATGTCTTGGTGTGTACTGGGTGTGCAGACAATTAACTCATGACAAAAACACAAGTTATCATGTAACTTTATTTCAGATACCTATCAGCTGACACATGAATGTCTATCCCACCTCCAAGGCTGTACGTGGACATGCTGTAATATTAGATCTGTTTCCTTGGAGAGAAGATTTGATGATGATTCTCGTATGTTTTCTGTGATGACATTTGCATGTTACAAACACCCAAGACCAGAAAAAACGGAACCCACAAGCAGTAACAGGTGAGGATGGCAGAATACCAAACGATTTTTAATATTACTACACAAAACAAAGGATCACTACAGAGTAGGAAAAAGGTTCATCAACTAAACTGAGGAGCACTGCGAAGCAGGACCAAACAAACTAGACAGAGGAATGATACCAAACAGAAGTAACTTCCAAACAAAATCAGGACACAATAGGTTGTTGCACTGAGTAGGCAAAATATAACAAAGAGTAACAAGGCTTTCACACACTACAGAGTCAGGCTCTACATCGCTCTACAAACGTAGCCAAATTTAGGAGTAACAGGGCTGTTCACAATCCAAACTAAACAAAAAAAACAACTGTCATACATGAAGCCAGATGCAAACAGAGAGTCCACCATGACACACTGACAACTGGAGGAGTCTTCATCCTCCACTTAAATAGTCCCCCAGTTAATGATGTTCCCGGAAGGAAACAGCTGCTCAATGCCGCCCTCTGAGGTTGGGAGGAGACTCACAACATTGCATCCTTTGCCTCAACTGCTCCAGGACTGTGACAATCACGTTACAATAACTAAGACATCATGTTGCAGCAGACCACATTGCAGCACCAAAGAAGTGACTCTGCTGGACCACACAGATGAATGCTGTACCACCTGCTGATCCTTTTAGTTCTTCAAAAGACAGTATGATTCCTACCAAACTTAGCCTCACCTTCCTTTTTCCTCTGGGACAAACGATAAACCACACCGACCACAGCTGACCTGCCAATCAACAGCAGACATTAGTGATGTGTCGTTCGTGAACGATTCGTTCAATATGAACTAATCTTTTATGTGACTCGGGAGGAACGGGTTGTAGCAATCCACGTCTGGACTGAGGTAACCTGACCTACATGTGAACTTACAGTAACTCCCTCCTTTGAAGAGCCTCTACGTCCTCTCCAGTCCCCAGAGATAAGGGACCCTGAACCTTTCTCCACCACAGGAGGCTGGTTTCTATCATAACAGGCACCAATTAGCGCCAACATCTCAAATGTCCACATCAAAGAACCACGAGTCCACTTTGTTGATCTACCTGTAAATCTCACAGGATTCCACCTCTGCTTATCATGCCAAAAGGACAGGCTGTCACATTTATCACTGAGAAGCTGCCTCTCCTAGAACTGGGACCACCAGCCATAAAATGTGGAATGTGCTCATCAAGACAACGAGAGACTTCATTTGGACACAGGTTCTGGTTCAGATGCACCAGAACTTTCAACTTCCATTAAACTGAAACCATTGTATTTTGTGGACAAAATGTTTTCATTTGGTATTAGATTGGTTTCTGTGTGATGTTTAATGCCTGATCTACAGATTTGCCAGGAAATTCCTAAAGTCACAAAGGGACTCCAACTTATCACCACGCTTTCCTTTGTGTGAAGGCACAAAGTTGAAATACAGATACTCACCTTCTTTACTTATTTTAATCTGTGCCTCATACACATAGACTATGTCCACCAGCTACAATTATGTATCCTCATTATTGTATAACATTTTTAAGTGTTACAATTGTTTAATTAGTAATATCCAGATTAGGTCATTTATAATTTGATTTTACTTGCATTTATTATTCGTGTATGTTTTAGTGTTTACTGGGTGTTGCATTAGACAAGACCAGTCATGATAAATAACATTACATTTGTTACAGCGTTGTAAGGGACCACGTATAAGACCTTAATATTCTATGCATTTAATATTGCTGTTTAACCATTCTGACTTCTCTGCTTATTTGAGTGTCAAAGTGATCATTACATGTTTATTGTGTTATGGTGTGATGGAACTTTGAGCGTGATGAAAAGAGGAAAGCTTAGCTATCCCAGATTTGGGAGCGATCCAAATCAAATAGTTTGATTCCTGGTCTGAAGAGGTGGAACTCTTCACCACTGGTTGAACTAAATTCTCCGCCCTGCAGTGACCACTGCCCCAGGGGTATTTAAACCAGTGACACCCTAGGCGAATCGAATTTCCCTCTATCTTCAAACTTCTTTGACCTTTTCTTTTTGCGTCGCATTACTTTTCTTTAATTTTCCTTTGTTCTTAAATTTTGTAAACCTAAGTTAAACTTAGAAACACGAATAAACAACGATTTTTATTACGTTAGAAAGTCATCAAGAAACTCAGCGAAACTGAAACTCACAACCAGTCCTTAATTGAGGAATTGTGGAATACCTTCAAAGTCCAGCCTGGCTGACTGTTACTTTGCTGACCCCGAGCCGTCATCATCACCGCGGGTGACGATTCCTGGCCCAGAGGCCGTGGCACCTGGACCAGAGAGGGCACGTCTGCTCAACCAACCAGTAGCGGGAGACGCTGCACAGCGGCTACAGCTCCAAACTAAGGCAAGACGAACATCTCTAATCCTCTGAGAATTCTGGTGTTTCTCAAACTTCTAAAATTGAACATTTCAAATTGATTAGTTATCCTTAGATTCGAATTAGTTAGAGACAAATACTCTTTTCGCTTGATCAAAGCCATCACACACTTGACCATTCTTTGTGTTTTCACTCATTGATTCATTCACTGTTCATCATTTCATTCTGATCGTTCTCTCATTTTCTATTCTGTTCATTTGAGTATTTCCATATTATGTTATTCATATATCCAGTAGTGTTAGATTAATAAAACGTTAAAAGGAATCTGGTTTTGTGTGCATTGCTCTTCAGACTTAGGCAGAGGTCACTGAACCGCGACAAGAATTCACGGCATAAGAGACTGATTTGGTTTTATCACAAGGTTATTGTTGTTCATGACTGGTAACTCATTGAGTTGATATCTGGCGTTGACTAGATTAATACAAAAATGGTTTCAGCTTTAAAACAAACCTGGTGCCCCAACTTCGAGGTATATTAATATTTCTGCGTTAATATCAAACTCTTAATAATTTGAATCCGCTACATATTATTGGTGCCTCGTGTGAGGCGCTTTTTCATACCTTTGCTTATCTGAGAACGTTGCGAACCATAGTTCGGTTGAATAGAATCAGTTGTTGGTGCATTTCCTGTTTGACTTTGGAGAAAAAATTGATCTGAAGCTTAGGTGGTTTACAATTAAACGAGTGTACCCGGCCGTGCGCTGTGGAGTGTTGTTGTTTAAGTCCGCGCCACGCAAGTCCTCCAGCCGAAGGGGCGTGCAGATAGTAAAGCGTTGCTGACGAAGTCAGAAATACGTAGAAGAAGAATATTGTTTTGATTGAAGTGTGTTTGCAAACATTGTTATAACTGAGCGTCGCCGTACGCTTGTGTGAAATTAAAGGCCTTGTTGGCGAGTTCCTTGGTTGCTGCGTGTTCCAGAACTAAGGGCTGCGCCCTGGATTAAGTCGATTCTCTGCGTGTTCCAGTTAATTCACCTCTGATCCAGACCTTCCCTTTAGAGCAGCTGGATTAGCTACCCAGCTCCCTATAAACTGTTAAAACAAACTGTTTGACAGGGGATTATCTTGGTGAGTCACACGGACTCCTTGTTGTTACTGAAGAAAACCGGTTAAATAGTGAAAACGTTGAAGTTGCCCACTGTGCAATGCCAAGTGGGAAATAAATGATCCGAAGTTGTTAAGACTCGATACTATTGAGTTCAAACGTTGAACTGTTGCTAGGCCTTGAAGCCCAAAGCGTGTAGCCACCGTGCTAAACTTAAGTGTATGAACTAAGTGCTCTGACCCGCAGCCAGAGCACAACTAACCTAAAACTTTACCTGCAGCGAGCGCCTTTCAAGGGGCGTGCCCAAAAGTTGTCGGTGCTGACGTCACCGCCCTACAGCGCCTCCCAGTCGAGAGCGCCCTGTCGTCCTTAAACGGAATTAAAATCCTAGTGATACTCTCTGCCTCCACCCAGTGGCCGATTTGGTCAACTGAGTCAGAAAGCAGGCATTCCAGCAGAGTAGGCCCCAGTGCATCTCATAGTTGGATTTAAATAGCCTCAATTGTTAATAAACGTTGTTTTGCTTATGATTAGTAACAATTAATCCTATTTACTCACTTTGGATTGAATCATACATTGTAGAATTTTTGATTTTTCTTTTAATTACCTTCGTAATTTTTGACTTTTACTCTTTTGTTATTACTATAACATTCTATTTGATTGATTTTTACATGTTATCTTTGATTGTGTATAGAATTTTTTTTGGAAATAACTTTCATAAAAATCTATTATTTTGATCTACTTTGGTTAAAGAAGCGCTTGAATTTAAAAATTTTATTAGGTGCCTCCTCGCCTGTATAAAGATACAGAGCTCACTACTTCTCAACAACAGCTTGAAGAAGCACGAGACACAAACTTTGCTCTCCCAAACTACGGATGAGAATGATGAGCTAAAATCCAAAAACAAAATTCTTGAGAGTCATCTAGAGAAGGAACAACAAGTGAACCAACACTTACACCGTCAATTGGTTGTTGCTGCGAACATGCGAAATTAAACGCCTCCAAGAAAAACATGAGAAAGAATTAGCCAAGGTTAAAAGAGATCTTGATTATTCTTTTGAAATAGGGAAGACACACACTTCCCATGATGCCTTTTTCCAGCAAACAAAAAGGGAATCAATCCCTCCCAAAGAGGAGGAGCCGCCACCTGCCGTGCTCCATTCCTACCTCCCACCTGAACCACTGAGTGCACATTATTCGCACAGAAGCTCCTCACCAGTGGTTGCAAATGCATTTCCTTCTTCCCCTCTAGGTCAAAACGCATCACAAAGACCTTCTATGAGAGATTCGGATAAAATAGCACGCAACATCACGCTGGTGGTTCTCATGATACCACTGGCTACTTAAAGGACATCAGCTTTTACCTGCAAAGGTATCCACAGTCTACAAACCATGATAAGTTATATCTTATCAAATTAACCTCGAGTCGTGATGTTAGCAATTTTATTGAACGACAACCCCGCATAATAGAGACGATTATGACCTGCTATGTGATGCTCTAGAGCGGGAATACAGTGATGCTGTCCCCCAAACTGGACTTAATGCAGCTATTGCTATTAAGCAAGCCCGACGTGAAGATCCTCAGGCGTACTACCGACGCCTGCTTCAAGCCTACTTCGGCTCTAGAAATGAACCAGGAATGGAGGAAGACTTAAACTTCAAAACGCTTTTTATCAAAAACCTCCATCCTGCTACTAGCAGTCATCTTGGCATTTCAGCAAATCCATGCAACTCCACCAGCCAACACCTACAGGAACTGGCATCGTTGGGGTTTGCAAAACACAAAGAGATTCATCCAAAGAATCCTGAGCCGAGGACTGTGTTCAACATTGACACCAAACATTTGCCTCTGAGATTAGAAGGAGCCTATGATGGTGGCTCAAAGGACACCGAAAGAACTCCCTGGAGACCTCAAGATAGTCATGAACCATACAGCTTTCAGAAAACCAACCCATGGCGTAGCCATTCCAAGTCATCTTGGTCTGACAAAAGGCCAAATTCTATGAGGTATGAAAGGGAACATCCTTCCTCTGCTGCCTTTAAAGATCAACCTAACCCTCAGCACAGAAGTGACTTCCGAGTGCAAAGGGGGGACATAGGTGAACGACCACACGCACAGAACGGTTACCGTCGAGATTACACATCTCATGGTCCTTCTTGGCGCAAATCCTTTAAGAAGGAGAATAGAAATGGTTATGTGGAGAACAGAAATACCCCACATGAGCCCCACTTTGATGCCTCAGGCCTCAACGAAAACGACTTGGAGACACTTGAACAAGTTGCCCAAGACCTCAGAGAGAAAAAGAATAGAACAGCCGATGTTTTGCCCAAGCCCAGCCCAAACCCCACATGTGTGGCTGAGACACCAGAGTCTTCCAGTGCAGTCTTGGTAGTTCAGCTGGACTCACATAAGTCACCCAAGGATGATGATCCGCTCATTTCTAGGTGACCCGCCCTCCTTACAATTTCTTGGGAACCTCACTTGCACAAAAACCTCACTTAGCAGTCACTCTGGAAAACACCTTCAAACAGGAGGCTCTTCTTGACACAGCTTCCGACATCACTTTAATATTTACTGCACTGCTCAACAAACTGACATCAGTGATGCAGCAGACAGGTGTTATGGCAAAAATTGTCTCTTCCTTATTTCTATGTCTCTTCCTTACTTCTATGCAGTTATTATATGATTTATGACTTATGTTCTGCAATTAATATCTTATGTTTTGTCTTACTGTATGCATTTGACATTTCACCTACATTGTTCAATGGTTGTCTCTGCCTGATAGACTCTCAACTCTAGCTCCCAAACCCAAGGTCGGGGAGTTGTGTCTCTGTCTGTTGAAACTTGGTGCTCCTTTGTCACAGATAGTAGGACATCAGCAATGCAGGTGTGAGAATGTAAATATCTTCACACACACTGCGACAGGGAGGAGATGGTGCGTGTGCATTTTTATTTTCTTTATTATTTCAATAAATCACACAAAAGGACAACTCTCTCATCTGCTTCTTTATGGAAAATTTCCACCACAGAAATTTGCGTTGTCGGCAGGATCCCGCGGCAGGTCGTCTGTACAGTGTGACCACGGACGATAGTCCTGAGGACTAGGGTCGCTCAGCCTCCAAACCTCTACAGACATTTAGAGCTGGGAGGACTGCTCACCCATCTGGATCGCCTCTGACGAGATCCACGAACTCAGATTCAAACTCAAATCTTAACTTGGCTCGGCCCGGTGAGAGAGATTCCTTTGATTTGGGAAAAAAAAGAGATTGGAACTTTTTTTTAAATTTAGCTGAAACATTTCAATTGGTTGAAAAAAAAAAGAAATATTCTATTTGGTTGAAACACAAAATTTGAAAAAGGAAAATTAATTAGATCGGGGAAAAAAAGAAAAAAAAATCCCAATAATACATGTTCTTAATTAGGTGAAAGTCTGCTCTGGTTGGTGAGACGTCGGTTGCTAAGGGTTGGCTCGTGGAACCGAGCTTCCGTCTGTACTGAGGATACAGACATGGTTTTTTGATCTGTGCGTGGTCCACATGTGGGGGACTGAGTATAAAAGACGGCTTCTGAAAGAGGGAGCGCGTTTGCAGAGTGAAGTATTTTCAAGATACGAGGGACCCGGGCCTAGAGGGGCTCAACGTTGAGGAAATACTTTGGGAAAGGCTCTGTCGCCAGATCAGGTTGGTTCCCTTTTTACGGAGACGTCCGATAAAAAGGCATTTTAGGAAGGTTCTGGCCGGAACACACAAAAAATCTAAGGCAGGAAACCGCCGGACTCTGAAAGACGGGTTCGGGGCAATCTGAGTCTTCACCACCAGACAGCATCCGTACAAAACTAAGCGTAACTAGAAAAAGTAATTTCTCGAGAAATTACGTGGGAGAGCTGATCTGCTGCCACAACGATGACAAACGCTGATTAAGCTGCTGACGTCAAAAAGTTGACTACGTCCAAAAATTGACTACGGCAAAACGATGAAAACGAGAAAAACGATGACAAAGAATAAAACGATGACAAAAGATGGCGATTAAAAAGATGATGATTAAAAAGATGATCAAGGTCATACTATGACAAAATAAAGAGATGACAATGATTCAAAAGTTGACCAAGGTAAAAAGATGTCAAAGATTAAAAAGTTGACCAGAGTGCATTGTTGACAATCATAAATAAGCTGACTATGTTTTTTATTTGAAGAACGTATTTGTAAATAATTACCTAACTGTGTAATAGTTTAATAACTAGTAGAAATTTACCAGTTAGAAACGAAAATCTTACCATTTAAGGTAATAAATTACATTGGTGCTTTTATTTTGAAAGGATTTAGAGGTTCTGTGTGGTCAATAACTAAACTATAAAATAGTCATTAGATAGTCATAATTTATCATTCAATAGCAAGAATAGCCCTATTAAAGCAAAAATATTTAGATTAAGCCCTTTCAGAATAAAAGCACCCTAATAAGTGTGAGTGGTTATTTACTGAACTCTAAAGTAGTCTCATTAACGATTGGTAAGTATTCAGAACCAGAAAATTTCTAATCAATCTTGCCATTAAAGGTAATAAATTGTAATTGGTGCTTTTATTTTGAAAGGATTTAGAGGAAATGTGTGGGGGTAATAGCGTAACTGTCAATTAGTCTTTAAATAATCATAATTACCCATTCAAAGGCAAAACCAGTGCAGTTAAAGCTAATAATTGGCATTGGTGCTTTTATTTTGAAAGGATGTAGAGGAAGCATGTGTGGGTAATTACTAAACTGTTAATCTATCTTTAAATAGTCATAATTACCCATCTAAAAGCAGAAATATTGCTATTAAAGCTAATTATTTGGCTTGGTGCTTTTATTTTGAAAGGATTAAGAGGAAGTGTGTGCTTAATTACTACACAATCCAATAGTGTAGTTGAGTAATCAGTAATAAGCATGGAACTGCTGTCTACACTGAGCATCAGTAGTTTGACCTGTCAGTGAAATCTGCAGCTGCGCCGTCGCCATGGAGACGAAAGGCGGGAAAATCAGGCTCACTCTGCTCTGTAAAAAGCAGAGTTTCACCCTGTATAAACGGGCTTGTTCCAGCTAAACCATGATAGTTATCACAAAAATTATTTCATTTTATGAGTCCCAAGGCTTCAATGAGCAAATGGTGTGAATTTTATGTTTAAAGCTCCCTGATCATACAGCTTTTCACTCTAAAGAATATTGGACTTTAATGTCTCAGTAAGGTCTCTGTAAATTTTCATTCCATAAAACTCTTTAGATCGTCCACACTGCCCCTGTCAATATGTTGTTTTCACTCCCCATCAGCAAACGCTGTGTTTTCTGGGCGTGTCGCAAGCGAAGCTGCTCGCCACACCTCTGTGCGGAAGCGCATACCTTTTTTTTGTTGTTGTTGTTTTTTGGCTCCATGGATACGAGCCACCGCACGGTTAGGATACTATAGGTGGCAGTAGTGCGACGTTGAGAATGCAATCCACCGCAATCCTCCACAGAAGAAGACGACCCACTACAGAACTGCACGACATTAGCCAGCTAGTTCGTAGCGTAGTAGAACCATACGTCTACGATCCCGAATCTGACCCTGAAGCTGAAGAGGAGGCTGTTGAAGTCGCCACATTTCGGCTGATGCAAGATGTGTCTCATTGGTAATGTCGCATTTACTTCAATTTAATTGATTTATGTAATTTGCAAAGCGACTAGCGGTTGCTAATGCGTATGCTAAATGCAGCTATGCAGCTTGAATATTCACAACACGACTTACCTGGAAAACTCTCGTTAATAGAAAACACTACTTTAGCTTACATTATACAAATAAATAAAAGAGAGCATAGCTGAAATAATATAAATACATTTTACATTTACACATTTCACTGTTTTTGTCTTACTTGTGCTGCTGCTCTGACAATATTATTTAAAAAATGTGCATTAATATTTAGAGCAATCACTGCATGACCTTCCTGGGAACAAAAAGCATTGGTTCAAATTATATATTGACCTAACGTATTTTTACTGCTTTTAATTATGTTTTTTGTCATTCTTGTTAAATCTGACAGTAATATGTCTCTGTATCTGAAGTTGTTACAGGTATCTAATCTAAAGAGGCTAGTGAGCTGGTGCTGAGGATTCCTGGGGTGAAGAATCTGAGTTGCCATCTCTCCATGCTTGGATTGTAGATGAAGGCAGAGTTTCCTGATGGATAAAACACTAAAACACTCATTGTATGATGGATGTAAACCACCTGTGGAATAACTCCTTTACCATTTGAGTAAAAATGTGTTTTTTGTGAGTGCAATACTCAAAGAATTTTTTTATTTTTTATTTATATATAATTTATATGCTTTTTATTTATGGCCGCTTCAACTTTATAGCTTACCATATTAGAAAGAGAAAAAACATGTAATTTCAATACTATGATTTCCTGAATAAAAGTGTTTTCCCTTCAGAAACAGAGTTCAGTGAAATACATAATAGTTAAAGCCAACTTTATTGTAAACCAAAAAAATGCACCACTACTCCAAAGCTAGAACAAACTGTTACCTTCACACTCCAATGTGCAATGTATAGGTTACTGAGTTAATTAAGAAGTCTGGGGGTTTGAGGACAAGCTTTTGCAGGGCCTTGCAGACGAAATGCATGAAAGTAGGGTAAACAGGGAGATGTGGTGATCCTTGTTCTCATCACTATTTGGAAGACTGAGCGGAAGCAGTCCTCTACCAGATGGAAGCTGTGGCTGTCCTCACCATCACCTCATCAAAACAAAAAGGTACTGCAATCAGAATTGTAGATTAGTGAAATGTTCATTATTATGTAGGTCAAAACCTTCTCTAATGTAAGAACACACAATACCAGAAAAAAAATTAAACCACACAAGAGGACAGGCCTGTCTGTGCTAAAACAACAGATAAACAGTTGTTACAATTCAAATATAAAATCTAAACAGTATATACCAATTAAAATCTTCTATTGCCTATCTTACTGTTGGTACATACAAACTTACATACCTTTACTCCTGAGCTGGGCAGCAGATGTCCGTGTACCAACAGTCTGCAGTGATTTCTGTTTCACAGCCTCCTTGCATGTAGGTAACTGGGATTTGGCTCCCTACAGTATAGAAAAGACTGTTACATTTACTGTAAATTGTATTGTTCCTACAAATATAATGGCTATGGTACAAGCTGTAGGTTACTGACCAGATAAGCAGCAGTTATTGTAGAGATGTGACTAATTAGCAACTAAGCTTGCAACACAACACAGTAATCATTCCAACTAATCATGTTAGAATTTGATAGAACAATGACATAACCCCAAATCACAAGTTGATTTAGGCTCTGACACAGGACGGGGTAATAACAAACATAACCGCGTTCATCTGCAGGTTCTTTTTGTAGCGATCGACCAGCTGTCGCTCTAAAGTGCAAAGGCCTAAAGACATGCTAACGGCTAACGCAACACAAACAGGAGCGGCAGCACGTCAACAGGACAAAAGCTCGATCCACCGCTTCCTGCCTGTCGCCGATCGAAGGCCCATCGCTATTAGCTGTTCCCCACACAGGTGTGTGATTGCACCAACTCAGAGTAGCACATTTGAAAGGGACAAAGGCTCGGTTGACTCACTGTAGCCGTTAGCGACGCTAGCGATTAGCTTGTCTCACACGTGGGTTACTGCATTTTAAACAGACCCAACATATTTAGATATCACAAGTATCAAGCACAAACTTACTACAGCGAGCTAGATCCACTGCTTCCTGTCTGTCGCCGCTGGAAGGGCGATAACAATCAGCTGTTCCCCGCAGGTGTATGTGATTACAGAAAAAGGACAGACGCTAGACCCACCGCTCCCTGCCTGTAGCCGCTCGATGCCGTTAGCCATTAGCTTTTCTCCACTCAGGTGTGTGGCTGCAGGAGCCCACATGAGCACATTTGAAGGGGACAAAGGCTCGGTCGACTGGCTGTAGCCGTTAGCATAGCTAGCTAGTAACTTGCCCCACACATAGGTTACTACATACTAACATTTTAAAACATTATAAATATCAAGCATGTACTTACTGCAGTGAGTGGATGACGGACTGTAGGAATAGATCCTTTTTTTCCAACAGGAGCCGTTAAACAAATCCAGCATTGTACGCACCCTCATTTGAAATGCACATACGTATAAATGCTGAAGCAGTGTTTCTGGCACCGGTCCGTTAAAAATAAAAGTGACCCACAAATCCTCACTTGTTGATCCCTTGTTAAAGTGAATAGACTTTGGTGTTGGTTAGAACACCTAAGAACCGAACTATTTCTATGGGAGGACTTGGGCGCTGCCGTGCTCGTCTGTTCACGGTGAGTGAGAGGGGGGAAATGGCGGAAGTCCAGTTTTGGTTCGGGATCATTGTGGGGGTGGTGGTTCAGGATTTGCAGGGAGAACTTCCGACCAAGGTGACGACAACTGGGACACGGCCTCAGAGTAGGTCGCGGTCTGTTTTCATTGGGTGAGAAAATTTACGTTTTCAAAATGTGAAAAAGCAGGAAATGCATTTCTACCGTGCTCAGTGTGTGTATATGTGACCCATAGAGTCATAGGAACACTCCAAAATGTCTAAAAAGTGGATTTTGCATGATATGAGCCCTTTAAGGACAAAAGCTTGTAGCCACAGTGGCAATTTCAAAATACGTCTCCTCTGTTTTTCTCCCCAGACGTCTACCGAAAATTATCATTAGAGTCAATGGGAGAATTTCAGGATCTCTCTGCACTTTGAGGTCGATAGCGACTAAAGTATAGGTCTGAGGGTATATCCAGACACATCATTAGAAAGAAGACAAGTATGACTACGATTTAGTGAAGGAATTACGTTGATAGAGTAAAAATTGTGGCTGTAGTGACAAGTTAGAGACAAAAGTTCTGTCTTAAAAAAGCGCACCTTCTCACTGTAGCTGTGACATCACGCACTTTAACAGACGCAATACACACTAATGGAAAAGCTGAAAATTTAACAAAAACCACACCATATTTAAACACTCACAAGTCGAAAACTATAAAAGATACGAGGACGCTGATTTACACGGAGAACGTTGAAAGATGATAGACGCTTTTGACGTTGAAATGACATTTCTACGCCAAAGTATGACGATGATAGACGCTGATGAAAAGAGGGAAGTTGACAGAAAGTTGAACGATGATTCCCATAGACGACCATTATAAAAAAACGACGGAAAACGTTGAATAACGTTAAAAGTTGAAAAACTGAAAACGTGAAAAGTAATAGCCTGCATCGTCTAACGATGACGCACGTTTAGAACGTTGAACGATGATTCTGCGATGAAGCGTTGAGAAGTAGATAGCGACCGAAAAACGGGGCGAAATAAGAATAATAACTAGAAAAAGTAATTTCTCGAGAAATTACGTGGGAGAGCTGATCTGCTGCCGCAACGATGACAAACGCTGATTAAGCCGCTGACGTCAAAAAGTTGACTGCGTCCAAAAGTTGACTACGACAAAAAGATGAAAACGATGAAAACGAGAAAACGTTGACAAAGAATAAAACGATGACAAAAGATGGCGATTTAAAAAATTCCTAATTTGACCAAGCTGAAAAGATGTCAAAGATTAAAAAGTTGACCAAGTTGCATTGTTGACAATCATAAATAAGCTGACTAGCTTTTTGATTTGAAGAAAGTATTTGAAAGCGTTGAGACGATGAAAGCGACCGAAAAACGGGGCGAAATAATAATAAGAAAAAAAATAAAGAGCGAAGATATCAATAGTGTGAGAGCTGTTCAGCTCTCCCACTAATAAAGAGCGAAGATATCAATAGTGTGAGAGCTGTTCAGCTCTCCCACTAATAAAGAGCGAAGATATCAATAGTGTGAGAGCTGTTCAGCTCTCCCACTAATAAAGACCGAAGATAACAATAGTGTGAGAGCTGTTCAGCTCTCCCACTAATAATAATAAAGACCGAAGATAACAATAGTGAGAGCTGTTCAGCTCTCCCACTAATAATAATAATAATGAAAGATTACAACAACATAACAGTGAATGCTCGAAGCATTTACTGTGATAATAAAGATTACAACAACATAACAGTGAATGTTGGAGGCATTCACTGTGATAATAATAATAAAGATTAAAACAACATAACAGTGAATGCTGGAGGCTGGAGGCAACTAGATAAAGCATTTCCATAGGAAAATGCAAAGCAAATGCTTCCATGCTGAATGTATTGCTGAAGAATTGCTTGAAATAGCTAAAAACTTTAAAACATATCTGAAAGTAGCTTAAACAGAGCTGAATATTTTCAGAAGAAGCTGAAGAAGTTGAATTTCAAATTAAGGATAGTTCAGAGAGATCTGTTGAAATTCAAGAAACGCTAAAATGAAGAAAGTATGTAAAGGATTGCTGAACTTGATGAAATATAGTTGAATGTATCAAAATAGGTAAATGGAGTCCAAGAGCTGAAGGAATAGTTGAATGCTGTGGAAACATTTAAAACAGTAAATGGTGCTAGCTTTCTACAAAGGGAGTGCACCAAGAGGTGCTGTCCTTTTGTGTCTCCTTACCTGCACAGTCTAATCTTAGCAGCAAAGACATGAATGATATTGCCTGTAAATAACTGCAGCATCTAAATGGGCGTTCAGTCAATTGGACTTGCTTCGTAAAGCGCTCTTCAAATAATTTAATATATGTTGCTATAAACTAGAAAGTCTTCACCGTAGCCAAATGTGCATAGTTCATTAAAGAATGAAAATGCATTTAGTTTTTTTATTTTAGCAAAGAACTATCCATCCATTCTTAAACGCTTAAACTCCCTAGGGCGGGGTCACGGGGGTGCTGGAGCCTATCCCAGCTGGCTACGGGCGAGAGGCAGGGTACACCCTGGACAGGTCGCCAGTCCATCGCAGGGCAACACATAGACAGACAACCATTCACACACACACTCACACCTACGGGCAATGGAGAGAAGCCACGTCTTTAGACTGTGGGAGGAAGCCGGAGAACCCGGAGAGAACCCACGCAAACACGGGGAGAACGTGCAAACTCCACACAGAAAGGCACCAGGGCCGCCTCCAGGAATCGAACCCAGAACCTTCTTGCTGTGAGGCGACAGTGCTACCCACCGCACCACCCAGCAAAGAAATAAAGAAGAACTAAAGAAAATAATAATAAAGATTACAACAACATAACAGTGAATGCTGGAAGCAAGATTACAACAACATGTGATAAAGATTACAACAACATAACAGTGAATGCTGGAAGCATTCACTTTGACATTCACTTTGACAAACAGATTTAAACCATCCATGTTGCGAGTCAGCTCCCACTCCGCTAGAGGGCACTCTGGTTCACGTTGCATTAATGCCCTCTTGGCCGATTCTTTGTTTTTTCAATTCCTGTGGTGTCATGTCCTGTTATTAAGTTGATTAGTGTCACCTGTTTTAGTGAGTATTTAAGTTTCTGGTTTGGGTACAGTCGCTGTTGGTTTGTTATTGGTGTTACACTGAGGTTGCTGTTAGAAGTCGTTTTCTGGTTGGTGTTCCTGTCCTGTCCCTGGTCAAGGTTTGTCTAGTCTCTATGTTGTCCTTGTGTTTGTTGCATGTTTTAGTGAGAAGTGATTACTTAGTGCTCCTGCCATGGCAGTTTTTCCCTGTATTGCCGTGTATTTTCAATTCAATTCAATTTTATTTATATAGCGCCAAATCACAACAAAGTTATCTCAAGGCACTTTAAAAGTAAGCTTTAAGACCTTACCCAACTAAACCCAACAAATCCCACATCCAGCAAGCATTTAATTTGACAGCAACAGTGGAGAGGAAAAACCCCCTCTCTAACGAGGAAGAAACCTCCAGCAGAACCAGGCTGGATGTGGGCGGCCATCTGCCTCGACCGGTTGGGGTGAGGGGAAAGAGAGAGAGAGAAAAGCACAGCAGCAACAACAAGCAACAACAGAGCACAGGCTATTTCAGTTAGTTATTATGTTCTGGTACATGTTTATGTATTGACATTTAATTAAATCAGTCTTGTTGCATAGTTTGTGTGTGTGGGTCAGTGCGTTTGGGTTTTCCGTCCAGTTTGTAGGCCATTGTAGTCTGTTTTCCCACTCATAGTGAGTGTGTTTTAGAATACTGTTCAGGTCGAGTTTGAATCGCTCGTAACAGAACGAACCAACCAGCCCAGCCGACCCATTTCCCTTTGTTTTCCCCGGTTAGTGTAGTGGAGCGCTACTGTAGGGCTAGTCCGTGTTAGCACTATCGCTTGTCTTGTTTGTGAGCCTGTGTGTTTGTGTTTACTAGGGTGCCTGTCTTGTTTCCTGCTTGTATGACCTGTTTAGTCTGTCTGTGTGTGATCAGTCATAAGTTCTGTGCCATGGATCCAGCAAGACCAAATCTGTCCCCACACTTCTTGATTAGCTACGGGGTCATATTAAAAGCAGCCACTGAAGCTCCTAGGCTGGAGGCCAGGTTGGTAGCAGTCGAGCTGCTGGATGACATTTTGTTGGAGGAATCCTGGTTGTTTGAGTGCCCGGGTGTGGCAGAGCTTTGGGTCGCGGTGGTCCAAGGAGGACGCCGCTGGTCCCCATTTGTCGTCCCAGTAGTCCAAGTAGGACGCCGCTGGTTCAAACAACAATCAGTAACAATCCAATGCTGTTCTTTTACTGATACCATGTTTCAGTCTCTGTAATAGAATGTTGTGATCTATTGTATTAAACACAGCACTAAGATCTAGAGGATATAGAATAGACATTTTGTAATGTGAACAATGAACTGTAACATTAGTTAGCCTAAGTATTGATCTTTGGGGGAAACTCCCCAAAGGTCTGCATGTTTGTGGATATCACTTTGAAAATGGGGCTCACAGCTGGAATTATGTCACATGAATCTTCCAAGTCTTTTTAAAGCTGTTTGGTTTTTATATTTGTCCTTGTCTGACAGATGTGGGGCAGATGTTAATCTGCTAAAGTCTGTATTTAGCAGAACAATCCAACATCAATCACATTGTAAAGCGCTATTAACACAGATTTCACTTATTTTAATTCTCTCTGTCTGTCTTCGTCTGCAGCTGATGCTGTATACTGTGTCCAAGTACTAGTTCAACTGTCCTTCTCTTTATGGTATTGACTAGCTCACTACCTACATTAAGCCTGGTTGTGCTGGAGGGTTACTCTATTTCCTCTCTACTGTTATTAATTCAATTTTATTTATATAGCACCAAATCACAACTAAGTTATCTTAAAGCACTTTACAAAGTAAACTTTAAGACCTTACACAACTAAACCCAACAGATCCCAGATACAGCAAAGTTTTAATTTAACAGCAACAGTGGAGAGTAAAAACTCCCTCTCTAACGAGAAAGAAACCTCCAGCAGAACCAGGCTGGATGTGGGCAGCCATCTGCCTCGACCGGTTGGTAATTAAAACATAGAGATTAACTTTTTTTTGACTGGAAATACAAGCTTCTCCCAAAAGATAATGAGAGAGAATAAAAAAAATAAAAAATGATATTTATCTTTTATTTACATTTATACAAATAGTGTCATTTTTTACACTATTCATACATTCTCAATATTCAACAGAAAAGCCTTTATTGGCTATTTATAGCAATTAAACTGACCAGCTTTTTGCATGTCTTCACTGATATTTTTGTTCATTCATCTTTAGCGATGCGCTCCTAAACTTGTTGAAGGGTCTGTAAATAAAGGATGAGAAATATGTTTTTCTAGAATGCCTCTTATATATCAAGCTATTATCTTTTAGCCCTATGAGCCCCAAGCGTTTTTATAGTCTTTCATATTTGGTGCATTTGTTTATAACAAAGTTAACCAGAAAAAACTACACACCCCAGGATCCCCAGATTTGGGGACCTTGAGGTTTAAAGATGCATTTGTCATTTCTGGTCAAAAAAAATTGCTGGTTGAATAAAAGTAACTTACAGAAATAAGAATTTGCCAGGGGTATGAATAATGTCTGGGTCGACTGTAGGTATGTCTGTACACAGTACACCTACCTGTGTGAGTGTGTGTGCGCGCACACAGACACACAGGTTAGTCTGTGTAGGATACAGTACATACCTTGTATGTATGACTTGAACACTTTACAGTTTTCAAAATGTGTGCTTTATTATGAAAAAGAGTAGAAAGGTCAACATTTATAAAAGTGCTAAGGTCTCATCTCTAACTTGAGACCTGTGCTGTATTGGTAACTGATGGATAAATCACATTAATTCGTTTCAACTGACACCCTGGGGGGCATTTTACACGTATTTTGATAAGTAAAAAAGTGTCTTTGATTTCCACCAGTACAATGTGTTCACCCAGAAAGCTCTTAAATACACCTACATGAAGTGGAACAAAAAAATATGCATTGGACCATTTCATGTTGTTTTATGTGCAGTTTTTGTGTGTGATGGGCATCATGAAAATAAAAGGTATTAGGGTTACCGCTCTAAAATGAATCAATATGTGATATATTTGTATTTATATACATGTAACTCCTTAAATATACAACAGCTTAAAGCTTTGACTGCACAGTGGGGAAAAAGTAAGGGTTCCTGAGGGTTGAATGGATCAAGTACCACTCTGTCTCTGTCTGGTGCATGTGGCCTAAGCCATGCCATTACCAGGAGGTAAGACTCAAACCTAGAAATCAAAACATTTTATTTTTGCTTACACGTTGTTCCACAGAGCATGTTTCTGTCAGCAGCACCTTCCTTCTGATGGCTCCCTGTGGCTTTGAGGAGTTCTGTACACTGTCCATATCATCCTCTGTCTTACTTTGGCTTATCCTTCATGCTACTAATTAAAAACATAGTTATAATAAAACACAAGTACTGTCTGCAACTCTTCTAAAGCAGCAGCTTTTTACCATTTAGAACAGTGGAACAGCATGGCACGCTGCAGCAGAGCAGCATAAATACATCAAAAACAACATAAGGCACAGAGGAAACTTCTGCAGCTTAAACTGCAAATAGACAAAGGCAACATTGTAGTGTATCAATGCAAATGTCAGGGGAACAAATCCACAGAAGTAGTAGGTAAAATGTCTTCATTTGACCTTTTGAATGAAACATTTTGGTTCCTTTCAGACTAAGTGCAGAGTTGATGTGGAACAAATCAAGCATTTAGCAGCTGAGTATTAGTCTCCTTCTTACTCGACTACATGTTTAGATGATCGGTTTGACAGTGTTTACCAGCCAGTGAATGTCCTTCAGTAGGTCAAAACAGACAGTTTCAGCAGGGTCATTTCTCTGAGCATTAACTATCATAGTGCACAAAAACAACAATAATCCCCGTCACGCTCACTCAGGGCACACACATCATTTGTTATACTCAAAAATACAAAGAATTTAAAAGCCAACACAGTAACAGGAGGAAGTGAAGGCAGTGGTTCACTATAGCTGCACGTGAAGCCTTGGAGCACATTAGCAGCCAGTCCAAGTCCAGCGTCTCCTGACCACACAAACAGAAACATTGAGTTAGGACCTGTCATCAGTCCCATCAAATGATGGGCCAGATTCCAAATGATGATTCTAAACCAATCAATGGTAACATGCTGATGTTTACAGTACCAAGATGTTGCAATAGAACATCAGTTTCAGCAATAGCAGTTGTTCCCAGCCTGCTGTTCATCCAGCCATTCATGAGCTTCATAAGGAAGGAAGGATGGACTGTGCTGCCTATGTTTTTACCTCTTCCACTTTACAGCCTTCTAAACACTGTTCTTGTCCTCCAGCTTCTTGCACTCTTCATTTGTCTCCGCCTCCTCACCAGTTTTCCAGCTTCCTTGCCTTCAGTAAATAGAGATGTATAAAAGCATAATGCACTTGTGCTGATTTGTCAACATATCACGTTGCTCCTTCCTTAGATGCTGCTGATTCATTCAGCAGCATTCATTACGTGGTAATTTTAGGGCATAGAGAGCTGTCAAAGGGAACTAATAACTATCTGGTGTTTATACTCTGCCTTACTGTAGTACCACCAGGAAATTAATGTGAAATGCTAGTCTCCCCACCACCGTGTCTTTCTTCACCTGTTCTTCATGTAGATCCAGTATATGAGTCCCCCTATAGCAGCTGCCACGATGAGCCCCACCAGAACCCCCACTATGACCCTGGACTGGTCCTCTGGGTTACCTCCAGAGTCTGAAACAGATATTGACATTGTGTGTCAGCTCCATGTCCATGACATTAAAGCCCACCACAAAGCACTTGGAATGGAAGCATTTTATCAGTGTGTCTGCCAGGAACTACTCATACAGTCGTAGCACTTGAAAGTGTCAGCTTTTCCTTGTTTTTACCGCGCTAGAGCGCCTATAGGTGGTGATCAGCCCCCACACTGGCCACTGTGGCGCCGTACTAAGACCATGTTATATGGGCCCACGTAGAGTAACATTACAATGTCTTGGTGGTGTAATGGTTAGTTATTGTTTAACAGTCTTGACTTGTCAGTTTTTTTGTCCCGGGTTTGAATCTTGGTGGAAGCAGAAGTTGTAATTACTTAACAATCAGCGTTGTTATCTCATTTTTATATTTTGACCTACAAGATAATAACAAATGGCTAATAGGGCTGTCTGTCTGCATTATTTAGCAGATGATTGTAGAATTTAGTATAGTAGTGTTTCCAAGTTATGGCAGTTCAAAACCGAAATAAGCAGCTGTACTGTATGCTTAGACAGGCCGAGTGCCCTCCCACGTACAGCGCTCAATTTTATTATGATATCATTCCTGCAGGAGAATCAGATGTCGCAAATAAATCTGAGCGACTCTGGATTTTGCTGACTTTAAAAGCTCCGGTAAATAAATAAGTTTTATGAGGCGTCCATAGTCTGTGGCGTTCTCGTGTGCTCTGGGAGAGCGTTCCACAGACTAGGTGCAGCTGAGTGAATTGTCCAATCTTCTCTCGAGTTTTGTCTTCGACTATACAGTCGAAAGCGACCACCTTTTTTACCGCAGTACGTGCGCGTCGCCAGCACGCGCCACGGGTGCGTCCCCGACTAAGGATTTTTAATCCTGTAGCCAGCTGAAAAAAATCAGGGTGCTAGTCTCGTGTTAACCACCAGGTGGCGCAAAGATGTGAGGTCCGACTGTTCATTTGTGTCTGCACATTAAGCACAAAAAACGATGTTATGGTATTGTATCATTAAATGTAGAGTAGTTCATTTTTAAATATTATAGATTATTATGCGTCTTTGCTCGCTAGTGCGCTAGTGTTTGTTGTCAATTGCCGAAGCTGCTGATGTTTTTACACAGTTTCCAGGCCGGCCGAGAGACACAGTTCCTCCTCCAGCCAATCCAATAGAATAATATAAGTATAATAACATAAAATAGCAATCTATATTTATTCATTAATCTGTGTTATAAATGTATTTTATATGTATATCTGTACCTGTTAATGGTTTGTTGATCATGAGGAAAAAATACAAAACAAACCTGGTTTTCGTTTCAACTCGTAATTTTAATTAACGGAATTCAAGTGTTGTTGTTTTTTCGACACAAGGCACGGAGTTGGATTTAAAGCTGATTTTTCGTTTTGAGAAAAAAGCAAAGAACAAAAAACGAAGTCGTTATCTTGTTATAGCAGCTTTTAAGTTTAACCAAACTCTTAAAATTTACTCAGACCGCAATGACCTATAGTTTGCTCTGATTCTAAATGAAACGTAAGAGCCTGAATGACAGATGATGTGTCCAGATAGAGCTTAATCGGAAATGTATGCTTGTCAAATGCAGGCAACAAGAGAATCGGGGAAGTGGCGTCACCGTCTGAAGCAGACAGTGATGTGACGTTCCAACGATGGTGCTGAGGAGCCGCTTATTCATAGGCAGATGACTGGGATCAAGTTGTCAATACGCGCTAGTGTTTGTTGTCAGGTGTTGATGTCGCTTCTGTCTTTGTACAGTATGTCCTTGAGTTAAGTGTCGGGTCCGTGTACGTTTTAACGGTTTGATTTTCCCCTCCAGAATAAAAGCTGGGAAGACGAGAAAACACGTCGTTTTAGAACGTTTTAAACCCGGAGGACCTGTTAATGTGTCTGAACACGCTCCCAGTAAGTCCAGTAACTTCGTATTGTAACGAGAAACCCCCAGCATCTCGTTTAAAAAGGACAAACGGCATTCATTCAAAGCAGCGTGTTAAAAACGAATAAACGAGCTGAAAACGGTGTTCTCAAGACCAGACACATTATTGGATTTAAAGCCATTTCCCGTTTTCTCGTTTCGGGGGAAAACAAATCGACTGTGGCATTGGAGCATCTTGCCAGAATGAGCTTTGCAAAGAAAGGACACTTGATTTCAAAACCGCGACCTAAGCGTCCCCTAAACTCCACGTTTGGGAAATGATTTCTAGGTGGGGACCAGGACCGATGATTATTTTCGAGGGGATTATGGATGGACAGTTTTTCGAGGAGTCCATAATCAAACGCACAGTGGGGCCATATATTAGAAAGTATATTGAAACACCGCATCGGTTTTTCCAGGACAATGACCCCAAACATGTCGCTGCAAGAGCCTGTCTGGAGGCGGAAAGAATCAGCTGAGTGCACACACCGGCAGAGTCCCCTGATCTGATCCCCTACTAATTAAACAACATCTGGCTTCTAAAACCAATGGTCTTTTTCTTATACTCCCGACATTAAAAACCTTTCACTTCACTGCTTTTAAACGCAGTTCTTATGGACGTTCACATAAAATCTGTAAGAGGATTTTATTTAGTATAAATAAATACATTGTATTAAATCTTTCTCCATGGCGCGTCAGGACGTCAGGACTCAGCAGATCAACAAGGCATTAATGAAGCAGCTTGTTTGTTTTACATGTGCCTATTACTCACGATAAATGTTAACGTTTTTTTACTGAATGAAAACGAAAATAATTCCTGCTCTGCAGCATAAACCGCTTTGAGCACTTTTCAGGTGGTCAAGTTAAACCGTTCAAACATTTAAGACATAGTCAATGTGTCCTTTAAACGGAAGCTGCATTATTATACTTTACTGTAATTACTTTTACCACAATATCTGCAGAAAAACAATGTTTTATTACACAGGCAATACAGTGAATTTGAAACTCGCTTTGTGCGAGTTACGGCATCTGATGTTGATTCAGTTGCAAAAGCAGACTTCACATCCCATCCCCTACTACGTATTGGCACAGAAACATTAACATATTGTATCCACTCGGTCAATAGGTGTAAAATACTTTAGCTCCGAGACAAAGAAAAGCTCCATGGGAGATCGGGCGCGTGATCATCTACGTTTGAAAAAACTGTGAAGAGTTCCGTGTCTACATGAAAGCGGGCAGAACCACGTCCGTCTATGACTCACTGCCGAAAGCGGCTGGTGAACCTCTTGGGAACATGGCTGTAGCTCTGCTAAATAATACAGGCAGCCAGCCCTATTAATCATTTGTTATTATCTTGTATGCCAAAATATAAAAATGTTCAGCAATTACAACTTCAGCTTCCACCGGGATTCGAACCCGGGGTAAAGAATTGACACATCAAGGCTGTTAAACAATAAACAAACCATTACACCACGGAGGTGTTGATACGTTACTCTACATGGGCCTATATAACAAGAGTAAAGGACAGCGTCATAAAGGCCAGTGTGGGGGCTGATTGCCACCTATAGGCCAAATAGACGTAACACAGCTCCAACGCGCTAAAAACCCGGCGATACCACGCTGAAAATACAAACAGATTGCCGTAAAGGCTGACACCTTTAAGTGCTACGACTGTATAATTGTAAAACAGTCCTTATTACTCATGCAGAATCAATATATTCAGAACAAACAATTTGCTGCACTAATGAGTCGGAGATCTGCTGACTCCTGGCGTTCTGGCATACCACAAAGAGAGTGTATTACAATTTATTTATTTTTATTATATAATATCCTCTACAAGTTAGCAGTGGTAGTCTGCCAGACTTGTTGTGTGAAATACCATAAGAAGAGCGTTTAAAAAAAGTGAAGTGAAAGGTTTTGGCGTCCCACAACAGTAGGTGCAGCTGATCACGCTGCCCGATCTCCCATGGATCTTTTTCTTTGTCTCGGAGCTAAAGTATTTTACACCTATTTACCGAGTGGCGACAATATGTTAACATGTCTCTGTGCCAATACGTGGTAGGGGAAGGGATGTGAAGTTTGCTTTAGCGACTGAACCAACATCAGACGCCGTGTTTACGACGCAGAGCAAGTTCCAAATCCACTGTGTTGCCCGTGTAATAAAAGTTTGTTTTTCTACAGATATTGTGATTAATGTCATTCCGGTGAAATTATGGAGCTTCCGTTTAAAGGACATTGGCTATATCTTACTGATTTAACTGTTCTCACACACACTTTGACCACTAAAAAGTGGTCAAAGTGGTTTAGGCTGCAGAGCACAAGGAGTTATTTTCATTTTCATCCAGTATAACCATTAACATTTGGAAACACACTGTGTGTCTCTTCTCTTAATGTGTGCAATCAACAAAGACTAAGCAGCAGGGCGATACATTCCCTTTACGTTCTAACAGTTTGATTTCCCCACTAGAGTAAAAGCTGGGAAAACGAGAAAACGGCTTGTTTTCTCGTTTTCCATTTTTTCCTCAAAACGAGAAAACGGGAAATGGCTTCAAATCCAATTCTGGGTCGCGTTTTACATACTGTTTTCAGCTCGTTTATTCGTTTTTAACACAGTGCTGTGATTAAATTCCGTTTTTCGCTTAAGAGAAACGAGGAAACGGATGTTCTTTGTATTTTATTTTCTGGACAACTTAACCAGAAAACGGCTTGATTTCAGCCGATGTTGTCTGGAAAGGAAAATATAAATCCGTTACTTAAGCCCTTGAGCACCGGATTCCTGTCGTCTTTGTACTTGTTGTTGTGTTTCAAAATAAGAGTCTCACTTTCTTGCGTGTTCGGACACCACAGGTCCTCCGGTTTTAAAACGTTCTAAAACAACTCGTTTTCCCAGCTTTTATTCTGGAGGGGGAAATCAAACTGTTACAACGTACACTGACAGTTTTCTCATTTCTCTTCATAAAAGTGACAAACGGCACTTAATCAAAGCATTGTTTTAAAAACGGATAAACAAGCTTAAAACAGTGTTTTCAAAACCAGACAAATAAATGGATTTAAAGCTGTTTCCCGTTTTTTCGTTTTGAGGAAAAAAACGGAAAACGTTTTCGCAGGTTTTACTCTGGTTGGGAAATCAAACTTAGAACGTACACGGACTCGACACACTCGACAGTACTTAAAGGAAATACAAGGAAATACTGTATAAAGACAGCAGCTACTTCAGCAATTGACAACAAACACTAGTGCGCATTGACAACTTGATCCAAGTCATCTGCCAATGAATAAGTGGCTCCTCAGCACCAAATTGTTGGAACGTCACATCACTGTCTGTTCAGACGCTGATTCTCTCGTTGCCTGCATTAGCACATGCATACATTTTTTTAAGCTCTATCTGGACACAAAATCAGCTTTAAATCCAACTCCGTGCCTTGTGTTGAAAAAACAACAGCACTTTAATTCCATTTGTCGCTCATATCAAGGGAATTGAAAATCCAGTTTGTTTTGTATTTTTTCTTCACGACCAACAAACCGGAAGACAGGTACAGATATACATATAAAATACATTTATAACACAGATTGATGAATAAATATAGATTCCTATTTTATGTTATTATACTTATTATTCTATTGGATTGGCTGGAGGAGCGACTGTGTCTCTCGGCTGGCCTGAAAACTGTGTAAAAACATCAGCAGCTTCGGCAATTGACAACAAACGCTAGCCCACACTAGGAAGCAAAGACGCATAATAATCTATAATATTTAAAAATGAACTACTCTACATTTAATGATACAATAAACATGACACCGTTTTTTGTGCTTAATGTGCAGACACAGATAGAAATGAACAGTCGGACCTCACATCTTTGCGCCACCTGGTGGTTAAAACAACACTAGCACCCTGATTTTTTTCAGCTGGTTGCAGGATTAAAAATCCTTAGTCGGGGACGCACCCATTGCGCGGTACCATACTGCAGTAAAAAAGGTGGTCGCTTTGAAGTGCTACGACTGTATGTGGAACCCAGCCCTGTGCTACACAACATGCCTTCAGCACAAAACTGTACATTGTAGGTCACGAATGAACAGTAGCAACATTGTGTAAGCAATCAACAGGGGCACATGTACAAGAGAATAATTGCTCTAATCAAAATGTTGTCTGAAGGTCAGTGAAGATAGAGCATGAGTTTACAAGATGGCCTCTGTAACTATATAGTAAGTGATGGATACAAGTCAGTTACATGTAGGGAAAGTGATGAATACCAGTCCAACCACAATCTCATGATTAATATTTAAAAAAAAAATCATACCTCTTTTGTCATGTTCCTCCTTGAAAACTGAAATTAAACAGAAAACATTAGAACTTACACATAATAAACTGCTGCCCATAGTCATGTGGCAAAGTGTACTTGGGCAAGACACTGAACCCCAAGTTGCCCCCGATGTCAGCATAAGCTGCATAGCTCTGTCACTGGTGTGTGAATGTGTGAGTACTGCACGAATTAGTAAATGTAAATGCAGTGTTAAAGCGCAGCTGTAAAGATGTGATCACATTTTAGATTGAAACATGGCTGAGCTACAGAACAACAATGATACTGGTGACGAACATGGCTTTGACCTTTTATAATGGACATCTTTACATGCTCTAACTCACCAGAGGACACATTAATAGTTCTGGCGTCTTGTCCGAGCCGGTTCCTTACGCTGCAGCTCACAGTCAGGTTGAGCATGGGGATCACTGCAATTCTACTGATGGCTCTGCTGTTTGTGTAGGATGTGTTCTCCTGGAGACACAGCAATGGGTAAAAACCTCAGAGTCCTGCTAATTCTACTTTATGCATTTACTGTTCTTCTCTAACCTTTGTGCCATCGATGCTCCAGTGGAAGCGAGGCTCAGGTTCTCCTTGCGCTTCACAGGTAAGGACCTTGTACTGCTTTGAACCACTGTCAAGTCCTTCGGTCAGGCTGGTGATCAAAGGCTTTCCTGGTGCAAACATATGATGGGGGTTACAATAACAGATTATGTGACATCATGGTTTCCAGAGCGCACACAAGCACTCAGACGTGCGCATGCGCACACACACTTACCTTCAATGACTAATTCAAAGCCCTGACGCCTTATCAAACCATTCATAGAAGCTTCACATAGGTAGTGTCCTGCATCAGAATAGCTGAGGCTCGTGAACTGTGGCTCAGTCACTGTTTTTCCATTCTGGAAAACCAGATTTCACATCACATTTTAGATCCCATTTCGTTTAGTTTGATTAACGTAAGGAAAGATGTAGATTTGTTCTGCAGCCATCCAGACCCAGTATTTGTACTGTCAGAATCAACCATTACCTTTGTCCATGACACGTTATAGTCACCTGAGCCACTTTGCTCCAGGTTTATGGTCAAGGAGTCCCCCACTGTCCTCACAACCCTCCCACTGAGGTTCAGACTCAGATCCAGGTCTGAGTAAACAAAAGTCTGAAGGTTAAAACAATATCCATGTCTGTGCCTCATCCTAGCCAGTCACTGTCACGTTTAAAATATCATAATGAACCAGATCATCAACGGAGGTGACAACTGGATCAACACTGCCATGCTGGGCCTCAATGTTTAAATTTAATTAGCACTTTCTGCACATATAACCACATTAACACAGAGTAAATGTGTCTTCATATATAGGAGAGGAACTAAATCCTATCCCAAGCAGCGAAGAGCTTGGTGGAGCCTTGACACTAACTGTCTTCTTCAACCAGACACACACACAGGACACACCTCATACATGTTATCTCCTCTGCCATGGCCGGAGGCACCACTCATCACTTTCTCTTGTTGGACTGAAGCAATGTTAATTATCATCAATACTGAATGAATTCAGAAAGTTTGTTATCGCTCAAGTTGTCAAGTATTTTACATATTTATCCTAGTATCACTTAATTTAAAAGTCATCCACTTCCTCTGTAGCTAATTTTAGCTATATTGAATATTTCCACAACTTTAAGCTATTCTTTCAGCTCTTGAACGCAAAACTATTTAATTATAATATTGTTTTAATACATTAAGGTATATTCCATCAAACTAAGCTTCCTTGATTTTCAGCAGTTCTTTAATTTCAGCAAATCTTTTTCCAAGTTTCCTCCATTTGAAATTCAACTACTTCAGCTTATACTGCAAACATTCAGCTCTGTTTAAACAACTTCTAATTCTCTTTAGATACATTCATTTATGTTTTACATGCTTCAGCTATCTTAAGCTGTTTTAAATGTTTCAGCTACCTTCAGCAATTCTTTAGGGATACATTCAGCATGACAGCATTCACTGTGCATTTTCTTATTGAAATGCTTTATCTGGCTCTTATTAAACATACGTACAAATGTTTTTCGGCACTTCAGCATACTTTCAGCTACTGAAACCATTCAAATATCACAATATTCAGCTTTTTAAAATCTGATATTTTTCAAGTGATTAAGCTTTTTTTATTAAAATCTCTACATTGAAATGAATGGAAAACAATTTTCAAATACTTATCAGCTTTGTCTACTTTCAGCCTTAACTACTTTTGCATACTTTAGGCTACAGTACAGACACCATTTAAACTACAGAACAATCTTCAAGTATTCAACTATTAATCTTCCGTTCAGCTTTGTAATATCTTTAATAGTTTTTGAGTTACAGTATAGCAGTTTAAATAATGTGTGGGTTTTGGTTAATTTTTAGCTTTTCCATTAGTGTGTATTGCAAGAGCTAGAGTGTGTGATGTCACAGCTAGATTGCGAGGGCTTGTTTTTTTAAGACAGAGCTCCTGTCTTTAACCCGTCACTACAGCCACAGTTTTCACTATGAACATAATTCTTTCACTCGTTCGTAGTCATACTTGTTCTCTTTCTAATGATGTGTCTGGTTAAGCCTTCAGACCTATACTTTAGTCTGTAGCTGCCTGAAAGAGTTCCAGAAATCCTCCCATAGACTCTAATGCATTTGTCTGTGAGACTTTTCAGAGAAACACAGAAGTGAAATTGAGACTTTTGCCACAATGTTTAGTCTTCAAACATAAACCTCACATTAGGTGATCATTAAAGCCTTGACATTCAAAAAGTTGAGTTATTTTTGTGATAGGTATTGTGGTTTTGCTGAACCCTTTTTAGCAGGGGTGCAAGTCTGCTTTCACAGAGCAGAATGAAACAGATTTTCTGATTTTTCCGCCTTTCGTCTCTATGAAAACGGCTTTGACTCACAGGTCACACCCCTGATGCTCAGTGTAGCAGCTCTATGCATATTACTGATGAGTTTTTTACACTGTTTGATTATGTATTAATAATCAGACACTTCCTTTGATTTATTTTAAATTAAAAGCATCAAACAAATTCTTAGTTTTAGTAGCACTATTTTTGTTTTTGAATGGTTAATTGTTACTAGATAAAGAGACTATTTTACAGTTTAGCTATTAAGCACACACAGCTCCTCCAAATCCTTTCAAAATAAGTCCCAATCCTAATGTTTAGTTAAAAATAGCAATATTTCTGCTTTCAACTGGTTTATTATGACTAGTTAATTAGATAAATATACTGTTTAGCAATTGCCTGCACAGGCTTCCTCCATAGCTAGTTAATGAGAATATTTTACACTAGCTATTTTTTTCCAAATACTTTCAAAATAAGTTTCAATTTTTGGTTTTCACTGGTTAAAATAATGACACTACTTTATAGGTCAATAATTACCTGCACGTTTTGTCCATATCGTTTCAAAATAAGAGAGCCAATTTAAATCTTTACCTAAATATAGCAATGTTTCTGCTTTCATTTGGTTTATTATGAGTAGTAAATAAGTCTATTATCTAATTTATCCATTACCCACACCGTCTTCTTCCATATACAATACTTTCCATATACTTTCAAAATAAAAGCAGTATTTCTGCTTTCAACTTTGTTTATTATGACTAGTTAAGACTACGTTTCCTCCAAAGCACCAACATTTTCCTCTGCAGGTACTTTCAGGTGTATTAAATGTTTACATAACTTTAAGGTAAGGTATTAAACTATTTATTTATGCGTTACATGTAGGTATATTGAATCCTCCTGTATTTTCAGCACTTCTTCAATTTCAGCAAATCTGTTTCAACTTTCCTCACTTTGAAATTCAACTGCTTCAGCTTCTTCTGCAAACAGTTCAGTTCTATTTAAACAACTCATTCTCTTAAAATACATTAATCTGTGCTTTACATGCTTCAGTTATTTTCAGCTGTCTTAAGTGTTTCATCTACATTCAGCATGGCAGCTCTCACTGTGCATTTTCCTATAGAAATGCTTTATCTAGTTAATATCCATATTCATATTTTGGAAACAGGGTCGTGCCCCATAATTAATCCTATTATATACATTTATTTGCTGATAATATGTCAATAGCCACTTTGCCCTTGGGCCCCAAAAGGGAGTTTTGTCTGCTGCTTCACACTACCCCAAGCCTCTGTAAACATGAGACACTTACAGTTGACCAGAATATGCTGGGAGTCCACTATCTCCTCATTATCACCAAGGGAGCACTTGTATTCGCCTGTAGCATCTCTGCTAATAGCAGGGAAAGTGTAGTTGTCAGAATTTCCAATTTTCCGGCCCTGGAGGACAGATACACTATTACCTTCTTTTTAATATTAGAAAAAAAATAGGAAAGGATAAAGATAAGAAGAGATTGTTAACAAAAACAAACAGTTTATAGGACCAACAATTGAATATGCTCACCTGCAGTAACATGGATGAGGCTACACTAATTCAAAAAAGGTTCAAATGAAACTATTACCACGATACTTGATGTTTTACATCCATTAGCATCACTTATCATCTGGGGCACTGGTCTAAACATATCTATAAGTACCTTACACTCACCCTGCATTTCTATAGGAACCAAACACCTCCCACTGTAACACTGATGTTTAGGCTGACTCACCTTAATGTGGAAGAAGAAAGATGTTGGTGGAGGGTTGCCATCAGCATTACACTTCAAAACCACGCTCTCTCCTTCTATGATGGAACTGTTGGGTATGACTTGGAGCTTAACCTGTTCAGGTGGATCTATAAGAAACAAGAACAGATTGACTAGCTAATCGTGTACACAGTGGATGGATTCATCCATCAAGCAGCAAAGATGCCTGTAAGTATAGAACCTTCCATACAGTATATGTCAAATGTGTGCAACTGTTCCTTTTGTCATGAATGAATGTTACATACTCTGATTAGGTATTTTATGAAGGCGTCCTTTCATTAGCCCTTTCATTGGAGTTATCCTTGCCATGAGGTTGAGTTGTACACTGACATTGTCATGATCTGGGTTTTTGTTCTAGTTGTTTCCTGTTGTCACGCCATGTCCTGTTTTATTTTGTTAAACTTCCTGTTCCCTGTCAGCTGTCACTTACCTGTTCCCAGTATCCACACCTGTCAGTAATTACGTAATCACTCTGTGTATTTAGCCACCACCTGTTCCCATAGTCCTTTGCCAGATTGTCGAGTTTCATGAGTTTCGTGAGTTTTCTGAGTGTCTTTAGTTTCCCGAGTTCCTTGAGTCTTCTTGAAGTTTCCCGTGTTTCGTGTTCCGTGTTCCTCGTGTTTTGTTCCCGTTTGCTTTCACCGTCGTTTCCTGCCTGACCCTGGACTACTATCTGACCGTGAGTTTTGCTTTATCCCTGTACTTTTGCCGTGTCCTTCCGTGTATCGAACCTCGCCTACGTACTGGACTCGAGATCGCCTGCTCCCCTTTGTACCTTTTGCTGAGCCTTTTGTGTATGACCTGGACCGTCTGACTCCGCTTATAGCAATAAACCTGTGTTTGATCATTATCCTGCCTCGGTGCTGTGCATGTGGGTCCTTTATCTGCCGATCCGTGACAGAACAATCTGGCCAGACTTGGACCCAGCCAGTACTCAGCCTCCGGTCAGGTCAGTGACTGTTTTTTCTCGCTCCTTTTTTTTAAACGGCGAGTATTATTCACCCGAGGGAGTATGGAGTTTACCTGCGCCGAGTTACCTAGCGACCTCCAAGTTTATTTTAAAATCCTCGCGGAGGATTACCGACGGGCGATTAACCCGGAGAACCAGCGCAGCGCCGTGGAGGTGGCGATATTGACTTTGGAGGACGAGGACAGCGTGTGAGAGCGCCCCAGTGTTCGTCGCCTCTATGTGCGCAAGGTTCAATGAGCTAAGCGACGCGCTCCGCACCACGCCAGCGCCGGTCGCACCGCCGACGGTTTCGGTTTCCTCCTCCCAGCCCCGTCGGACCGTCGTGTCTGCACCAACCTGCCCAGCTCCATGTTTGTTCTGCTGGGAGGATTTCCTGCACTCATGCGGTCCCCCGTCTCCAGCCCAGCCGCGCGCTGTTCAGTCTCCAGCCCAGCCGCGCGCTGTTCAGTCTCCAGTCCAGCCGCGCGCTGTTCAGTCTCCAGCCCAGCCGCGAGCTGCTCAGTCTCCGGTCAAGACGCGTGCTGTTCAGTCTCCAGCTCAGTCGTGTTTTGCCCAGTCTCCAGCTCAGTCGTGTTTTGCCCAGTCTCCAGCTCAGTCGTGTTTTGCCCAGTCTCCAGCTCAGCCGTGTTTTGCCCAGTCCCCAGCTCAGCCATGCTCCGCTCAGGCTCCAGTCGCCGTTCAGCCTCGCCACGCTCATGCTCTAGTGCAGCCCTATCACGCTCAGGTTCCAGCCCCAGTCCAGTCGAGCCCAGTCCAGGTCTCAGTCCAGTCGAGCCCAGTCCAGTCGAGCCCAGTCCAGGTCTCAGTCCAGTCGAGCCCAGTCCAGTCGAGCCCAGTCCAGTCGAGCCCAGTTCGGGTTCCAGCCCAGTCGAGCCCAGTCCGGGCTCTAGCCCGCTCCAGTCGAGCCCATGTTCCAGTCCAGTCGAGTCACGTCCCAGTCCAGTCGAGTCACGTCCCAGTCCAGTCGAGTCACGTCCCAGTCCAGTCCAGTCACGTCCCAGTCCTTGTCCCAGTCAGAGGGCACCGTCCGTCTGACGACTGTTAGTTCCACCCAATCAGGCCCGACGTCTCCTCCGTCGAGCTCGGCAGCTGTAAGCAGTCACGCCGGCTCCGGAGGGGACGCCGTCCCAGTTCCTGTCGGCCATGTTGAGGCCGTTCCAGTCCCTGTCAGCCATGTTGAGGCCGTTCCAGTCCCTGTCGGCCATGTTGAGGCCGTTCCAGTCCCTGTCGGTTCCGTAGTTCCTGTCGGCCAAGTAGCGGTCGTTCCTGTCCCTGTCAGTTCCGTAGTTCCTGTCGGCCAAGTAGCGGTCGTTCCTGTCCCTGTCGGTTCCGTAGTTCCTGTCGGCCAAGTAGCGGTCGTTCCAGTCCCCGTTCCTGTCGGCCCGAGAGAGGTCGTTCCAGTCCCTGTCACCCTCGGAGCCGCAGCGCCCGCGGACCTCCAGGAGGAGGTCGCGCCAGCTGCAGCGCCCGCGGACCTCCAGGAGGAGGTCGCGCCAGCTGCAGCGCCCGCGGACCTCCAGGAGAAGGTCGCGCCAGCTGCAGCGCCCGCGCACCTCCAGGAGGAGGTCGCGCCAGCTGCAGTCCCCGCGCACCTCCAGGAGGAGGTCGCGCCAGCTGCAGTCCCCGCGCACCTCCAGGAGGGGGTCGCGCCAGCTGCAGTCCCCGCGCACCTCCAGGAGGGGGTCGCGCCCGTCGCAGTCCCGGCGGACCTCCAGGAGGGGGTCGCGCCCGTCGCAGTCCCGGCGGACCTCCAGGAGAAGGTCGCGCCAGCTGCAGCGCCCGCGGACCTCCAGGAGGAGGTCGCGCCAGCTGCAGCGCCCGCGGACCTCCAGGAGGAGGTCGCGCCAGCTGCAGCGCCCGCGGACCTCCAGGAGGAGGTCGCGCCAGCTGCAGCGCCCGCGGACCTCCAGGAGGAGGTCGCGCCAGCTGCAGCGCCCGCGCACCTCCAGAAGGAGGTCGCGCCAGCTGCAGTCCCCGCGCACCTCCAGGAGGAGGTCGCGCCAGCTACAGTCCCCGCGCACCTCCAGGAGGGGGGAGGAAGTGAAGTAAAAGAGAAAATAAAGGAGGGGGAGAGAAAGTAGGAAGTAAAGAGCAAAATCAAGGGAGGGGTAGCGAAAGTCGAGAAGTAAGGCGGAAATAAAGGAGGGGGGTCAGCCCGTCGCAGTCCGGCGGACCTCCAGGAGGGGGTCGCGCCCGTCGCAGTCCCGGCGGACCTCCAGGAGGGGGTCGCGCCCGTCGCAGTCCCTGCCGACCCCCAGGAGGGGGTCATTCCCGTCGCAGCTCCCGCTGCACCTGCATCGGTCCCTGGCGGCTCGGCTCCGGCCGCACCTGCATCGGTTCCTGGCGGCTCGGCTCCGGCCGCACCTGCATCGGTTCCTGGCGGCTCGGCTCCGGCCGCACCTGCATCGGTTCCTGGCGGCTCGGCTCCGGCCGCACCTGCATCGGTTCCTGGCGGCTCGGCTCCGGCCGCACCTGCATCGGTTCCTGGCGGCCCGGCTCCGGCCGCACCTGCATCGGTTCCTGGCGGCCCGGCTCCGGCCGCATCAGCATCGGTTCCTGGCGGCCGGCTCCGGCCGCATCTGCACCTGTTTCTCGTCGCGGTGGTCCGAGGAGGACGCCGCTGGTTCCTGTTTCTCGTCGCGGTGGTCCAAGGAGGACGCCGCTGGTTCCTGTTTCTCGTCGCGGTGGTCCAAGGAGGACGCCGCTGGTTCCTGTGTCTCGTCGCGGAGGTCCAAGGAAGACGCCGCTGGTTCCTGTGTCTCGTCGCGGAGGTCCAAGGAAGACGCCGCTGGTTCCTGTGTCTCGTCGCGGAGGTCCAAGGAGGACGTCTCCGGTTCCTGCCTCGTCCTTGTCTCGGCTGCCGGACGGGTGGCCTCGCCCTCGGCGCCTCCTGCTGCGTGGATGGCGCTGCCTCCTGCGGCGACGTCCGCCTCGACTCCTCAGCCCCTCGGATCGGCGTCCGCCTGGAGGACGTCGCCATTCGGGGTGGTCCCCGAGGACGTCTGTCCAGAGCAAGGGCACTAAGAGTGCCACCCGGGCTCAGCGGCGGCTGAGCAGGATCTCGCCGCGCCTTCACCCTCCGTGAGGGAATCCCTGGACTTCGTGTCTTCCCCGTTCGTGGACTTTGTTATGTGGACTCTTGTTTTGGCCCTCCTCCAGTCCTCCCTCCACCCACCCTGCTCGTTCCCCGTGAGGGGTAGGGATTCGGTCCCTCCTCCTGGGACCACCCTTCGCCCGCCCTGGTTTGGGGGGGGGGCTTCCGTGGGCGCCGTGGAAGGCGCCATAGGGGGGGGGGTACTGTCATGATCTGGGTTTTTGTTCTAGTTGTTTCCTGTTGTCACGCCATGTCCTGTTTTATTTTCTTAAACTTCCTGTTCCCTGTCAGCTGTCACTTACCTGTTCCCAGTATCCACACCTGTCAGTAATTACGTAATCACTCTGTGTATTTAGCCACCACCTGTTCCCATAGTCCTTTGCCAGATTGTCGAGTTTCATGAGTTTCGTGAGTTTCCTGAGTGTCTTTAGTTTCCCGAGTTCCTTGAGTCTTCTTGAAGTTTCCCGTGTTTCGTGTTCCGTGTTCCTCGTGTTTTGTTCCCGTTTGCTTTCACCGTCGTTTCCTGCCTGACCCTGGACTACTATCTGACCGTGAGTTTTGCTTTATCCCTGCCTGTACTTTTGCCGTGTCCTTCCGTGTATCGAACCTCGCCTACGTACTGGACTCGAGATCGCCTGCTCCCCTTTGTACCTTTTGCTGAGCCTTTTGTGTATGACCTGGACCGTCTGACTCCGCTTATAGCAATAAACCTGTGTTTGATCATTATCCTGCCTCGGTGCTGTGCATGTGGGTCCTTTATCTGCCGATCCGTGACAGACATAACTACACAAGTATCACCGTTGATGAACTAAGAACAAACAATGTTTGTAACATGTTTCATGTCCTACAGCACAGTTATTTTTTTATTATTATTATTTATAGAGTAAAGGGGCCATCATCCTTGACTGGGATGTTACAATTGAACCATACAATTAATATATTCCTACTATCCATGAACCTTAGGAGTCCGGGTGAGCAAAACCTGGTTATGAGCTATTTAATAGTTGAATGTGACCTCATTGTTAACTTTATATACTTATATTTATAGACTGTTTTATGACTTTCTAATTGCAGAATGGTTGACAGAGAAATGACCACCATGCTGTTTTGAGCCTAGTAGTGTATCTGTGTACTGCTGTGTCCTTCCCTGAATACTTTTCTGTAATGTATATGTCTGCATGCATTCACTAATAGTGGTAGACCCTTCTATTACTTTCTTTTTGATGTACTGTGCAAGTGGTGCAATGGGTCACTCACAGTGAATGGGGAAGGGTCCCACAGCAGCTGTGTGATTGTACAGCACATGTGTGGAAACGCAGGCAAAAACTGGGCGAAGGCCCACATCCTTTTTAGTAGCTGCATACTGGAGGCTGGAAGTACTCGAAGACAGGCCTGTGGCTGGATCCACCTTCATACTGGAAGTGATTAAAATAGCTGCAGAGGAACAGACAGGGAGATAACACAGGACTACAGCTACTGTATAATCGTTTTACACAAAGGCTTAAATACTTATGAGTGGGGGCAATTCTGGGCATTTTCATCTCAAACACATGGGAAACCTAAATATAAATGAAAGCTGTTCCTCAAGCATTTAGAGTATAATTAAAAGCTTGTTATCTTTGGAAGCGTAACCTCTGTAGATTTTACCACAGCTGTCAGATTTACTGTAGATCTAAATGGTAAGTAGTTATACACCGTAGAACACAGAGAAAAAAAGAAATCTTCTCCCTGTCTGGATTTTTCCCTTATAAATACAGTCAGATATCATATATATGTAACCAGGTAACCCTAATAGGTCACAACTCTGGCCTGCATCAACCTACAGAGACCAGGGAGGGCTCATATGAAAGCTTATAGGCTGTAGAACAACCCTAAATTAGCATTCACCGTAACCTAAAAGCTTTTATGTAACAATCTGGGAATGGGTTGGAGATCATTGGCTAGGGGTTGCCTTGGTTACCCCATACATGGTTTGGTCTTGATAGAAGCGGGAGGCTTGCAGCCTTCATCTTGAATCCTCCGTGTTAGTTTTGGTTTTTTTAGTAAGTTTTTGAGCGTTTGGTGACTGCGCTGTGATTGTTGTAGCTGGAAATGATTCAAACAGTTGGAAGGACGGGAGTCTAAGCTTTCAAATGGTGTAGACATATCATAAATCCTAATTCAAGTGGCGGGGTGGGTGTTGACAGTCCAGGGCTGGGCCCTGTGTCTGATAAGAGGTAGCCTTTCTTTAATTTATACATACACACACTGAAACCTACATTGACGTTCACTAGAGGTGTCAAATGTGGAAAGTTATTAATTATTTGTTGTCTATTTAAGTTCCTGGGACATGCAACACTGACATTGTATCTTTCCCTTCACTCTACAGAAGCACTAGCTGGATCTCAGCATTATGTGTGTTGTGATGCTACCTTTCCCATCAGGTAAGAGGGCCTTTCCATTCTTGGTCCACATGACTGTAGCTGGGGGGTTTGCATCAGATGCAATACATGTTCCCACCTTAACAAAAAAAACATGCACAAACGTGTCAAAAAGAAAGACACCTGTTTAAATCAGAGCTTCCTGTTGCTTCACGGTTGTATGGAATCCATATGAACTCTTCTCCCTTGGAGGGTGTGTGCCCTGTAGAAGCCCAGGGTACAGTAGCTTTGGTTTGAGAGTGTTTGTTCAGTTTATGACGACATGCACGGTCTGCGTTTATCACTACTGAGTTCTTATTAATAATTAATGAAGATAAATAAAATGATCATTTTAAGTTAAAATATTTAAAAACATAAACCAAAAAAAAAATAGTGCAAATATTTAGCATTTTAATAGGATTTCTCTGCAATGTTGCTAATATTTATCTGGTTACTGAAGTGTTCTGTCGATTCTGTGCCAGGCTTTTTTCTTCTCTCTGATTTCCCAGACTTCTCTATGATCCCCCCCCTTTGTCACTCACTAATTGAAACCAGTAGCTATTTTGTAAACCTGTGCAATATTCACATTGTGCAATAATCATCTCCCATGTTTCCAGACTTACTCTCACCCAATGACAATTACATTACATCCTTACACTACACTAAGTCACTACATCTCCAGTTTGTACTATGCCAGCTTAACGATGTCTTTTTTCTTTGTTCATTTTAACTGTACTCAGCAGTTTTCCCACTGTGGGACAAATAAAGATTTTCTTATTCTTAAGATCATATTATTAATTATAATATGATTTATCTATCCACACTGTTTTTTAATATGAGCAGTAAAATAAATTTTATGTATTCCAGTGGTGTAACAAATAAGAAGGTCACAACATTACGTTTTAATACAGGGGATCTATTACAGTAGATTAGGCTAGATACTGGATGCCCAGTCACTAAAAGGGTGCTAACGCTCAGTATCACTGAATTAAATCCTCATCTTCAACATGTTAACCAGTGGTGATCAAACCATGTTAGATCCAAATACAGTCAGGTCCATAAATATTGGGACAGCGACACAATTCCAACATTTTTGGCTCTATACACCACCACAATGGATTTGAAATGAAACAAACACGGTGTGCTTTAACTGCAGACTGTCAGCTTTAATTTCAGGGTTTTTACATATAAATCAGGTTAACAGTTTGCATATGTGCCTTCCACTTGTTAAGGGACCAAAAATAATGGGACAGAATAATAAACATAAATCAAACTTTCACTTTTTAATACTTGGTTGTAAATCCTTTTCAGTTATTTACAGCCTGAAGTCTGGAACGCATAGACCTCACCAGACGCTGGGTTTCATCCCTGGGGATGCTCTGCCAGAGTAGCACTGTTGCCTCATAGCTAGAAGTTCCTGGGTTCGATTTCCGGAGGCGGATCGGGTGCTTTTCTGTGTGGATGTTCTCCCCGTGTTTGCGTGGGTTCTCTCCAGGTTCTCCGGCTTCCTCCCATTAAAACCATGCGTTAGGTTGATTGGTCACTCTGTTTATATACATGTATGTGTGGCCCTGTGATGGACTGGCAACCTGTCCGGGGTGTACCCCGCCTCTCGGCCATAGCCAGCCAGGTATAGGCTCCAGCCCCTCCGTGACCCCACGTACAGGATTGAGCGGAATAGAAAATAGATGGATGGATGCTCTGCCAGGCCTCCAATGCAACTGTCTTCAGTTCCTGCTTGGCATTTTCCCTTCAGTTTTGTCTTCAGCAAGTGAAATGCATGCTCAATCGGATTCAGGTCAGGTGACTCACTCGGCCATCGTGTAACATTCCACTTCTTTCCCTTAAGAAACTCTTTGGTTGATTTTGCAGTATGCTTTGGGTCATTCTCCATCTGCACTGTGAAGCGTTGTCCAATGAGTGCTTAAGCATTTGGCTGAATATGAGCAGATAATATTGCCCGAAACACTTCAGAATTGATCCTGCTGCTCTTTTCAGCAGTCAGCAGCTGTTCCTTTCCTTCTTCATACTCTTCTCTTTCACTCTGGTACAAGTCGATCTAGGTCTCATCTGTCCATAGGATGTCCATACGACTGTTTTAGATGTTGTTTGACAAACTCTAATCTGGTCTTCCTCTTTTTGAGGCTTATTAATGGTTTACATTTTGTGGTGAATCCCCTGCATTCACTCTGGTGAAGTCTTCTCTTGATTGTTGACTTTGACACACATACAGCTACCTCCTGGAGAGTGTTCTTGATCTGACGAACTGTTGTGAAGGGTATTTTCTTCACCAGGGACAGAATTCTTCGGTCATCCACCACAGTTGTTTTCCGTGGTCTTCCAGGTCATTTAGTGTCGCTGAGATCACCAGTGCGTTTCTTCTTTTTAAAAATGTTCCAAACTGTCGGTTTGCCCACGCCTAATATTTATGCTATCTCTCTGATGGTTTTCTTTTGTTTGTTCAGCAAATGATGATGGCTTGCTTCACTGATAGTGACAGCTCTTTGGATCTCATCTTGAGAGTTGACAGCAACAGATTTCAAATGCATACAGCACACTTCAAATAAACTCTGGACCGTTTATCTGCTCATTGTAATTGGGATAATAAGGGAATAACACACGCCTGGCCATAGAACAGCTGAGAAGCTAATTGGCCTATTACTTGCACATTTTCTAATGTAATTCCTACACTGTTTACCTGATCTGGATGTAAATACCCTCAAATTAAAGCTGGCAGTCTGCAGTTAAAGCACATCTTGTTTGTTTCATTTCAAATCCATTGTGGTGGTGTATAGAGCCAAAAATGTTGGAATTGTGTCGCTGTCCCAATATTTATGGATCTGACTGTACATACCAGCTCTCATGAAAAAGGCTGCGGCTGTAACTGTGTTTTCTTTTTTTTCTTCTTTTTTTTGTGTGCCCTGTTTTAACAAGCAGCATGTATTAGGCTGAATGTCATATTGTGATGGACAGCTTTTGCTTTTACAAAAGGAGTATATAAGAAAAATATATACTCCTCTTGATTGAATGGTTCGTTTTTTGTTATATTTAGTCCATACTAAATTTATGTGATGTCGTTGGGTTAGAGGACAGGTTGAGTTTGTGCGTGTGTGCGGGGCGAGGGGGAACCAAACAAATCAATGAAACAAAACAATGGATGTACCTTAGGCAGAAACATTCATAGCTAAATAACTGCTGTACTGTGGTTAACTGTTACATTATTGTTAATAATAATAGTATTAAGGTTTGTGCATACACTCATACACACATACAGATGGAGCGGTTCATTTTCGCTAATTTCAGTCGACTGTCAGTCACTCTTCTGACGTTGATCACACACTTATCACACCCTCATCAGCCGACTGTCAGCAGCCCCCCTCCTTGGTCTGTCTGGGGAAGGCGTTAAAAATGTTAATGAGGCCACCCCCATTTTAGCACCAAAGACGCAATTCCAGGGTAAAAAGGTGGAGCTTTAGTATCTGACGTAGAGTTAGGGTCAAACAGCAAGTATAGGCACAGTTCTGAGAACAGGACATAGATCTGATAACGTCAGTTCTACACTGTTTGCTAGGGCAGACAGACAAACAGACAGACAGACAATAGTCTGTGTAAACAGTGAATTAAAAAGTTAAGAAAACTGGAACAGTTGACTTCATTTCAGAATTAAATGTTGTACTAACTTTTTTTTAATCATAGATAAGCATCGGCAGCTCACGCTGCCAAAGCTGCCAAACTAACTTCTGGAGGTTTATCAGTTACTGGCTGTATTAGGTTGAGTTGGACTTCACAAATAAAATTATTAAATTCTCATTCTATATATTATTCTTATTCACTTAAATGTAGTGTGTGTCATTCTGCCTGCTTCAGGAGCTGTTTTAAATTTAAAAAAGAACATTTCAATGTTCTAATCAAGCTTAGATGAACATAACAATAGAGAGCCTCTTTTCAGACAGAACGACCATCCACAGCACTAGTTAGACTGGTTTCACACCACCCCCTTCTCCCCAAAGCACCAGAGTCCTGCAGTGCTGTTACCTGATGTAACATATATATATATATATATATATATATATATATATATATATATATATATATATATATATATATATATATATATATATATATATATATATATATATATATATATATATATATATATATATATATATATATATATCTAGCTCGCTGGATAGCTCAATCGGTAAAGTCACAGGACTTGCATGCAGGGGGTTCCCGGTTCGAATCCTCGTTAGGGCGAATAGGCATCCAGTGTGGGTCCTTGGGCAAGACCCTTCAAGCTACCGCCTACCTCATATCATGAGAGACAATGAACCACATGAGATACCGGCTCAGACGTCGCCCGGTCTAACAAGGTCTGCGTCAGGTGTTGGGGAACCAGAGCACCTTGGCGAGAAGTGGGCTACTGGAACAAGAAAGAAATGGCTGAGATGCGAGAACAAGAGAGAACATTCTGTTGGAATGCTACTACTCAAGTAACCCTAGTCAGAGGGGTTACATGCAAAGAATGTGCGGTGAATGGGAACGGAGAAACCCACAAACCCACACGGCGAAGCAACTAGTAGCTCAGTGTTCCAACATCCACAAACGGCAACTGCTATCACAACTTGAGATTGACGAGATACAACACAATTCCCCGGCAAGGGGAAGCCAGGACGCCAGGTCAGAGGGGAGGTTTCACCATCTCCCCAACCGGAAATTGGGTACGAAGCCCCAATAAGCACAGAAACGCTGAGCGAGGCAGCGACTGACCTGAAAGATGACCTGAAAGATCATGGCGAGATTGAACAGGCAACCCCGAACCCCACCACAACGGCTAAGTGAAGTACCATCAGAAAGTCTCATGGAAGATGTGAATGCAGCATTGAGAGCGATCCCTACCACAACAATCACAGAAACCAATGAGCTGATATACGCTTCAGCATCAGTGATCCTAGAGATGCTTGGCTATAAGAGCAACCATGGGAGCCATGAGAAACAATACCCACCATGGAAACGAAGGTTGGAGGCAAAAATCAAGGCAGCTCGGAGGGAAGTGAGCCAAATGACAGAGGCCCAGAGAGGTGCAATGAAAAGACCAATGCCTAAGAGGTACAGCCAGATGACCATACCTGAAGCACTCGAAACTGCCAAGCAAAGGCTACAAGCCTTGGCCAGCCGCCTAAAGAGATACACCAGAGATAACGAAGCCAGACGAATAAACCGGCTGTTCGCAACACAACCTGCGAAAGTGTACTCTCAATGGCAGGGTAATAACAACAGAGCAAACCCACCAAGGCTGGAAACTGAACAGTACTGGAAGGGTATATGGGAAAGGGAGGCATCACACAACAGTGATGCACAGTGGCTGGTGGATCTGAGGGAAGACCACAGCAACCTCCCTGAACAGAATCCAGTGACTATCACAGTGTCACAGAGTCTCAGGTATGAAAAACTGGACAGCACCTGGCCCTGACATGATCCACGCCTACTGGCTAAAGAAGCTCACTGCAATCCATGAGCGCCTGGCAGCACAAATGAACCAGCTGCTAAGGGATGGGACTCACCCTGAATGGCTAACCGAAGGGCGAACGATCCTGATAATGAAGGATCCCTCAAAGGGCACAGTCCCATCCAACTACCGGCCAATAACCTGTCTCTCCACAACATGGAAGCTCATGTCGGGCATCATCGCAGCTAAGATAAGTGGGCACATGAGTCAATACACGAGCGAAGCACAGAAGGGCATTGGTAAGGATACCAGAGGAGCCAAACACCAACTCCTGGTAGACAGAACAGTCGCCCAAGACTGCAGAATGCGACACACCAACCTGTGCACAGCCTGGATCGACTACAAGAAAGCCTATGACTCAATGCCACACACATGGATCACTGAATGCTTGGAGCTGTACAACTTCAACAGAACTCTAAGGGCCTTCATTGCAAACTCGATGAGGTTGTGGAGAACCACCCTTGAAGCCAATGGGAAGCCACTTGCCCAAGTATCCATCAAATGTGGCATATACCAAGGAGATGCACTGTCCCCACTGCTGTTCTGCATAGGTCTGAACCCCCTGAGCCAAATAATAAACAAGACTGGCTATGGATACCGACTCCGGAACGGGACCACCATAAGTCACCTCCTCTACATGGATGACATCAAGCTGTACGCCAAGAGTGAGCGAGACATCGACTCGCTGATCCACACCACCAGAATCTACAGCTCGGACATCGGGATGTCATTCGGACTCGAGAAATGTGGGAGGATGGTGACAAAGAGAGGCAAGGTAATCCACACAGAAGGGGTCTCACTCCCAGAAGGAACAATAGCAGACATTGAGGACAATTACAAGTACCTTGGAATACCACAGGCAAACGGCAACCTTGAACAGGCAACAAGGAATGCGGCAACAGCCAAATACCTCCAACGAGTAAGGCAAGTCCTAAGAAGCCAGCTCAATGGCAAGAACAAATCCCGGGCAATAAACAGCTACGCTCTGCCAGTGATCAGATACCCTGCAGGAATAATAAGGTGGCCAAAGGAAGAGATACAGACCACAGATGTTAAGACACGAAAGCTCCTCACCATGCATGGAGAGTTCCACCCCAAATCCAGCACCCTGAGACTGTACTCTAGCCACAAGGAAGGAGGCCGAGGACTAGTGAGCGTGAGAGCCACTATCCAGGATGAAACATCCAAGATCCATAAGTACATCAAGGATAAGGCCCCGACAGATGACGTGCTGAGTGAATGTCTCAGGCAGTGGAGAACAGAGGATGAGATGCTGGAAGAGGGACCATCATGGGAGGACAAGCCCTTGCACGGGATGTACCACCGGAACATAACTGAAGTGGCTGATCTCAACAAATCCTACCAATGGCTTGAAAGGGCTGGGCTGAAGGACAGCACAGAGGCACTCATCCTGGCTGCACAGGAGCAGGCCCTGAGCACCAGAGCCATAGAGATCTACCACACCAGACAAGACCCAAGGTGTAGACTGTGCAAAGAGGCCCCTGAGACGGTCCAGCACATAACTGCAGGGTGTAAGATGCTGGCAGGGAAAGCATACATGGAACGCCATAACCAAGTGGCTGGCATAGTATACAGGAACATCTGCGCGGAGTATGGACTGGAAACCCCAAGGTCAAAGTGGGAAACACCTCCCAAGGTGGTAGAGAACGAGCGAGCCAAGATCCTGTGGGACTTCCAGATCCAGACTGACAGAATGGTAATGGCAAACCAACCAGACATTGTGGTGGTGGATAAAGAGCAGAGGAAAGCCGTAGTGGTGGATGTGGCAATACCAAGCGATGGCAACATCAGGAAAAAGGAACATGAGAAACTAGAGAAATACCAAGGGCTCAGAGAAGAACTGGAGAAGGCTTGGAAGGTGAAGGCCACAGTGGTGCCTGTGGTGATCGGAGCACTAGGGGCTGTGACCCCCAAACTGGAGGAGTGGCTACGACAGATCCCTGGAAAAACATCCGAAATCTCAGTCCAGAAAAGTGCAGTCCTAGGAACAGCATATATATATATATATTATATATATATTATATATATATATAATATATATATATATATATATATATATATATATATATATATATATATATGCAACGAAAACGAAAATTTGCCGCTCCATCTGTACATATTCATAAACATATACATACACACATTATTATACATAATCACATAATACTTCAATAATAGACGTGACTACCATACCTACCAACTACCATAATCAGACATTATTGATAGTGATAATGATAAGTACCAGTAATACTTACAGCTAAGTTTAGAAAGCCTGTTTATCAGCTCTGGTGTTGAGTGACCCACTACAAGGTTAGTAAAGGTGCAACATAACATTGTTCACCAAAAGGGTGAGACAGTTGTTGGTGCATGAACAATGCCACTTGTGACAGACAGGGTGATGGCAGGAGCCCGGCCGCTACACCCAGTCAACTGACACAACCTAAATCTTACCAGATTACTAGATTACTCTATCTCTCTAATTATTCTTAGTTATCAGTTTCCAGGCCAAAAACAGACTCGTAACTCAATAGGAAAGGTTTCCTTCTCAGTATTTCCCACTAGCCCAGGAGATCTGGGTCCTAAACCTGGTATGCAGACTAATTAAGAATGGAAAGAGACTTCAACTCAGGGACAAAGTTCTGATTCAGATGCACCAGAACCTTTAACTGCCATAAAACTGATGCCATTGTGTTAAATAAACAAAAATGTTGTCTATTTTTTTGATGGAAGATTGGTTTACCCGCTAACTTGCACGTCAAGTTGTCATGTGGTTACAAAATGTTACAAATCCAGAAATAATCTTGAAGATGTCTGTACAGCAGTGGAAACCCAATTATTTTCATATACTACATAGAAAAACTAACAAAGCTTTTTTGTGTCTAGTGATTATGTGGTGAATTGGGACAACAACAAACTTACTGTGCAGCACTAATACAATGGTCTTCAGTGACTCTTACCATTGTTGGTGTGTCTTTGTGCAACACATCAGGATGGTCTATGATGTCAACTGATGACGGCTTCTCTGCAAAAACACAAGGTGCACAAAGGTTTTTCAATAGGTGTGTGGTTTTACAAGTGTCGACATAACTGTCGGCAGCTTGACATGCTTGATTTGTCTTATTTTGATTATTTTTGGTCATACCGTGTTTCTGTTCTGATTACATTACTGCAAATGTTTTCACCTGTGGTCTCTGAGTGTGTGTATTTAAGCCACAGTTCTCCAGAGTGACAGAGTTGACCTAACACGTGTTTGATCCCTAACTGACCTTTTGTTTGAGACACTTCTGCTACTTATCCAAAGATAAGGAGACCAGTGACTCTTTCTTCTACAACAGGACTGTGAGTCTAACATAAACACCACCCATATAATGCCTCAATGCTAAGTGTTACATCAAAAGACGATGGACGCACTCATGGCTGAACTCAACAGGATTCCCCCTCTTCATCATGACTTCAAACCTGGAACTGTCACATTTATCACTTGTAAAATTCCTTTCCAGGATCCCCTGGAGCCTTACCCAGCTGGCTATGGGCGAGAGGCAGGGTACACCCTGGACGGGTCGCCAGTCCATCGCAGGGCAACCTGGACTGGTTCGTGTACAATGTTTATTCACTAACTTACATAAAAATAAAATTATTAAATTATTCAGAGATTCAGAGACAGGATTGAGGGACATGAAGCCACATTGACCCCCATTGGTGGGAACAACAAATGTCCCTATGCAACACTTCACCATGTGTTCCTTTGTTTGTTAGGAAAGTTAAAATTTTAGAGGTCATAATTACCTGCTAGTTCTGTACACAATGCATATATATTGATGCCATCAGATAAGATCCATAGACATGGTAATTTTCTTATGATAACTCAACACTATAATAATTTAATCCAGATTAAGACTATTTTACTTGTAGTTGTTTTACAATATGTTACTACATACTGTAGTGGCGAAACAATTTATCATGTAATAACATTCCAACCTTTGCAACATCAGCAGAACGCCATCTGAGATTCCAATCGTTATATGTATTTGATTATCATTGTTTATGCATTCTTAATCTTCATGTTGATTGAAATGTCAGAATGCATGTTTGTTGTGTTGTAGTGTGATGTTACTTTGAGCTTGCCGGAAAGAGAGAAGTATAATTGATCCCAAATGTAGGATTTATTTAAGTATGATAATCTGATAAGGTGAGCGGTGCAACTTTACCCCAAGGTTCGGCCATGACCTGCATGCACTCCTCGCCTCTTAAACCTAGTGACGCCCACAAGATATTTAGTCAGGGACAAACTTTGTCCTAGAATTCCATCTTCATCTCAACTACTTAACCTTCTTTCTTTTATCCTTAAGCGAGTCAATTTTCTTTAACTTTTGATTCTTAATCTCTGTAACTTCTTTTAAAGTAGAACCTCGAACAAACTGTGATTTTGGATTAATTAGAAAGCCAATTTAAGCGACGCCAACTGAACTGAGATTTTATCCAACAACTAAACAACTTTGGCTCCAGTCAATTTTACCGCTTAAGCTGAAAGGAAGTGCTCTTCTCTCAGACTTAGCTGATGTTCTCACATGACCCAGGCCTATTTCACTAAGCCATAACAATCTTAGGCCACAAGATTCCATAGTGACACAACAAACCTATTCCAGGAGCTCTGGTGATTGGATGTGGAGGAACTTCTCACTGCACGGTACCAAAGGATGCTAAAGCTTCCTACTGCTTTGGACAGGCAAGATAAAATATCTCTTAATTTTACTGAGAATGCCGGTGTTTACTTAAAGTGCTGAAAGGAGCCTTCCAAGTTCAGTAGTAACTGTTGGATATTTAGAGGTAAATAACAAAGGCTCTTTCTTCTGGCCCAAATTCATCACACTCATTCACAGGTTCATTCACCTGTTTATTTAAAGTGTTCATTTTACTCCTCACACAAACACATTCATTCACGCCATTTCGCCTGTTCATTCATTGCTGGTTGTTTTATGTTTACTGCTCTGAAGATTTTATTATTTGTTTTACCCTTGCATATATTCATATCCTTTTATTAATATATTCCCTAGTATTAGCATAATAAAACTTTAAAGGTGCCTGCACATGAAAAAATTAACTTTTTAGACATTCTGGTATGTTTATTTGACTCCCTGGTTCACGTTAAGACACTCCTGGTGTGTTAGAAGTACGCCCCCTACCTATTTCACATTTTTGAGAGTTTATCCAATCCGGTTCAAGAACCATCGTTTCAAATTTGGCGGACTATGTACATCTGCATTCTCTTGACCACTCACAGAACCAGCTTCAAACCTCAACCTTCAAGCCCAGACAAACCTGATCTATATTATTGTCTATATATTTACTCTGTATCCAGTTGGTCAACTCATTTTGAAATTTTAGTCTGTTGACAGGTAATTTGTAATTCTCGTGTTATGGTGCAGATTATGTGGAAAATGTGATGGAGACCATCTTTAATAAAGTCCTGCTGGACCCAGGTCGTTATATAGAGGACCTTATTAACATCCCTGTCCCACCAGCCCTTTGAGCAGAATTTGAGCAACCTGACAGAAAGGAGGTCAATAATGTCATGCCACGATTTAACAAACCAGCACTATAAAAGCTAAGTTGAAAACGTGTTTGCCCCAAACACCATTAAAACTGATATAACTACCTCTATATATTGTTTACATTTGTAAAGGTTGTGAGATACATAGAAAACACTGGACATTTCATTAATCTTCTATTCTATTCTCTATACCTCCTAGAGTGGTGTCAAGAAAAAAACAGCTGCATCCTCCATCTGTACAACAGCTGCACTGCTTTCGATGTCTTCCAAAACATGATGAAGACAAAAAAGATCCTCACATCTCCCAAGCCAACTGCCCATGATTGTACCTGTTCCACTTCAAAAACTATGCTTTCAACATAACTATGAATCCTACCCATTCATTTTGTGGTCTGCACATTGAGCTGTGAATGTAACTTATCCAGCATTATAGTGCTGGTGCATTGGTTGACAATAAAGTTGGCTTTGACTATTGCTGTTTCACTGAACAGTTTTTAAAGGGAAAACAGACAAATGTTTTATAACATTTCAACTTTTATTGAGGTATTGCCTCAAAAACAATAATTTAGGCATTTTACATGTGGTCTAAGTCCAGCATAGTTGCCTTGTCCCTCAGGAAACACTGCCCTGATCCAGACCAGGGAAAATGCATGAGAACTTGGACTCTTCACCCTAGAAGTCCCCAGCACCAGCTGACAAGACTTCTCTAGATTAGATACCTGCAACGACTTGAGATACACACAGACATAGTAATGTCAAATTTATGAAAAAAAAACAATAACTACATTTCTATTAGTTATATATTAGCACTTGATATATCATACACCTTACTAAAAGTAATTACAAATATATTAGGTCAATATGTATTTAGAACCAAAACTATGTTTGTAGACCAGAGTTCCCAGGTTCGTTATGATTAATCCGTAAATAGTAAAATGTTCTCAAATTGTTTAATTTTGGGAGATACTGATTTATTCCATGCATGTGTAATTGTCTGATATACTGTATATTAAATGTTTTCTGTAATAAATACACATTCAATTATACTGGCTCCAGTCGTGGATCATCAACCATACATGACAGTAGGTTTGGCAACTGGTTCAGGCGTCTTCAGGTAAGATTTATCGAAATTTTAATTGAAATATTTAATAAAAGCAATAAACACATGCAATATCTTGACAGCAATAGTTGCTGTCACACCATGCCTCTGTAGGCATTCACCGTTCCCACATTGGCACTTAATTACAAATACGGCAAAATATAAGCTGCAGCTAAGGACCCCATTATGGAAAAAATATGTTGACACAGCAGCAGCACAAAAAAGAAAAAAAAACATAAAATGAGTTTATATTTGTTTATCGAGCTATGCTCCCAAACAGGCTATAGTCGTGTTATGAATATTCTGTTGTATTAATTCAGGCTGCTTATTGGCAAACATTACTATTAGCGTTAGCAACTAATCAAGTTGCTTATTATATAAATCAATAAATTAAATTAAATGTGAAATTGCCAGTTAGACGTACCTTGCGCCATTCAAAGTGTAACCACTTCAACAGCGTTACATTTGACTTTAGAGTCAGATTTTGGATACAAGGTATGGTTGAACTCCACTTCAAGGACGAGGTAGCCAGTTTTGCTGTTACAGTGGATTCAGTGACCGTGACTTCTGATCCCTGCCGCAGATCACGGCTATGAGCTTCCTCAAAGGGGTGTGGCGATCAACTTCGCTTGCGACACACTCCGAAAACAGAGCATTGTGGACGAGAGCTTAAAACACACATTTTCAGACGGGCCGTGTGGGCGATCTACAGCGCTTTTTGGCATGAAAAGTTACAGACACCTTACTGAGACATCAAGGTCCAATCCTTTAACATTGTGTAGCATGAAAAAAGCATGTGCATGGACCTTTAAAAGATCTGGTTTTGTATTCATTGTTCTTTAGACAACGACAAAGGTCACTGCCACGACAAGAACTCATGACATTAGAGACTGATTTGGTTCTATTCTATCAAAGAAATTGTGATTACTATTAATCATAAGTATTAACTCACTAAATTGACATCTGGCATTTGTCTAGATTAATAAAAGTATGGTTTCAGCTTTAAAACAAACCTGGTGCCCCTATTTCGAGGAATATTAATGTCACTGCATTAATATTAAATTATTGAATTGAATCCGCTACAACTGTTTTCCATATGATAAGTGCATGAAGTGTTTGCTCATGAAACTGACGCAGGCATCAAGTTTCCCTCCTCCTGTCACCATCATGAAACTAAGTGACTGTAAGGTGTAAAAAGACTTTTATTCACTGTTTTGGGATGCACCATTGGTTTCCACAGAGGATCAGACATGCCAGATACTGCTCCGTGGCCAACCACGGACCTTTTCCCCATACACCAACCCTTCCGAACCTCAGTCTCTGTGTTGTCAAAAAGGATCATCTGCATCGGTACCATAACCTTTACTCTTCTTCATCGCCATACCTCTACTACAGTTATGCAAACCAGCCAACTGCCACTACTGCTCAAATTCTTCCTTTCCCTTCACTGTTTAATAGGAAGTAAAGTCACGCTGCTCTCACTTGGTCTAACTGTTTATATGACGCCTCCACAAGGGGTTTCAGCATCTCGCCTTTTGTTTCACATTTAGTTCATTTAGTGAATAAACCTCGTTAAAATACAAGCCGGTTCTGATTGTTGATTCTTTAAGGTCCGAACTGCTCTTCTTTTGAGCATCTATCCAGTACATGATAATAAAACGATCCATTTATTGGGATAGGCTTTAGCACCCCCCACGACCCCTATGGAAATAAGCAGTAGAAGATGGATGGATTAGTGTCAAGTGTTGTGCATGAGCTTACTGTAAACAGCAACAATGGTGCGGTACTCCATAAGGTTAGTGCCTGAGACCACCATGCAGGTAAAGGTCCTCTGGTCCGTAAGTGTTGCCTTGCTGATGAGCAGGCTGAAGCTGTCATCAATGCTGATACGCGTGGCATAGTCATCCGTGGCCTGAACTGTGGCCTGCTCTGCATGAGCCTGTTTGATCAGCAGATCCCCAGAGGAGCCGTCTTTTTGTTCCTACAGACAAAAAGAGACACATATGATAGAAGGGTGTGACATTACACCTCACCATGCTTGATTTAAAATCAGGCTTTGCATAACAATTATGTATAAGCATTGGGACATAAAACACAACTAGAAAAAGTAATTTTAAAGAAATTATGTGGAAGAGTTGTTCTGTTGCTGAAAAGATTACAAATTATGCTATGCTGATTACCACACACATTGACAACGACAAAGAAAGTTGACCAAGGGACATTGTTGACGATCACAAAAAGTTAACTAAGCTGAAAAGCTGATTAAAAGAGAAATTTCATAAAAGGCGTTTTTTTGGCCTGTCAGTCAAACTGTTTTGAGTTACGTGGAGACAAAAGGTGGCAAAATCAGCTTCGGCCATGCTAACCAGGCTTGCTCCAGCAAAACCATAATGGTTATCACTAAAATAAACATACTTTATAAATGCCAAGGCTTCAATAAACAAGTGTAAATTTTATGTTTAAGGATGAAAGATTGTGACCACACTTGCAATTTGTATGACTATCCCTGTGAAAAAATATGTTCATAGAGTGAAAAATGTGGCTTAAAAAAACCTGTCCTCACACTCCAGCTGTGACATCAGGCACTCTAGCTCATGCAATACACACTAATAGAAAAGCTGCAAAATGTAGGAAGAAAGGTATGAGGTGGAATAAGTTATGAGCGATGTTAAAACAACAATGCACATGGACAAAATTAACTAATTAATATTTCAGAATCAGAACCAGAAAAAGCTTTATTGCCAGGTCCTGTAGAGTACACTTTACAGAACTAGGAACTTGTCTTGGTCAGGTCAGGCAGTCGTCTATGGCGCCACATCTCATATGACAGTGGAAGCAAGTTGCAGCACAAAACAATACAATGCAAAAACACACACACACACAGTGGCACACAGTACAAGTAGAATTCTTGCTGGAAATTTTTTTTTTGATATATCAGTATAAATGGATAAGGTTGGAGAGCAGACGGTGAGACTCTAAGACGGGGGGGTATCTGCATCAGTATAGTAAAGTGTTGCTTATAGATGTATGACCGAGGCCAACCAAGATGTTTACAAGCCAGTCCAACAGCTGTCCTTAAAGGGAGACACAAGAAGGGAAAGACAATAGAGGCACAGCTGGTGAGCTAGATTGGAGGAAGGGAGGGGTAAGGGAGAACATACTGTATGAATAATACAGAATATAGAATACAGAATAATACACAGCCAATTCTAATAGCATTTTAGCGATTCATGAATAATTTGTCCAGATATTAGTCCTAACGGTTAGAACTCAGAGCTTCATCGCCTCGTTTGGGTCCATGGGGTACCCGTGACACCTTCTCAAGCCTGTGAGACAAGGCTGACAGCATAGTAACCAAGTGTTCAGTCTGTCTGCAGATGTTATTCGGCTGTCTCTTATCATCCTCCAAACGGGCTGAGATCTTACTAGTCAGTCCTAGCCTACTCGTCAGTCTTAACAGAACGGGCTGAGGTGTTACTGATCAGTCCTTTAATCTGGGAAATCTTCTGATGTAATTCTTACGAACGAGCTGAGATGTTACTTGTCAGTCCATCAATCTGGGCCATCCTCTGGTGTAATTCTTTCAGCCGAGTATCCCTGGACCCCCGGAGCATTTGTAACTCCACGTGCCAATTGTGAGAAAACTTTGTCCAATGCACTGAGTGACCAATGTTACAACTGCTTCATTAAAGGCTCATGTTCAGCCCAGTTAAGAGCAACCTTGGGTACAAGTGACTAAATGGTCACAAATACAAAGGACTGCTGTAAAGCACCATGGAAACAGGCTGCTGGGACAGACTCCCTGGTTCCCAGGACCTAGTAGATGCACAAGGAGGACCAGAGCTGCTGTTACAGACAAACACTGACAGAAAGAATGTAATGAAGAGAATGAAACCTCAGTGTATTCCAGCGCAAATAAGATTACAGAGGCTCTAACCTTTCTCATGGTGTCCAAATCGAATGATTCCTGTTATTTTGGAACTTCTTTATTTATTCTTCTTTCAAACATATAATTGGATAGAATTTAAAATTATCCTACTCAACTACAAAGTACTTAATGATAAAGCTGCTTCTTATGTTAAAGACCTCAGTTCTTTATGCTCCCAGCAGAACACTTTGTTCTCAGAGCGCTGGGCTACTTGTTTTTCCTAGACTCTTTAAATGTAGAACGGGAGGCAGAGCTTTTAGCTACCAAGCTCCTCCCCTGTGGAACCAGCTCCTTGTTCAAGTTCGAGAAACTGACACACTCTCCACCTTTAAGATCAGGCTTAAAACCTTCCTTTTTGATAAAGCTTATAGTTAGAGATGGTTCAGGTCACTGGCAATGATTGTTAGTCACAGGAACCATCTCTTAGTTAAGCTGCAATAGACATAGACTGCTGGGGGACTTAATTTATACACTGAGCTCCTCTGTTTCCTTCTACCTCTTCTGTCCAATAACCTCCCATCATTGTCCCATGTTTAACTAACCTTGTCTCTTTCTCTCCAGCAGTTGTGCTTCTCCCCCGCTCTCCCTCTCTCCTCCACTCTGTCCTCATCTACAGGTATCATCGAACTCAGAGCTTTGTGTCTGTGATGGGCAGCTGCAGATCCAACCATCCTGCCTGTATCTAGTCTCTGGTCCAACCATCCTGCCTGTATTTAGTCTCTGGTCCAACCATCCTGCCTGTGCTCTGTTGTTGCTTGTTGTTGTTGCTGTGCTTTTCTCTCTCTCTCTCCCCTCACCCCAACCGGTCGAGGCAGATGGCTGCCCACATCCAGCCTGGCTCTGCCGGAAGTTTCTTCCTCGTTAGAGAGGGAGTTTTTCCTCTCCACTGTTTCTGTCAAATTAAAGGCTTGCTGTATGTGGGATCTGTTGGGTTTAGTTGTCTAAGGTCTTAAACCTTACTTTGTAAAGTGCCTTGAAATAACTTTGTTGTGATTTGGCGCTATATAAATAAAATTGAATTGAATTGATTTGAATATAAATGCAGTTAATACATCAACACACATAATTTTGCACATATACATAAAAATGCATTTCAGCTTTCAATTGACCTAGTACATGACTGAATGAAGAAGGAAGACGTTAGTCTTATCTAGTCCTACCCCATGACCTCACCTTTTAATGAATGTTTTAACCCATAATGTTGTAACCACTCAGAGACATGAAATGCCTTCATCACCATATTTACCTGTCATTAATTTTGCAATGTTGCTCTCTGGTGGTAAAGACTTAGTCTGCCCTGAACCTATCTTTCAGAGTTCAGCGTTTTCGTACCTTAGATTTCTTGTTCCGGCCAAAACAATTAACCTACTACTTTTCACGAATGTCTCCGCAAAATATCTAATAAATAACAAATAGTAAGTTAGATTTTATTCAGGAAACAAACAAATGTCATGTCTCCATGATGTTTCTCTCCTGCAACCAATCTGGTCATCCAGTTATGGTAAACCCAAATGATTTTGTCCATAGTGAAGCTGTTTTTAAAGGCAGTCGATGTAGTACCCAGATAGCCTTGTAGCTATTTTTGACATTGGAGAAGACCATGTCCAACATATTTACTCAGCAAGGCAGCACAGCTGAATTCCCCAGGGACAACATACACAGTCTTGGGATACTTGTCTTGTTGGCTACTAATAATGCCAGAAAAGGTCCCAGGGCTGAGTTATGGTTAGAATCAGGTTGCCAGGGTAACAGGCAACTCTCTCAGGAGGTAAAAGGCCTACATTTGGCTGTCAAAGACTCTAAATCTGGGGAGCAGGTACTGTCTATCGCCTTGGTGTCAGTAGACGAGCTGTTACTTATTTGCATTATCTCACAGAAGTAAGTCCACCCTATTTATGTAAATATCACATTTAGTAATATTTTATTATATATTTTCATGTGACACTAAATAAATGTTACTTTGCTCCAATGTAAAGTAGTGACTGTACAGTTTGTATAACAGTAACATTTGCTGTACCCTCAAATCAACTCATCACAGATACCGCATTAATGTCTAAAACTCTGGTCACAACAGTGAGTACACCGCAAATGAAAATGTCCAGTGGCCCATGTTTGTGATCAAGACCCTGAATGTAAGAACTGGCTGTACGGAATATATATTTGACTTATTGTAGATGCAGATTCATTGATCAAACAGAAACACAGAGTGTTTTGCCTAAACCAAGTCCACGTGTGTGTGTGTGTGTGTGTGTGTGTGTGTGTGTGTGTGTGTGTGTGTGTGTGTGTGTGTGTGTGTGTGTGTGTGTGTGTATATACGCATATACACATCAGTCTCAGAAGGCAAAAGATCTGCGGTTCGATCCCCTGCCTCACCATCAGGTGGGTCCTTGAGCAAGAGCTCCCCCAAGCGCCACTCGTGGCATTTTGTGGCAATGCAGAGGGACTTTCCTTTCCTTTCAATTCACTGTATAAAATGTGTCTTACTTACGTATTTCCACTTGACAAACATCAGATCCTGTAGTGGTGGAGCTCCATGACATGGCACAACAATCGTTTCTCCATACAATGCTTCCACTGTGTCTGTCCCACAAACTGCAAAACAAATATAACAGCTGTCATGAAATCCACACTGTATACCAGTACTTATACACTGGATCATTTTGTGCTGCACATAAAAAAAGCAGCAGTTGAAACTACATTCAGGATACTACAGACAAACCAGAAAAAACAGAAAGAAATGTCTAATCAACACCAAGTACTGTTTTTGCTTGTGCTGTGAAGTGTGAATAGAGTTACAAGCTGATGCCTGTGTGCTTTGGACTATTAGGAGTAGCATTGCACAAAGCATGCACAAGCTAACTTTAGCAACATAACATAATGACGGAACTCAGCAGATCCACTCATTATTGCTGCAACACGTTTATTCCTCTGGGTCTACCTACTTTGGGTTGGCTCGAAACTGCAGGAGTGAGAAGCAAGTTTAAATCACTGGTGCCACCGCTTACGCTGGTGTTTCTGCCTTTTTCTTAGAGCACCTCACTTCATTGTTTTACTGTAAATGAATGGGGGAGCTTTCTGCCACGGTAACGTATTTATATGTAAATATCTACTGCACACCTAGACTTCAGCAGCAAACTGACTGTTGAAAGTCAAACAATCCTGTAATATGGACCACAGGCACAGACAGTCTCCGGCAGAGGTGAGCATTAGGAACCTACTTTGGGTTTGGGAAAATCGTAAGCGATATAAAATGTTTAACTGAATATGAAGTAAGTCAGTCACATGTTAGCCAATGTAGCAACATGCCTTTGCATCATGGAATGTTTCTTAGCGGTGGAAAAACGTTTTTTTACTAAATATGACCTGCCAATCACGTTAGCTAATGTAGCAACATGTCTTTGCTTCATAGGACGTTTGTTAGAGGAAAACGTTTACAACTACAAGTAGCCATGTAAGCTAATTGACCAACAATAAAACCAGAAGCTTTGTAGGGTTTAATATCTGTAAGGATATATAACCTTTTTTTTCATATACTTTTTTTTGTTTTCTTTGTATTTTGCTGTTGTTCCTGTTCCTGTCATCTCCTGTGCATTTGTTAGGCAAAAATGGTCTGCTTTGTGTTTCAGACCACTGAGCCAAAAGACACAACTGCCTGGAAGACTTTCAGTCATCTTGGGGCATGATTCTTGAAGACCTGCACTGTAAGTCTTTAAAGTTATTGTAAAGGTTCATGGTGGTGATGCAAGTAAATAAGGACTCAGCTTAGCAGGAGGGATACTTATGGGCTTGCAGTTTTGTCTTATGTCTTATTTTGTCTTATTGCTTTATTAAATAGCATTTTTATTGGGTTTACAACCAGTAGATTACATATCTAATTATAGTATAGTATAGTTAAGTAAAATGTATACTGCTATACTAACAGTTTTCTATTGTAAGATGTAACTGACAAGGAAAAATCCTCAGTTCAACCCATCCAGACTGGGAATCATCTTGGAGGGGAGTGTGGTGATGGATGAACTGGCCAATCTGCCTCAGATTTTCTATTTTTGGACTGGTCAACGCACGCCACCTGGACTACCCTGAATACACGAAAAACCTTTTGTTCAGCAGCTGCTGTAATGCTCAGTCTGGGTAAAAGTGAGCTTTCTCCTAAAATTCAAAAACACTGAAAAATCAACCCATGGCTAGTTCTGATATTTCATTTCTTAGTTTGTGATGTTACACTATATACATAGTATATGGTATGGCATAGTTACAGTATGTCTGGTTGGGAGTTGCATTGCATTGGGGTTGTTTAATGTTTATTATATTCAAATGACTGATGCATGGTAGATATGTCTTATAACCTTTATTACTTTTGGCTAAGCAAAATTAAAGGCAGGGGGTCCTCCTGCTCTTGAAACAGTCTGGTAAATACTGATTTTGAATTTTAAATAAAGTAGAACAAGAATACATTTGTTTTGAGTGTCTTTATGATTTCAGTGGTCAGGTTTAGTAAATTCCATTAAAATAAAAATGCTGCTTTGACCTAGTTTAAAATAATAAGTAGACCCACTGAATTAATATAAATGTTTTTTTGTAAATTCACATTGTTATTGTTATTATTATTATTAGTGGGAGAGCTGAACAGCGCCTCAACGCTTCATCGTAGAATCGCCGTTCAACTTTCTAAACATGTGTCGTCTTTAGGAGACGGGGGCTATTACTTTTCACGTTTTCAGCTTTTCAACTTTTATTCAACGTTTTTCATCGTTTGTTTATAATGGTTGTTTATGGGAATCATCGTTTAACTTTTTGTCAACTTCCCTCTTTTCGTCAGCTTCTGTCATCGTCGTACTTTGGCGTAGAAACGTCATTTCAACTTTAAAAGCGTATATCATTGTTCTCCTTGTAAAGCATCCTCGTATCTTCTATACTTTTCAACTTGTGAGCGTTTAAATTTAGTGTGTTTTTTGATACATTTTAAGCTTTTCCATTAGTGTGTATTGTGTGAGCTAGAGTGCGTGATGTCACAGCTAGAGTGGGCGTTTTTTTTAAAGACAGAACTTCTGTTTTAACTCGTCACTACAGCCACAATTTTCACTCTATCAATGTAATTATCTCACTAAATCGTAGTTATACTTGTCTTCTTTCCAAATATGTATCTGGCTATACCCTCAGACCAATACTTTAGTTGCTATCGACCTCAAAGCGCAAAGAGATCCTGAAATTCTCCCATAGACTCCAATGATAATTTACGGCGGACGTCTGGGGAAAAAAACAGGAGGAGACATATTTTAAAAATGCGACTGTGGCTACAAGCTTTCATCCTCAAACATGAAATTAACTCCAGTTGTTCAGGGAAGCCTTGGGATTCATTTTCAATGAAAATATTTATAACTATTGTGGTTTTGCTGGAAAAAGCCTATTTATCAAGGCTGAAAGTCTGCTTTCACAGAGCAGAGTGAGCCTGATTTCCCCACCTTTCGTCTCCATAGCGACAGCACGTGCACACCGTATATATAAAGACATTGTCAATGGACTGCCGAATTCACGAGTCACCATGGCAATCCTGAGCGACACTATAATGGCAGCGTATTTCAACGGCGGAGTTGGAGGTTTTAATGCAGAGAATGAAGAATTTAAGCTGATTATTAATTGAAAAAGCAACACATCTGCATCGGCAAAGGAAAAAAAGAAAAATTTAGTTTATTTAATTACTGTTATGTTACCCTCTCCTCTTTTATTGGAAAGGAAAATTAAACATAACTTCCACATCGTTTTGTACTATTAATTCCATGAGATTTGAATATTATTAGATAATAGTAATATTCTTGTTTAATAAGGTGTAATCCTTCTGGAGCAAGAGGAACTCTATGTCAAGTCAAAATGAAACACAAAATCCTACAAAAAGGTAAGATTTGATTACACAATTACAGGATCTATATCTCGCATAGGCTTTTACAATGTTGTAGTACTCTGACTTTATTTCACTTTGATCTTATGGGTTGCATTGTCTTACAGTCACTGATGGACAGATTGTATTATTGGACCCTCCAGAAAGCACACAGTCTGTGACATTGTGTGAAGCAATGTAAATAATATTCCATTTTATTTTTCAGGACATGAAGAAATGATGAGTGCTTTGGTGCAGAAACCTTAATAAAAGTGATTCTGACAAATCATGTGTCTTAAGAGTCTTGGATTCTCTTGGTCATCTTCAGCATGACAAGAAGGGTGGCTCTCTCCTTGTATTGTGGCAATGTTGTAAAGGACAACACAATCCACTATATTGTCACATGCCCTCTCTGGACTGACCCTAAGGCCACGTAGACACTGGAACGTCGCCTTCAGAATGCCTGTGGTCATCTCCACCTTAGCCGTGTTCTGCTGTGGGCCCGGTTGAACTGTGTCTGTGATCCAGGCTCAGGTTCAGGGTAGGGTGTCATTAAATAGGGCAGACAAGGGAACCCTCTGTCCCCCAGCAAATAGCTACAGTGGTATCGGTTCAAAGTGACTAACGTTTTTACTGCAGTACCGACGCGTCGCCACGGTGCAGCAGGTGCGTCGCTGACTAAAGATTTTTAATCCTGCAGCCGGCTAAAAAAAACCTGGACGCTAGTCTCGTTTTAACCACCAGGTGGCGCAGCGTTGATTAGAAGCCTCCAAAGCACTACAGCGTAACTGAGGTCCGACTGTTCATTTCTACCTGTAACACACATATATTACACCAGACCTATTTTACTATTAAGTCTTTACTATTAAGTATCTGTTGTGTGCTCAAATGTGGGGAGTATGAAGGGCAACAACTTGTTGATGGCTTAGCTATTTTCTGTTCACTGCAAAGTTATAATTGTTCTGTGTGGTTTAAAACAGGCAGCGCCACAGCAGCAACACATTCTTTTTTTCATTCTCCTCAGCTTTTTCGTGTCTTCAAATAGAAGGCGTCTCTTAAGAATATGTACACACCGCAGTCCATCTGCAACTACAGCCGCTTATTTAGGTTTTAAACTTCCACAACTTCTTAATGAATGTTTTCCAAAAGTCGTAGATTTTATGTAAATAACCGTAAAATCATAGGAATTTGTTTTACAGCTACAGACAGTTTACTGTCGATCGTAATTTTGACAGGACGCCAGAAATCAGCAGATCAACAGCGGCGCAGTAGAGCAACATGTTTGTTCCTACGTGTTTACTCTGTGTCTGCAGAACTGCGAGTGGCTGAGATCACTTATTCCGCCTGTGTACGTTTCAACATTTTGATTTTCTATCTGTCCATCCAGCCACTTTTACCACTGTTTTTGTTTCTCTCCCGATGAGCGGTAAACGTATTTTAATCAAAGAACCGCCTTACAAACCAATAAACCAGGCAAAAATATTTGTTTTTTACAAAAAAAACAAGGAATTGGAGTTAATATGTTTTTATTATTTAGAGACAAACGGAAAACACAAAAAGTCGTTCTCTCGTTACCTCTGCTTATAATTTGGTGGAGACATCAAACTCTTACACAAACACGTGACGTGTTTCGGAATCATGTGTCCAGACAGAGAGTGACCAATACACAAATGTATGGATGTACAAAGGCAGGCTACTAGAGAAACGGGGCAGTGGTGCACTAGATGTAGCGAGAATTTGTTTTGACTGTGCGTGTCATTGTAACTGAATGAGTGGCTGATGTGACTTATTCGGCCCGTGTATATTTCAAAACTTTGATTTCCCATTCGCCCATCTAGCCACCTTCACGGGCTTCTCCTTTCTCTTGCTATGGGCAGCAAACAGATTTAAATAAAAGCACCGGCTTACAAACCAATAAAGCGAGCAAAAATATTTTTAACAAAAACACAGAATTGGATTAAAAACTGTTTTTTCGTTTAGAGAAAAACAAAAAACCTCTGCTTTTAATTTTTAATCGAAGCTCATCCGTGGATGGTCAGGGGGCAGCAGTCTTAGCAGGGAGCTCCAGACTGCCGCTCGAATGTAACACAAGATTGAATGATATGTGATGTGTTTCGTTCTCTTGACGATGACTTAGATCTGAGTTCGACCAAGCTTTTGTTTGTCTCATGTTTCCTCACAGTCGGAAAGGGAAACTTCACATCCCTCCCCCTCCTCCGTAGAGGCGCATAGACATGCTAATGTTTTGCTAGACTCTAAAAAAAAGACCGTGACATTGACAGTATATAACTGTAAATTTGTGACAGCATAATACTGTAAAAGACAATAATACCACACAACCAAATAAAACTGTTTTTCCTATCGTAAAGATTTGTTAAAAAAAAAAGGTAATTCTTATGTGTATATACCAGTGAAACGTGGCATTTCAGCTAATGTGATTTTATTTGTAATTATCCTTAGTTCCTACCTGCCCTTGTTGACGGGGGACAGGAAAAAAGTGACGCGTGTTGGGTAAGAGCGGCGTAAAGAAAAAAGTGTACATGTGCTGTACTGTCTTGCTGTGTGGCGCATTAAAGAAGAATACCACGTAAAGAAAATTGTAGCCCGTACCAACAGAGAGAAATCAGGGTTACAGTAGCTTGTCTGCCACAAACCAAACGCTGCAGAGAATATTTTTAGAAGAACTTTCATCTTTTTCCATTTTATTGTCTTTTGTTTTTTGTTCAGTTCTTTTGTTTAGCACCGTTCAGCTTCTTATTTTCATTTTTAAACTGCCATAATTTGCTATAACTTACTTAAGTTCATAACTATACTAAAAACTATAACGCGACCAGCGGTTTATGGTCTTGGCGATCCATGCACTAAGTATTCTCATGCTCGTGATCACACGATGATGATGAGACGCTGTTTTTCCTATAATTAAAATTAAAAAACTGCTTCCGCTCAGTCTCGAACCCCGGACAAAAAGTTTTGCAGCCATTCATCTTAACCACTAGGCCACTCAAGACCCGATCATTGATTGTTCTACAAGGGGCTATATAACATAATCAGCTACCTACAGGCCAAAAGGACGTAACACACTCTTCCCACAGTGCAAACTGGGCGCTGACGGGGCAGATACGGGTCCCAAATACGGTGGGGGTAGACACGTTTAACAGCTGCCTCTGTATTGTGGTGTCCTGTAATGATTGAAATGTGTAAAACAATAAAACAATACAGTAAAAACATGAACTTCTGTAAATTACGACATACCCTGTTGAAACATGTGACATAGTGGTGATTCCCTGAAGATTCTGGAATCATGCACTGACCCTGATCATTTGGCTTCAATATTAGTAATGAGATGGGTTGCACCAAATATTACCTATTTAATGGAAACAGTAATGAGCTTAATGGTCTTTAAACCAAAAGATTCTGAACAGGAAATAATAGTACCTGTAATACCTGCACATTGATATTGTGAAATGACTTCCTATTAACATAGTCTCCTTCATTGACTGAAGGAGCTTTAATAGGAATGTGGGCGCTATTGATGAAATGTTTCTAATGGTTTGTTAAATAAATTAACGATTCTTTAGAAAAACGATAATGCTCCCTCCTTCAAATATGAAAATCATATGAAAGAAAACATCAATATGTGGCTTTATGACCCTCTCACGGTGGAAAACAATATAATAAGCTGCGCCTCCACGTCCACGGGCTCGTCATCAAACGCGCACGCCCTGCTCAGTAACCTCCGAAATTAACTTACCCCAAAACATTTAATTTCAGAGTTGCTATGGTTACATACATACCCTGAAAGTTACCTCCGTTTTTGAAACCTAAAGCTCAGGTTAATCACTAACTTACCCTCAAACTTACCTGGGTATGTCACATAACCCGCTTTCTGAAACACACCCCTGGTTAGTTGAACTGTTCTTCTCAGATGGAGGTATGAGTCTGCCGTAGACTGCCTGTGCCTGTAGTCCGTGTTACAGTTTTGTTTGACTGAGAAAAATCCAACCGAGGTTTTCTGCTGCGGCAAGGAATCAGGGCAGGCATCTCTAAAGCTGTCAGATTGCTGCCGCAGCCTAGGTGTGCAGTAGATATTTACATATGAATAGGCAACCACAGGAGAAAGCCCCCCCATTCAAGTAAAAGGCAGAAACGCTAGCGTGAAATCTATGTATGAGCATGTAAAATATATCCACCTCAGCAAGTTCCGATGTGATGCGGTGGCACCACTGATTTAAACTGCCTCCTCACTCCTGCAGTTCCAGGCCGACCCACAGTAAACATAGGAATACATCATTACGAGGCCATGTGCGCTGAAATTATATTAGTATTACCGTGAACCATAATCATAGAAATGTGTGAAGCCAATATATCATATCAGATGTTAGAGCGGTGGATGTGTACATATTCTTAAAAGATGCCTGCTATTTAAAGACTCAAAAAAGGAGGAGAATGAAAACAAGAATGTTTTGCTGCTGTGACACACATCTGTCTTAAACTAGACAGAATGCTTATATGTTAGTACAGAAAATAAGACATCAACTATGTTCTTTAGAAAAAAATTGGAGGTGTATCCCATTTGGACTTTAGGACTTCCAGCCTGTACTAGGGTTGCACGGTATACCGGTATTGATTTGGTACCACAGTACTGGGGCATTTAAAACAGTACTATACTGCATTTGGATGCGACAGATATCTACAGCTCCGCCAGCAGAGCCCGCAACAGTGCAGCAACTTCGCCATGTGACGTCACTGCGTAACTACAGCTGAGTGGATGAGGAGCAAATTGAAGCTTAGGTAGAAAAAAAGCAAGCAAGCTGAAGGAAACAGCTATCAAGTGAGTCATCAGCACGGGGCAGGAGGAACGCTTGGGGAGAGCAAACACGTTGGAGAGGGAGGGAGGGCGGTACGGAGAGAGGGGAGAGAGAGAGAGCACAGAAGAGGAGAATGGCCGCTACCACAGTCACCACCCCGCAACTTGTGGAAAAACCAGAAGCATGAAGTGCTACATGGCAGCACTTAAAAAAAAAAAAAAAAAAAAACGTGCAGAAAACTATTCAGTATCAGTCAGCATCAGTCAAGAAGCCTACCAATGTAATCTAGTCCGTGATTTGAGTAGCAACAGCAAACACATTCACATTCATGGAATACAATCAACACAAAATGGTGATGGTAGTGTCAATGTGTTAAGAAAACAATAAGCCCACAGAGAAGTTCTCAAGAGACATCTAACTGGATACTTGACTCCGCTATGTTACAGGCACCCATGTCTGGATATATACAACATGTATTTATTCACACTGACTGTTCTAAAATTGTTGTGCTGGATTTGGGGTGAAAGGAGCTTCCTTGTCTTGATGTCATTGGTTTCCATCTCCTCTTTTGGCCAGTTTATTTTGCCAGCAGGGTACCTGACAACCGGGAGGGCGTCGGTGTTGATTGCACGGACTTTGTTCTTCCCATTCAGCTGACTTCTCAGGACTTGCCTTGCCCTTTGGAGGTACTTAGTGGTTGCTGTTTTCCTTGTGGCCTCTTCGGGGTTACCATTTGCCCATGGGATTCCAAGGTATTTGTAGCTTTCCTCTGCCATCTTGCCCTCTGGTAGTTTTATCCCCTCAATCCTGACTACCTTTCCTCTCCTTACTACCATCCGTCCACAATGATGATATCTCATTCGCTCTTACAGCATACGGCTTAATGTCATCCACGTAGAGGAGGTGGCTAATGGTTGCGTTATTCCGCAATCGGTACGTGTAACCAGTCTGGGTGATGATCTGGCTGAGGGGGTTTAAGCCTATGCAGAACTGCAGTGAGGACAGAGCATCTCCTTGGTATATGACGCACTCAATGTTGACTTTGGCAATCAGCTTGAAGTTTGCCTGTAGGGCTGTTTTCTACTTTCCCATTAAGTTCTGGATAAAGGTTCTTAGTGTCCTGTTGATCTTGTAAGGTTCCAAGCATTCCATGATTCACGTGTGAGGCATTGAGTCATAGGCTTTCTTGTAGTCAATCCAGGCAGTGCGTAGGTTGGTATGTCTGGTCCTACAGTCTTGGGTGACTGCTTTGTCTACCAGTAGCTGGTATTTTGCTCCCCTGGTGTTACTACCAATTCCTTTCTGGGCACTGCTCATGTATTGATCCATGTGCTTGTTTATCTTGGCTGCTATGATGCCTGACAGGAGCTTCGATGTTGTGCAGAGGCAGGTTAGGTGGTAGTTGGATGGGACTGCTCCCTTCTGGGGCTCCATCAGGATCAGGATTGTTCTGCCTTCTGTTAAACATTCAGGGTGAGTTTCATCCACTAGTAGCTTGTTAATTTGTGTCGCAAGGCGCTAATGGAGTGAGGTTAGCTTCTTCAACCAGTAGGCATGGATCATGTCAGGGCCTGGTGCTGTCCAGTTCTTCATATCTGAGACTTTCTCTTGGATGTCTGCCATTGTGATGGCTACTGGATCTTGTCCAGGAAGGTTGTGTGGTCTGCTCTCGGGTTCACCAGCCACTTGGCATTGCTGGTTTGTGATACCTTCTTCTTCCATATACCTTTCCACTATTCTTCAGTCTCCAGCCTTGGTGGGTCTGCTCTCATGTTGTTACCCTGCCACTGTAAGTACACCTTGAATGGTTCAGTGGAGCACCCTGTTTATTCTCCCAGTTTTCAACTTCTCTGCTGTATCTCTTCAGTCGGATAGCCAGGGCTGCGAGTCTTTGCTTTGCAGTCTCCAAGGCCTCAGGGATGTCCATGTTGCTATACTTCTTAGGTAGGTTGTACTTCTTTGTTATGCCTTTCTGTAGTTCTGATAGGCTAACCTCTTTCCGTGTTGCCTTTATCTTAGCCTCCGTTTCCATATAGGGTAATGCACCTTATGGCTTGTGTTAATCTTATAGCCAAGTACCTCCAGGACCATAGTTGCTGTGCTATATACCAGCTAATTAGTCTCAGTGATCGTCATAGTTGGTATCATTCGTAGTGCTGTATTGACATCTTCTAGCAGACTTTCAGAAGTTGCTCCGCTTCACTTATTCTTGGTAACCGGTTTCCGGGGTTCTGGGTGTCTATCTTAGTCATGATCACTCTTAGGTCAGCTGCTTTTGCATGAAGCTATTATATAGCATGTTACTATTGGGGCTTGGAACCCAATCTCTGATTGTGGGGAGAATGATGGTATCTCCCCTTCTGACCTGGCGTCCTGGCTCCCCCATCCCGGACGAGCCCCCAGGATAGTACAGTGGAAAAAATCCTGTTCATGAGCAGCTAGATCTGAGTGTGCTTTTGGAGATTTTATTGTGAATAAATGAAAACATTGTTACCACTCACTCCTGGCTTTTGTCAACCTTACCATTGTCCAGTTAGTGCTTTGACCACAGCCTCCTCTGCAAACAGGAGATAAAATGAACAGGGGAGTTCGCAAAGGTCAAACTCTTCCTCTAATGTAGGTGGTGGAAGGGCAGTTGATTCTTGGGGTTTGGGGAGCTCCTCACTGTTGTTTTTGTCTCTATCAAGCTACCTCAGACAAATAATGAAGACTTTGCCCCAGGTCTCCTCCCTCAGCTATCCATTCATTTCATATGAGTTTCATCGTTCAGTGAATAGTGTGAACAGATAGGTGAAACCAGTCAAAAAAATGATCTGTTGACTTATCAGACTATGTTACCATATACACCCGAATATGGAAGTGATTCCTTGGGTGCAGACTATCTTGGAAGTTTAATTTATTGTACCAAGAACAACCTTCTCTGCTGCTCGCCTTTCTCAGAGTCTGCTCACACACACTTCGTGTGTGGGGGTGGGGATAGAATGTCAAGGTAATTCATTCTATATAAAAATGTGCAGTGCTGTTTTAGCAGGCACCAGCATGTCTGTAGAGCCCATCAGCAGGGTCAAAAACAAACACTGTTCACTCTTGTTTAACAAATAAACCAAACTGCTTTTCATTATTTACTAACTGGCCAATTTGCCAAAAACACAGTGCACTGCAAGTCAGGAGCCAGACTGACCGATAAGAGCAGCAGGAGCAAGAAGAAATGTTGATCGATTCGTTGTTCTGCATTTATGAGATTGCAGTAGATGCAAGTTTAGTTTACGACTTTGCATAAAAATAAAGACAGGAAAACAAAAAGTGCGTTTATGGCACCAATTTATACAATGTCAACAGCAGGGAAACTAATCATTTTCTCCAGGGTAATTTATAAGCAAATGCTGTGTTAAGGATCCAGTCAGTTCCGACATGTAATTACAAAAAATGGTTCAACACCTACAAAGTAACAACACAACTTAGAAAGTGAACCACAATGTGAAGCAGGATGAAGTTTGAACTAAAAATACTTCACAAGCAGGTAAAGACTAACAGGATCTAGGATCAGGATCATCACTAGAACAGAAAACCACAGACCAACAGAAACAACAATGAAAAACCACCCCAGATACACAGCAAAGTAAACAGGTAAAGCTTTGGAAGTGTACGGTGTAAAACCATTATTCATCACAACACACAATATGAATTAATAATATGCGACCACGAAGAGAACAGCATAAATGAGTGAAATGCTTTTCCCAGCAGGTATTCCACTAAAACAAATAAACTGCATCAACCTTGGTGAATAAGATGCTAATAATGCATCTACTGTAGTATGACAAAAAAAATCACACTCTTTGACAAATTCAAACTGTTAAAAAAGTGGAGAAAATGAACATTATATCAGAGCTTGGGCAAGAAGAGACATCTAAGGACAAGGGGGGGTCAAAGTGGGGAAAAAGCTCTAAATGAATGGCCAGACCGGGGGGGTTTCGGAAGGAGAGGGTGATGGAAGAATCAGGAAATCAAAAAGCCTGGGAAGAAGTCAGTCTGGACAAAACTGAGGAACAAAGGAAGGACAAATCAAACTGAGGAACAAACTCAAAGAGGAACAAAGGAAAGAAAGATTGCCAAGGGCACCTGCCTCCGGGCAGGATGAAGCATCACAGTGAGAATCAAGTTCAAACCTGGAGTGGACGGGAAGAAGACAGATTATCTACATCATCCCCAACTTAACAGCTTTCAGGCCGACGCCCAAACCACCAGCAACAAAGGGGTTATGAGTAAACCAGTGAAGCACACAGGAAAATAATTTATAATGTTTTGACTGTATTTGATTTTTTTTATTTCATACACTGATCATTTTTATTACTTGCTGTTGGCTTTTGCTGTTGCATAAAAGACCCAATTTTGGAGTTAAAGTAACAGCATCCTCTCCTTAATTTTACTAGAAAAAAATATCTTTTCAAATGAGCTTGTAGCCTCTCCTTGAAGTAAAAAATAGTGTGTGACTAAGCCAGGCTGCATAATGAAAGCCCTTGTCGGTTTTGTCGGGACCCATAAATCAACATGTGTAGAGTGGTAAAAGTATACTTACCACAGAAACCAGTTCCAGCAACCACAACAACAGTTGCTGTACGTATAAGAAGGAAGATACTATAACTCATGTGACTCCTTGGTATCTGTAATCTTCTTGTCTGTACAGGTGCTAATGAGATTCAAACAATGCATTTAAAGCAGTGAATTAGCTGGATGAATTCCTTTGCCTCAAGTTAGAAACCTGTATTGTTATACCGCAAGCAGGCTGACAGATTAACCACTTTGATCTCTGATGTCTTGTAACTAAAGATTATAGGGTAACAATCAAAACATATACATATACAGCCTTCTGTCCATTAGGGTCTTTTCTTGCAGCCTAACTGCTTCTATTTGAAAGTTCTCATGGTCAGTGTAACAGACAGTAAATCGTATATTACTCTTAGATTTATGATAATGTATTGCCAGACTTGTATTCTATTGGAATGCTACAGTAAGAGCTTTAACCAATCAGCAGCAGGTGCATTGACAGAAAGACAGAGTACAGACAGAGACCAGAGCAAGGACGTCTGTCGGGCCATTGAGTGGGAGGCACACGCATATAAAATGGAAAATGCAAGCATGTAAGATGAGAGAGCAGCTAAAGTTGGACATTTCTGAAAGTGAAATATCAGCTCTGATGGATGCATTAGAAATGGCATCAATTAACTTTATACAGAAATTAGAAGTTGCACCACTCCATGAAATGAAATCAGTTGATGAGTGGATGCCTGTGACTAAGGCAACTGTTATGGTCAATTATGAAAGCGGTGTAAATGGTGTAAAGCGTGACTGAGTGTGAAGCAGTGAAACAGCATTTAGAGGCTATGAGAAAAGAGCCTGTGTTCGCTCCATTTTTGGGCCCTCAGTCCCATCGACAAGCCAATACTCCTGTAGTCATTATAGCATTGGTACATTCAGATGAGTTTATCTCAGCAACCACAATGTCTATTTGAATACACTTGTGAGATGTGATATAAGATGTAAAAATTAGTGTATGTGTTACTGAATTGATGTTTATGAATAACAAAGTAAATGTTTTACAATACTAATCCTTTTTTTCAGGATGAATGATACCTCAGCAGCTCCACACCTCCATAAAATCATAGCACAATTAGTGAACATTAACTAAAAACTAGAAAAAGTAATTTCTCGAGAAATTACGTGGGAGAGCTGATCTGCTGCCGCAACGATGACAAACGCTGATTAAGCTGCTGACGTCAAAAAGTTGACTACGTCCAAAAGTTGACTACGGCAAAACGATGAAAACGAGAAAACGATGACAAAGATTAAAACGATGACAAAAGATGGCGATTAAAAAGATGATGATTAAAAAGATGACCAAGGTCATACTAAGACAAGATTAAAATATGACAATGACTCAAAAGTTGACCAAGGTAAAAAGATGTCAAAGATTAAAAAGTTGACCAGAGTGCATTGTTGACAATCATAAATAAGCTGACTATCTTTTTGATTTGAAGAAAGTATTTGTAAATAATTACCTAACTGTGTAATAGTTTAATAACTAGTAGAAATTTACCAGTCAGAAACGAAAATCTTGCCATTTAAGGTAATAAATTACATTGGTGCTTTTATTTTGAAAGGATTTAGAGGTTGTGTGTGGGCAATTACTAAACTATAAAATAGTTATTAGATAGTCATAATTTATCATTCAATAGCAAGAATAGCCCTATTAAAGCAAAAGATTTAGATTTAGCCCTTTCAGAATAAAAGCACCCTAATAAGTTTGAGTGGCTATTTACTGAACTCTAAAGTAGTCTCATTAACGATTGGTTAGTATTCAGAACCACAAACTTTCTAATCAATCTTGCCATTAAAGGTAAAAAATTGTAATTGGTGCTTTTATTTTGAAAGGATTTAGAGGAAATGTGTGGGGGTAATAGCGTAACTGTTAATTAGTCTTTAAATAATCATAATTACCCATTCAAAGGCAAGAACAGTGCAGTTAAAGCTAATAATTGGCATTGGTGCTTTTATTTTGAAAGGATGTAGAGGAAGCATGTGTGGGTCATTACTAAACTGTTAATCTATATTTAAACAGTCATAATTACCCATCTAAAAGCAGAAATATTGCTATTAAAGCTAATTATTTGGCTTGGTGCTTTTATTTTGAAAGAATTTAGAGGAAGTGTGTGCTTAATTACTACACAATCCAATAGTGTAGTTGAGTAATCAGTAATAAGCATGGAACTGCTGTCTACACTGAGCATCAGGAGTTTGAGCTGTCAGTGAAATCTGCAGCTGCGCCGTCGCCATGGAGACGAAAGGCGGGAAAATCAGGCTCACTCTGCTCTGTAAAAGCAGAGTTTCACCCTGAATAAACAGGCTTGTTCCAGCTAAACCATGATAGTTATCACAACAATTATTTCATTTTACGAGTCCCAAGGCTTCAATGAGCAAATGGTGTGAATTTTATGTTTAAGGACAAAAGCTTATAGCCACAGTCGCAATTTCAAAATATGTCTCCTCTGTTTTTCTCCCCAGACGTCTGCCGAAAATTATCATTAGAGTCTATGGGAGAATTTCAGGATGTCTCTGCGCTTTGAGGTTGATAGCAACTAAAGTATAGGTCTGAGGGTATATCCAGACACATCATTAGAAAGAAGACAATTATGACTACGATTTATTGAAGTAATTACGTTGATAGAGTAAAAATTGTGGCTGTAGTGACGAGTTAAAGACAGAAGTTCTGTCTTAAAAAAGCGCACCTTCTCACTGTAGCTGTGACATCACGCACTCTAGCAGAGCCAATACACACTAATAGAAAAGCTGAAAATTTAACAAAAACCACACGATATTTAAACGCTCACAAGTCGAAAAGTATAGAAGATACGAAGACGCTGATTTACACTGATAAAGTTGAAAGATGATAGACGCTTTTGAAGTTGAAATGACGTTTCTACGCCAAAGTATGACGATGACAGGCGCTGATGAAAAGAGGAAAGTTGACAAAAAGTTGAACGACGATTCCCATAGACGACCATTATAAAAAAAACGACGGAAAAAGTTTAATAACGTTAAAAGTTGAAAAGCTGAAAACGTGAAAAGTAATAGCCCCCATCTCCTAAAGACGACACACGTTTAGAAAGTTGAACGGCGATTCTACGACGAAGCGTTGAGACGATGAAAGCGACCGAAAAACGGGGCGAAATAATAAGAAGAAGAAAAACTAGAAAAAGTAATTTCTCGAGAAATTACGTGGGAGAGCTGATCTGCTGCCGCAACGATGACAAACGCTGATTAAGCCGCTGACGTCAAAAAGTTGACTGCGTCCAAAAGTTGACTACGGCAAAGCGATGAAAACGAGAAAACGTTGACAAAGAATAAAACGATGACAAAAGATGGCGATTAAAAAGATGACCAATGTCATACTAGGACAAGATTAAAATATGACAATGATTCAAAAGTTGACCAAGGTAAAAAGATGTCAAATATTAAAAAGTTGACCAGAGTGCATTGTTGACAATCATAAATAAGCTGACTAGCTTTTTAATTTGAAGAAAGTATTTGTAAATAATTACCTGTGTAATAGTTTAATAACTAGTAAAAATTTACCAGTCAGAAACAAAAATCTTGCCATTTAAGGTAATAAATTACATTGGTGCTTTTATTTTGAAAGGATTTAGAGGTTGTGTGTGGGCGATTACTAAACTATAAAATAGTCATTAGATAATCATAATTTATCATTCAATAGCAAGAATAGCCCTATTAAAGCAAAAGATTTAGATTTAGCCCTTTCAGAATAAAAGCACCTTAATAAGTTTGAGTGGCTATTTACTGAACTCTAAAGTAGTCTCTATAACGATTGGCAAGTATTCAGAACCACAAATTTTCTAATCAATCTTGCCATTAAAGGTAATAAATTGTTATTGGTGCTTTTATTTGAAATGATTTAGAGGAAATGTGTGGGGGTAATAGCGTAACTGTCAATTAGTCTTTAAATAATCATAATTACCCATTCAAAAGCAAAAACAGTGCAGTTAAAGCTAATAATTGGAATTGGTGCTTTTATTTTGAAAGGATTTAGAGGAAGCATGTGTGGGTAATTACTAAACTGTTAATCTATCTTTAAAAAGTCATAATTACCCATCTAAAAGCAGAAATACTGCTATTAAAGCTAATTATTTGGCTTGGTGCTTTTATTTTGAAAGGATTTAGAGGAAGTGCGTTGCTTAATCACTACACAATCCAATAGTGTGGTTGACTAATCAGTAACAAGCATGAAATGGCTCTGTACACTGAGCATCAGCAGTTTGACCTGTCAGTCAAATCTGCAGCTGCGCCGTCGCCATGGAGACAAAAGGCGGGAAAATCAGGCTCATTCTGCTCTGTAAAAAGCAGAGTTTCACCCTGTATAAACAGGCTTGTTCCAGCTAAACCATAATAGTTATCACAAAGATTATTTCATTTTTCGAGTCCCAAGGCTTCAATGAGCAAATGGTGTTGAATTTTATGTTTGAGGACAAACGTTTGTAGCCACAGTCGCAATTTCAAAATATGTCTCCTCCTTGTTTTCTCCAGACGTCTGCCAAAAATTATCATTAGAGTCTATGGGAGAATTTTCAGGATCTCTCTCTGCTTTGAGGTCGATAGCGACTAAAGTATAAGTCTGAGGGTAAAGCCAGACACATCATTAGAAAGAAGACAAGTATGACTACGATTTAGTGAAATAATTACGTTCATAGAGTAGAAATTGTGGCTGTAGCGACGAGTTAAAGACCGAAGTTCTGTCTTTAAAAAGCGCACCCTCGCACTCTGGCTGTGACATAACGCACTCTAATGACCCAATACACACTAATGGAAAAGCTGAAAATTTAACAAAAACCACACCATATTTAAACGCTCACTAGTCGAAAGTATAGAAGATACGACAACGCTGATTTACGAGGAGAAAGTTTGAGCGATGATGACGCTTTTGAAGTTGAAATGACGTTTCTACGCCAAAGTATGACGATGATAGACGCTGATGAAAAGAGGGAAGTTGACAAAAAGTTTAATGATGATTCCCATAGACGACAATTATAAAAAACGATGAAAAAAGTTGAATAACGTTAAAAGTTGAAAAGCTGAAACATAAAAAGTAATAGCCCACATCTCCTAAAGATGACACACGTTAGAAAGTTGAAACGACGATTCTACGATGAAGCGTTAAAAAGTAGATAGCAATCAAAAAAAGGGCGGAATAAGTAGAAGAATAATAATAATAATAAGACCGAAGATAACAATAGTGTGAGAGCTGTTCAGCTCTCCCACTAATAAAGACCGAAGATAACAATAGTGTGAGAGCTGTTCAGCTCTCCCACTAATAAAGACCGAAGATAACAATAGTGTGAGAGCTGTTCAGCTCTCCCACTAATAAAGAGCGAAGATATCAATAGTGTGAGAGCTGTTCAGCTCTCCCACTAAATATGGATTTGATAAAGTGAAGCAGGACAAAATTATAACGATTGTTAATGCCAGCATTCAGATGACTTTCTGAGATTTCTAGTGTGTTTTCCCACTACCGTTTCACCTAAAATAGCATAAGTAATCAATAAATTGATGAATTTTTCAGTTAATAAAACAGTTTTGTGGGACACATACTGTAATGGAATTGGTTTGCCAGTAATATGGGCTTTGCATTATCCTTATCTTATGTTTAGATTCCTTAGAATCTTAGCTTTCACTTGAGACATAGTTTATTTGTGTTGCATCAAGAATCTTAGTGGTAGAGCCACAAAGGTGCCATGTGCTAACGTTAGAAGCTAACTTTAAAAGCTAACATTAGCAGCTAATAATGGCTGTCACAGGTGGAACTACATATTTCATCATATTTTGGTTATTACTGGGGCTGTGATTGATGCATGACATTTATATAGCACTGTAGCAGTATAGTAGTATGTAGTATGTCCACTGTTAATTAACTTTTATGTTGATGATGCTGTCACAAGCAAAGAAGGTATAAATGAAGCTATCCAGCTTGCTAAAGAAGCAAACAAAGTGTGTCCCAAAGGTGGAGTAAGACTGTACAAATCTGTGTCTAACAACAGAACAGTGCTTGAAAGTACAGCACCATCAGAATGTGCCATTGAAGCAAAAAGGGTCAAAACCAACCTCAGGCTGGAGTTGACAGCTGCTGTTGTCTCAGTTACAGCAAGTAATGCACTAAGGGAGGAACTTGATTTAAAGGACATTGGTGGATATTTCTGGATTGAGTGGTTCTGGGAACCAAGTATGTAACTTCCACCCATTTGTGTCTAAATCAGATTCAGAAGACACAGCTCCACACAACTCCTCAGCAGTGGAGGTATGTGCCAAATGATGACAACCCAGCAGATCTGTTTTTTTTCCTTTAAGCCTTCCAGCCATTTTGCCGTTTAGGACTCCTTTCATTCTGTGATGAGCTCAGTCAACCGCCTGCATGCTTTAAAATAACATCACAAGACACAGGACATCCTGACAATATAAACACATACGTGTCCTGAATATTTATATTTAATGTAAGCATATCGCATCACTTGTGTTTACTGAGGTTTGTTTCTGCTACATGTGTACGCCGTTACTCTCTGCTCTTTTCTAAATATTATCAACTTATATCTGGTAGCGACTGCTAAGAGTCGCAAAACAAGCTTGTAATATTTAAGCATCTTTTCTTTTCATTAAACGTCCTGCTAATCTTCACAGTTATCTAGTGTTTTCTTTGATAGCGTAGCCTAGCCTACTTTCCTGCTATGGTTTCCCTTTCCCTCTGTTCAGTGCTCAGTATGTTTTATGTTCTTATTATATGTACTTATCCTCTGCCTCCTTTAGTGATAATGATATTTGTATACGCTAGTTGCAGGATTGGAGGGGAGTTAGTCAGTTAGCCAGGGCCTTTAAGGCAGTGCGGAGCCTCCTAGCTTAGCTGCTACCATCCCTCGGCAGGCCCCGAGCGGCTGGGTTATGACTGGGTGACGGCTCATAAGAGACGTAGTTTTCGGAAGGCAACCATGGTTCACCACTTCACATTTCCAACAAATTCACGAAGCGAAACACCTCCTGAGAAACCCACTCTGATCATTGATAACTCCATAGTCCGAAACATGAAGTTAGAGAATCCAGCAATCATAGTAAAAGCGATACTTCACCGCTGAAAAGCAAGTTGTATAATAAATATTTTACATTTCATCAGCAAAAGTGTGCAACATTTGACATTGATGGCCTATGTCCAGAGAAAACAGTAGTAATACCGTATGTGTTGTGGCTAAAAATGGTCATGTCCTACAACACCCAGAATGCATTGCACTCTCCAGAGGAAAAAAACAGGATGCATTCCCATGAGATGTCTCAGTCAGCCTGGCTACAGTGCTGAAAAGAAACCTAAGAGTCACAGCTGTGTTGAGTCTACTATCCCCTATACAGTAAATCTAGGCAGAAAATGTGTACAAAAACCCCAGGTTTTGGCTGGTTGGAAAGAGAATAGAAACAGACACCATGGCAGAGGGACAGTCTGACAGTTTGGACCAAAACTGGAGAGGAGGAAGTCTTTGGAGGAAACAGCTGCTTGTGGGAAGCTGAGCCTCTTCATCCAGGCAGGGTGAAGCCTAGATCATTCTGGAAAGACTCTCAACCAACCATCTACATAGCTTTGACCCGTCAACTCTCCAGCCAGCTTTGAACTTCCAGAGACAAAGGAGTACAGCTCAGCACAGCTCATGGCAGTAAAGTTCATTATTACCCAGGTTTCAGACCTAAGCTCAGGTGGCTTCACTAACACATCAGCAGCACACCATAGATGACCTTTTGTGCCCTGTCTAGCAGGTTAGCAAGCTGATCATGACACTCACATCACTCACCATAATATATACTGTACATCTAAGTGTGTGCCAATGAAGCCATAGTGATGAATGAGACATGGCTACCCTCTAATACAAGGTCCAGCAGATAGCTAGATGATACACAGCCACCCCCACTATGACCACTTAAACAGACACAAGGAGAGTACACACGCCCACACATACCAACCAACCTACACAAAAATGCACTAGTATCCTGCAATGCACTCTTATGCATGTTGAGGACATACTGCGGAACGAAAGCCTGCATGGCTCCAAGCAGCGCAACTGGACTTACAGGTCCTTTCACTGTATGACTTATCCACAACAGTATGCTGAGTAACCCGTTTTATTACCATCCAAAAATGTCACAGTGTGTTTCTGAGAGGTAAAGCTTCCAGAGTTTCCCATCCAGACACAGTTTAAATTAGGCCCCAGGAGAGCATTATAACGGTGGAGCAAAATAAAAACCTGCAGAATAAAATTACAACTCACCCTGACTCTAAACAGCATGCATTAAAAATGCGTGCCATCATTAACACTTCCGCAACATTTCTATGAGATCATACAGTAGCTATCATAAACCAGCTCTTATTTTTAATGATAAAAATGATGAAGTTGAGTCAGATGTGCAAATAGAGCTTAGAGGCTGGACACTTAAATCTTAAGGCAACTTCACAGCTTGTGCTACTATAATTTTTGAAATGACTAATGGAGAAGTGCAAAAAGGGGTGAAGCACAAAATTTAGACACAAACAGATGTTTTCATGGGAGAGTAGGGAAACCATTTTCACTTCTTCAATCCACAATGAAGAGACATACTGTACCATATCACTTATGGCTTGACAAGCCCAAAGCCAGGTGTCAGCGTTAGGGTGGCATATCGTTATGATAACCAGGACAGTCAAAATACTACAGGGACAAAAGCAAAATACTTGTAGCAATAGCGCAGACTGTGGATAATAGCCAGCAAAATGCCTCCAATCATACTGACATCTTCTTCTGCAAGATACTGTACATGCACAGGACTGTTTTTATGTTCCAGTAGCTGTAGTTAAACCGTGTAAGCACCGCTACTGATCGCTACCGCTATTCTCATCCTTTATTCAAGTGTGACACACTAAGCTATGCGTGGCGGACTACCCAAAGTAACTAAGGCTCTGTCCTGCTTTTCCCTGACCAGTCTGCCGTTGATTACAGGGATCAGCTGTGTATAACACAATTCTGTATATATCAGTACAGTATAAAACATATCTGTCGTCATTCTGTTATGGTTTCATTTCTGTCTGTCTGAGGCAAAGCAATGTTCCCTCTGGGATTAAAAAAAGTTTTTGGAATCTTGAATCAATCCAAATCTGTAGCACTTTAAGTGCTACTTGAAGAGAGCAGGGCAGTAGCTCTGGGGGACAGTGATGTACTGAATAGTAGCTAGGGCCTCAACATAATTTTTCATGTCTTAGTATCTGGTTAGGGTTGTAGGTTGGAGAATCAGGAAGGTAGTCTGACTTTCTTCCAAGTGTTATAAAGGTCACCTACCTAATGGAGTGTCATAATAAACAATGTTGTGATTGCAGTGAAATGGAGATGATCATACGTTGCTCTCACCAGGAGAGTGTATAGTGTAACTCATCAACACTATAGTCTGGCTCATACATATCAGACTGTTGTAATACACTGTAGAACTCCCTGTGTTCTGAATAATCTACAGCAGGACATTCGCCACTGAATATTAGTGCTGTATGTGTGTGTGCCATTGTTTGCAACAAACAATGGCGGACAGAACAGTTGTGCTCCAGCAGGCTGACTGCGCCGCCCTTTTCAGGCAGACCGCTGCTGGGGCATGTACAGAGAAAACCAGGAAGCAATAGTTTTAGTGTGTGAGTCTGTGGCAAAAAGTCCCCTGAGATATTTCAGGGGACTTTTGCAGCAGAATAAATGAAAGAGTTTGACAGCTGTCAATTAGTTTGAAGAAAGCTATACTATATAACTCTTTGTCTAATACTAAACATTTAGGACACATCTTTAAGCAAACCACAGAACCTCTCACCATAATGAAATTACTACACACTGTTTAATTCCTGCCCAACAACAACTAAGTCTAATGTCTTAGAAGGATGATATTCAGTTTCTTCTTTTAACTGCCTCTTGCTCACAGTATTTTACCCCAAAATGTGGAAAGGTGGATTTACAGTATGAATGGAACAAAGGTGCAGCTCTCCCCTGTTACCTGGACAAAACAGCATTGCGTGTTCATTTAGTCGTTGACGATCAAACCTCCCCGGACTTTCGCTGTGACATCATTACTACACAGAAACCACCTGAAACACCACACAAGTACACTGGTATTGGTGAGTCACAGAGGGTGTGTGTGTGTGTGTGTGTGTGTGTGTGTGTGCGATTCAAGATTTCCCATAAGCACATTTGGTTTCACTTTTAACAAGACAGTTTCTTAGGTGATTTTTAAGTTGCCAGAGTAGTGTGGGGAAGCACAGGTTGTCGCTGGGTTTAGTCCCACCACTGACTTTGAAATTCTGTCAGTTTTGTGTATTATTATTATTATTATTATTATTATTGTTGTTGTTATTAATAATAATAACAATATTTAAAACGTTATTGATCCTAGCAGTTAAGAAGAAGAACAAAGCCATTGTCACACTTGTTACAATGTCACAACAAAATAGACAAATGCAGTTAACCATGCAAATAACTAAACAGATTAAACAAACAAAATGACCTCCTGAAACAAACAAACACATTATGGCTGATTAGTCCATTAAAGTCACACAGGGGAAACTAAAGACAAACGCTTCTAACAAAATATATTTAGTCGATCAGTAAGTTAAAGGAATAACCAATTTAACCCAAAGCAACTACATTCACATGATAATTTAATACAACAAATGTCAAAAACTTAAACAAAACCTAAATTCTCCCCTTGAAAGTGGACAGTGACAGTGGTTCACTCCAATCAACCACTTCTATCTAATCTAAAAATAAATAAATCTTTTTCACACGGGAACATCCTTTACACAGACAGAAAGGACCACTGATCATCAGCAACTCTGCTCAGAAACAAATGTACTGTCACCCGTAAAAACAATAAAAATCTACTCTAAATGAAAGCAGTCTGTTCTTTTAATCATCAAATGATGTAATCTTGGATCTAATCCAACAGACCAAATAGAAATCAAAACTAAGTCCTTTACGTGTCACAATTATTACTACAACTAAGAGCTGTGGAAGAAACTCTCCTGAAACCATAGTGACAGGACATTTAGGACACTTTCTAATAATAGAAATAGATTAATCTGTAGTCACAGTCAAGAAGATTGTGACCTTTCAGATATAAACTAATGGGGCAGTTGAGAGTAGTTTCACCCTCTATCATCACACACACCCCTCCCTCACTGTCGATGACCCTATTTTTCCTCCAGAAAAAGTTTGTTTTACGTGTTTGGGAAAATGCTGAATATCCAACATATACTCCAAGCCAAAGCAGCTGCATACCACCACATGTCCTGTCTGGTCTGGAAGTGCTGCTTATCAGCAGAATAATCTCAAGATTAAATCAGGATTGTTTGGTTAACTGAAGCTTTGATATATGATCCAAACGAGATCTAGACCTAGAGCAGGAAAGTTCTGGGTCTATGAAGCCTGCATTTTCGTTACATGACTCCAGTTTCCATCCACAGTCAAAGGCATGCGGTAGGTTCATTGGACAATCCAGGAGTGATTGTCGATTTACAGCAGGGGGGGTCAAACCCTGGTCCCCGAGAGATACTGTCCTGCTGGTTTTCCAACTCTTCCTGCCTCATCTAATACTGATTACCTTGACCATGTATGTTTATCCAATCAGCTGCCAACTGACACACCCGATCAAGGTAATGAGCAGGGAGAGTTGGAAAACCAGCAGGACAGTAGCTCTCAAGGACCAGGGACCCCTGGTTTGCAGGATGTGTGGCAACAAAGAAAGTTCTTTATATACATTTAACTGGCATGAATTACAATTCATACTGTACCAGTGTGGGTCAGGCTGGGGCAGAGAGACTAATCAGTCAGTGTGACAGTATAAATTATAGTGATAGTTTAATCAGTGACTTTTTAGGCTATGTAATTGTTTTCTAAAACAGTGTTCCAGTATCACCCTCACAGATTATACTGGAAGAAACAAAAATAAAATCCTATTGAAGAAGATGTTTCTTTCCACATACGAACAAACCAAGAGCCCTGTACTCACTGCACAGCCTTCGACATCCAGGTATTCAACGGGGACTACAGTTTTTTTACTGGCTTCTCTTTGAACCACTAAAAATACAGTAATAAAAAACAGCACAACCTTAACACAACCACAAAACAACGGGCCATTACCAATGAATTACATAACGCTGTACATGGATCTCGTGAAGGCGCGCGCGAGTTTGGGCACTTCCTAGATCATTGTCGCCTGTATGATTTTACCAGGCCATACCGGTCACAATGAAGTTAATAAAACGACTCTTTCTGTTGTTTGGTGTTACGTGGCTACAGTTTGTCCAGGGAAAACTTTATTAATAGATGTAATTAAGTGCGGTCACTTTAGATCCCACCTACCCACCTACAGGAACATTACTAACTAAATACAATACATTCATGCGTATGTAGAAGAACCAAAGCCTGTCCGTTGTTTCCACAGCAAGGCTCACCTGTGTGGAGTATTCCGGTGCTCATGAAAGCCAGCAACAGGAAGGCAGCGGCATCCATCCTCCGGAAAAAGTTAGCTCTGAAGAAGCAAGTACTTCTGATGAACTTCTAGAATCATGGACTGACAACCCCGCTGTGTCTGGGAGAATGGAAAATCCAAAAATGTCAGAGGTGAGTGTGTGACCGAGGGAGAGCAGGTGACTTCGACGAATAGAGCTACGTCACGTAGCCAGACGAGGAGGAGCTAGCACGATGATAACGCCTCGGCGTCGCTTTGCTGCAGTGTTGTACTGCGGGATGGGGAAACGTCGTCGTAGTGTCACATTTGAGACAAACTATCATACTAAAACAACTGGACGAAACGCGGGGACAAAGCTGTTGTGTTTACGGAACTGCCGCGACCTACGGAAACAGCACAGACGCTCGGTCATTGGGTTACAACTACTACTTCTTTATTGATACTTAAACGCCTCTGCTTTTAACCACTGCTTCCGTTGGTAACCATCAAAATAAAAGCACGGGAAATATGTACTGCATGCAGGAGGACAACGTGAACGTTAACGTTCAACCCAACACATCACTAATGTGTCAGAGCCCATTTAACTATTATCCACCCTGAATCCACTGTCCCTGCGTGGGTTAAAGCAAGGCAGGCAAGATACCAGCTCTGCGGGTCGTAAACCGGTGGGTAAGGATTCACCTGTTAACTACCGCGCACATCTGGCTAAACCCACGTCTAGCTACAGCATTTTTCCACACATGATCTATATCAAACTTGAATCTAAACATCTTCGCGTTTACACGGACCACATCAACTAACAGTGGATTCCTTGCACGTACTGTATGTGTAACGGACTCTTAACTTTTCAGGTTACATGTGCATGACATCTGTGTCCTGTCAAAATGGCATCAACACCCTCTGCTGGTAACGCGCCAGCATAACGCCAACTGTGGAAGCCCTTTAACCATTTGATAGATAGTCTGAATTCACATTACAGACCCGCATTGTGTAGTAGTTTTGGATATCTGACTCTATACTAAATTCTGACCAGGCACGATTCGAATCTCCGTAATTCCTTTTTTCCCAGTCACAATTCCAATTACAGATTTAAATCTTAAATACATTTTTTAGATATCTACAAAGACAATGCAGATATCCTTTTTACAGACCTGTTTACAGACGCCACTTTAACATAAGCTATTCAATCGACTATGTGTAATTGTGTTTTAGATAGTATTCTGCCTAGTCAAAATTACATTGTGCCAGATATCCACAAATGTGTAGTACTGTAGTACTAGAACAAGTATTTTTTTTTTCTTGTGTGTCCAGACCGGCAGTTCAACAAGCAGCATGTATTAAGCTGAATGTCGTATGGTGATAGACAGTTTTGCATTTTCAAAAGGAGTATATACATGATATATGCTTTAAACAGCTGCTGTCACTGAGAGCAACCCGTGTGAATTCTGTGAAATCAACCGGTCAATCTGGAAACGCATTCATTGGTTCGGTCGCTTTAAGGTGTGTGAACTGGGGAGAAGACGGCAGCAGCGACTAAAGAGCGACTGAATAGAGTTGATGTCTTCCCCACTGACAGGCGCATTTATCTAATAATGCACATAGCTTGGCTGACAGTTCAGTTGAAAAACACACTGAATCTTTATCAAACCGTCCCTGAATAACATGCAGTTATTAACTGCAGTTTCTTCCTGGATTATCCATGATTATTATGGAAAAAAAAGCAAGTCATCGCCAGTCCAAATTGTGCAATTAATATTGTGTTTACAATAAAGGTAATAAATAATAATAATAGTATTTTCATTTTAAAATGCACTGCATATTTTAAACAAATGTCGAAGTGCTACAAATAAATTGGACTAGAAAGCTACGATAGATACATACGTTTAGTCTTGCAGAGTAAACGTATGTAGAACAAACTACTTGCTGCATTAATGAGTCTTAGACCTGCAGCTGATCACGTCGCCTGATGCTGCCCTGTCTCTCACAGAGCTTTGTCCCGGAGCTGAAGTATTTCTCACCTGCTGATCGAGTAGTAGTAACACATTAGCATGTCTATGCGCCTCTACGAAGTAGGGGGAGGGATGTGAAGTTTGCCTTTGCGACTGTGAGCAAACATGAGAAAAACAAAAGCTTGGTCGAACTCAGATCCAAGTCATCTGAATACGAAACACATCACATATCATTCGATCTCGTCTTTCATTCGAGCGGGGGTCTGGAGCTCTCTAAGACATTTTTCGATTAAAAATTAAAAGCAGAGGTTTTTTGTTTTTCGTTTTTCTCTAAACGAAAAAAACAGTTTTAAATCCAATTCCGTGTGTTTTTATTAAACATGTTTTTGCTCGGTTTATTGGGTTCTAAGGAGACGCTTTTATTCAAATCTGTTTGCCGCCCATAGCAAGAGAAACGAGAAGCCGGTGATGGTGGATAGATGGGCAAATGGGAACAGGAAGTTTTGAAACGTACACGGGGTAAATAAGTCACATCAGCCACTCATTCAGTTACAATGACAAGCACAGTCAAAACAAATTCTTGCTACATCTAGTGCGCCAATCCCCCGTTTCTCTCGTAGCCTGCATTCGCACATCCATTTATATGTGTATTGGTCACTCTCTGTCTGTCTGCTGATTTCTGGCGTCCAGATGGACTGCGCTCTACGTCCTTACTTGGCCATGCGCATTCAAATTATATTAATTAAACCGCGACTCATAATCAGGGAATTATGTGAAGCCAATATGTTGTATCAGATGTTAGAGCGGTGGGTGTGTATATATTTTAAGAGACGCCTTCTATTTAAAGACTCGAAAAAGCTGAGGAGAATGAAAACAAGAACGTGTTGCTGCTGTGGCGCTGCCTGTTTTAAACCACACAGAACAATTATAACTTTGCAGTGAACATAAAATATCTAAGCCATCAACAAGTTGCTGCCCTTTACACTCCCCACGTTTGAGCACACAACAGATACTTAATAGTAAAAACTTAATAGTAAAATAGGTCTGGTGTAATATATGTGTGTTACACGTAGAAATGAACAGTCTGACCTCAGTTACGCTGTAGTGCTTTGGAGGCTTCTAATCAACGCTGCGCCACCTGGTGGTTAAAACGAGACTAGCGTCCTGATTTTTTTCAGTCGGCTGCAGGAGTAAAGATCTTCAGTCAGCGACGTACTCGCTGCACCGTGGTGACGCGTTGGTACTGCAGTAAAAACCCTAGTCACTTTGAACTGCTACCACTGTAGTAATAAAATAGGTTTGGTGTAATTTATGTGTGTTACGGGCAGAAAGACATGTTTAAGGAATGTGTAAGTCTTAAGAGTTTGATGTCTCTACCAAATTAAAAGCTGAAGTAACGAGAGATCTCCAAAACAGTCATTCATCTTAACCACTGGAGGATATAGGAACTAACGGAGGATATAGAAATGGCACCGCAGAATGACTAGTCATGGATAATGTTTCAATTCAATTTGAGCAAACAACAATTACTTAATAGCAGGATTAAAAATCTTTAGTCAGCGCTGTAGCGCTTTAGTCACCCGCTGCACCGTGGCGATGCAACGGTACTGCAGTGAAAACGCTAGTCACTTTGAACTACTACCGTTGTAGGTAGTTCTAGGCTGCAGCAGCGTTGAGTAATATTTAAACTGATTCGTGGTAGCTTGTTTTTCTACAGAAACTGTGAGATGTATGAGTCTAATGTCTTAAACCACACCTGGCCTGGCTGAGTCGGAATCATTGAGAATATGTATTTAATTTTTGGCAGGACAATCATTTTTATGCTGGCAGTGGTCGGAGGTTGGCTTTTATTCATTCGTTTTAATAACTTATTGTAGTTTACTACAATCCATTTGTAGTGATTTCCTGCTTTTTTTGCATTTAAGGAGACGATAGCTGACTATAGTTTATGGATGGTGACATAATCAATTAAGGTTATCAATCTGTTCATATTGTTTGTTGACTGTCTACCTTTAATAAAGCTTGTTTGGTCAGAGTGAATTATAATGAATTATAATTAATTAATTAATTTTATATGGACACATATAATATATGGAGCGATTTTTTTATAATTTTCTAGCAAGGGCTTTACACACTATTTGCTTATAAAGGCTGAATTCATATTTGTGGGTATTAAATGCTGTTGTTTAACTTGCTGTTCAACTACCATTTTGTAAAAGCTGGGTGCCAGTATGGTATCATTTATTTCATGGGGATTGTGAGTAATGTTCCCTTTCTTATTAGTTATTGAATGAATCATTTGTTTCTCTTTATTATTTTTTAATTGGTTCCAAAAAATGTATCACATTTTTTAGCTTAGTCAAAGTTCTCCCAGCGTAACTGATCAATCTGAAACTGAGTTTTGCAATCAATTATATTATTTAATTTCAGCTTTAGATTCTTTAGGTCTTCTAGGACATCATTGGTTGGAGAGGCAGCATATCTAATCTCTAGAGATTTTATTTTTTGCTCTAATTCTAATTCAAGTACCATGTCCTTTTTTTCCTGTGCGATGAATATGAAATTTTTCTACCATGCATAACTGCCTTCTCAGTCTCCCAAAGAACACAGGGTGAGGTTCCTGGTGTATCGTTGATTTCTATAAAGGTTTTCCATTCTCTCCTGACATAACTGATGAAGTCTTGATCATTGAGTAATGATGTATTAAACCTCCAATTCCTGGTTGATGGTGTGGCTGTCTTAATCAACAAAATGGACATTGGTGCATAATCACTGATTGTGATAGAGTGAATATTGGTGTCAGAGACATCTTGTAAGACTGAGTTATTTACTAAAATATAATCTATGCCTGTCCAACTCTTGGTTAAATACTAACTACTAATACTAGTGAAGTCCCTTCCTACTACAAGTTTGGAACCAGAGTGAGCAGACAGTGATGTGAAGAAGCTGTAAAAGAAAGAGGGGTCGTCAACATTAGGACCATACACATTAGCTATGCAATATTCAATGTTTCCTATTAAGATATTAATGATTATATATCTCCCCTCTGGATCTACAATAGTATCATTATGAGTAAAGTTAATCTTTTTATTTATCAGGATGGCGACCCCTCTTTGTTTAGAATTGTAATCGGCTAAGTAAGCATGTGGGAACTCTGCTGATGCCAGAGTGTAATCTATAGTTTTGGGAATATGATTTACCTGTAGTAAAGCAATGTCTGCTTGTAGGGTTTTGAAGTCTGATTGCAAACCTATTTCACATCATGATTAGGTTCTGCTTTGCTGGACGCTGTCCTGCTGCCTACAGCTAATGCTGTTTGTAACTGTCCGACTTACATCATCAGTGACAACTTTCTGCCGACATGCTGCTGCAGACGCTGCTGCGAAGGTCGCTGCCCAACAACCCCTCCCTCTCCTGATCCTCATTCCCTCTCCTCGTTTCCTCTCTATCCTCTTCTTCCTCATCTCCCTGTGCTTTAAACATTTTCTACCTCACAGGAATGCAGACGAATGGTTACACCTGTAGCCATGGAGTCTGGTTTGGGCCTGATGACAAGCCGTGCCGCCCAAACACTTTTTCCCCACAATTCAGATTTCCCAACAGGTGAAAACAGGCGACAGGACCATTACACCATCCAACCAGGGCACTGGCGATCGTTAAGAAGTTCAGGAGGAAGCACTGGAACTCAAAACGGTGGCGAGGCCCCTTCCAGGTCCTTCTGACGACCAACACGGCTGTGAAGATCGCAGAAAGAGCGACTTGGATCCACTCCATCCAGGAAGTTCCCGGATCTAACAGACGACGACGAACAGACATCCACATCCCACCACTAACTAAAAGAACTGAGAAGGACGACCCTCGCTGTGCTCACACACGCACTGAGGCGAGGCTGCGTTGACCATTCAGCCAAAGGTGTGAGCCAAGCGCCGCCTGAAGCTGCACCGGTGAATCACACTATCAGACCATACATCTACACACACGCTCCTAAGAAAACACACACACGAGCAGCCTTGAGTTGCCGACGCTGGACGACGTGTAGACTCTTCACATCACGGGGAGTGACAGTGACTCAGACGACATTGGGAGGAAACCTGGCGGTGATAACGAATCCCAAGTGTCTCTGTGATCAGCTGATCACAACCTGAAGAACTCCAACGAACTGGGAATACATCGACACACAGGTTGGAAACAATCTAACGCTACTGTTCAACAGGAAGAAGCAGATTCTTACAAGACATCCATTGTAACCTTGTTTTGTTAAACTTCATTTTGTTACTTGGATTGTTGCCTTTATCATATGATGTTTCCTTGTAACTTTACACACTATTTTTGAATGAGAAAATTCACAACAACATCAACACTGAGTTTAAATATCCTAAAGTTGATTTGGTTTTTAATATGCTCACAATCACTTTAGTCACTGTTTCAATTAACTTTTATCCTTGAGATAACAGATGACAGAGGTTATGAGACAAAACGCATCTTCATTCTGGTTAAATCCCTGAATCTCCTATTCGCTCTAGACGCAAATGTATAATTAAAGATCCGAAAGCATTAAATCTATCTTAAGAATATATGAAACAGAACCCCATCGGAAACCTATGGCTATCATACATTAATTGTCTTTATTACATTACAATTGAATGGCTGTAGACACGTTGTTAGCAGAGAAAAGAGGTGTTTGTGTTATGTTTGGAGAAGCATGTTGTACTTACATCCTGAATAACACTGATTCTAATGGTATTGTGGTGAAGGCGGTGCACGGCCTTCAGAATCTCAGCGAACTCTGGTATAGATTCTTCCTCTTGGAATTGGCTAGACGAAATGTCTGGAAAATGGAAATCTGTTCTCATGTCCGCAGCTGTTTCCTTTATCATGGAGATGGCTGTGATTCTCTTGTTTGGTTGTTGCGTTATCCCACTGGTTAGAGGTCTCATCATGCGTGCGACCTCAGCAACACTCTCGTATCAAATGACACAATGCACTATGTTCAAAACCCCCAACTCTAATTCACGTAATGACTTTGACGATGGTCCTAGGCTATCTGATCACAAAATATAATATGATACAAATATGATAATGGGCTTATTTTCTTTACATGCCAATACAGAGGTTATTCTTGTATAACTACCCACCAAAAACAGCTCCCAACCTTTTGTCCCTAAGTTACTTGCATTTTATGTGAAGGTGTATTTTGAATCTTGATAAGTTAAAACCCTTATTGTTTCATTATTACAGAATGTGATGTTGACAATTTTTATTCTTTTAGTGTTTGATTAATGTGTAATCAAAAGGGGGGAGTGTTATGGGAAAAATTGTCTCTTCCTTATTTCTATGTCTCTTCCTTATTTCTATGCAGTTATTATATGATTTATGACTTATGTTCTGCAATTAATATCTTATGTTTTGTCTTACTGTATGCATTTGACATTTCACCTACATTGTTCAATGGTTGTCTCTGCCTGATAGACTCTCAACTCTAGCTCCCAAACCCAAGGTCAGGGAGTTGTGTCTCTGTCTGTTGAGACTCTGTGCTCCTTTCTCACAGATAGTTGGACGTCAGCGATGCAGGTGTGAGAATGTAAATATCTTCACACACACTGCGACAGGGAGGAGATGGTGCATGTAATTTGATTGGGTTAGAAAGACATTCCACCCTAGTCGGACAGAGAAGCTAAAAGGCAGAAGCAACTTGAGGATCGTGGGCTCTTTGCATCACACCTTCGTGGTGTGTGCACTGATCTCCCCAGCTGGTTTTTGGTTTGTTGATGTGCACGATCAACATCCATGCTTTTTATTTGCTTTCCCCTTTATTTTTATTTTCTTTATTATTTCAATAAATCGCACAAAAGGACAGCTCTCTCATCTGCTTCTTTATGGAAAATTTCCACGACAGTCACTTAATCTTTTCACCGTTGAACTTGCCAAAGTGTACTCTACTTTAACCCCGAATGTTTGAGTGCACTTGATCTTTAACACTGAAAGTCAAAGTATACCTACTCTTTGCCCGAGTGTCAAAGGTCAGCTGATCTTTAATCCTCCGTGTTAAAGGGCGATGTGATCATCAGAACGCCGCTATGTATGCAAATATATTATATATATGAGCCACCGGTGCTTTCTGTGTATCTTTCGTTAGGCCGTATCACCGGGGGCTTCGCATTCCTCAGCGTGTGTATTTGAGTTCACAGGCCTGTGGTGGCCTGGTATCAAGTCGGCCCTGTGTTGTTTTAGAAACAGCAGATTTTGAAACAAGGATCTTGCATTTGTAGTATTAGAGTATGCTGTTGGTGTACAACAACAACATCCGCAGCTTGCAAAGCATAAACACCTTGCATCGTTGATCTCGGTCTGCAGTCATACGGCATGTAGGCACGCGCACACACACACACACACACACACACACACACACACACACACACACACACACACACACACACACACACACACACACACAGAAACACACACACACACACACACATACACACACACACACATACACACACACACACACACACACACACACACACTGTAATAGGGGAAAAAATCATTCTCATTCAACTTATTCTGTATAGCAGCCGTGTGTTCTGTACTTGATTAGGCTCAGCATTAGCACACACACAGAACATTCTTAGACAAACAATCTCTCACTCTCTCAAGGTTCTGTCGCACATTACTGTAAGTGCCGACATTTAATGTTTGACTGACCGATTGTTTATGGTCCGCGTCTGCCTTTTACCCCCAGTCTCTAGCTCTTTTCTATATGATCCCTCAACAGACCCAATATCATAAAGCTAATACATCTCGTCTTTGAAACTTGGTGTCCCTTCCCTTCTGAAAGCATGGCACCCCCGGATGCAGGAGTGAGAATGTAAACATCTTCACCCTCAGTGCAATAAGGAGATTCCACCAGGCGCCGGGAGAATGGTTAAAAGCATGGTTAAAAAACACAGCGTTATAACACAAATTGGTACATGATTATACAAAATAACCCTTTAACCCGTTACACTGCAGGAGTGTTCGGAGGAGCCCTTCTTGGAAAAACAGTGTAGAGGGTGTTAGGACATCATGGAGGGCTAGGTTGATTTGTTATTCAAAACAAGAGGTGTGAGGGTGTCCCCAGGGGTCTTTCAGGAGTCACATACTCTGGATTTCTAGTATTATTTAAAGTGTATAGTGTCTAATATATAGCGTAATATGATGTTGATTATATGAGATATTGATTTAACTCGATACATCGCAGGATTATCCCGAGGAATCCTCCATGAAAAGACAACTTAAAAAGTGGAGAGGTATTAAGGAGGGATAGGGCCTTAGCAGGAGGGGGGTCGGGGTGCTGCGGTTGTAAAACCATTTGATCAGTTTCTTAGTGACTTTTATGGAGAAACCTGGTATAAATATAGACGGGGTTGAAGTGCCAGATCAACCCGAACCCAGGCCTTCACGCTAGATCTTCGTCAGATGTCGAAGCAGCGGTGTGATTCAAGGTAAAGCTCCGGCGGATTTCTTTGATTCTCCTGAAAATATGCGCTAACAAATTTTGTTCGCATCAGCTCCTGCATCTCACGCCACTCGCAGGGCTCGTCTGCCATAGAGCGCTAGACTCCGTAAGTATGACCTCTTTTGCAAAATCAACCATTATTAGACTGTAGAATGCTTTGAAAAAGTTTTCTTTTATGTCATCGTCAGATCGCCTTGCGCTACAGCGTCGCCAGAGCCAAGAATTCCAACTGCGTGAAGCATGATTTTATCGCTTTTATTCCGCCGGTTTTGTTGAAATAAACTCTGCTTTTTATTCACACAGTATCATATGAGGTGCTTCAGGAGGTGTCACCGGACCCGGAGATATTTACTGCCAGCTAGTGCATCGTCAATGCGCCGCCACCCGTCCCAGAGCCGCAGCAGAAGCAAGAAGAAGAAGAAGAACAACAACAACAACAACAACAACCGCAACAAGAACCGCGTGCGTCGTCCGGGGACTCCTCTTCCGAGGGGTCGCTTCAGTCTGCCATCCTCGCCATCATCCTCCTCTCAATCCTCAGGTAAGTTTCTTTTTTAAAAGAGAGTTGTTTGTACGGGCAGTAACTAACTCGAGACTGTTTTCAGATTGCTGATGAAAACTCTGATCTCAATGATTTACAAGCCGAATTAGGAGATATGTTAGCTTTGATATTCGGGGGCCAAAGAGTGTTTTGTGGTGTAAATATAACCACTGAGCATTTTGATGGGTTGGATAAATTGGTCAATGATTTGGTGGCGAGAGTCGGAAGTGTGTCTCCGGTCTACTTCCCGAATCGCGACTATGACTTTCCTAGCGGGGGTGACGAGTATGTTTCTGATTTTGACAGATTAGAACAGTCTGTAAACCGCTTCATTGGAAGACTGCAAAATCCTAGCCAGAGAAATAATGAACTGCGGAGACAATGACGATGCTCCGGAAGGAGCTCCGCCGAGCAAGGACGGCAACCCGGAAGCACCCCTCGACGGATTCCCGACGCACGACGCGGCGCAGAGGGAAAGCGGGCCCTCCAATGAAACCAGGATTGTAACCAGACACAACTTTGAATAAGACGATTTCTTAATATCGGGCAGATGGACGAGGTTGATTACGGACACTTTTACGGGACTGTTATGGGGAATGTTGCCGAGATGGTGCAGCAGGCTTTAAATCAGACTCAACAAGGCGACATTATCCAGCTCGAGCTCAGGGGGGACATGCTGCAATCATAGGCGGTAAAAGGCTGTTGGCAAAGACCCTAGACTGCGAAATTGTTCAAAAGAAGCATAGGTTTGTGTACATTGTCAACAATCAGAATAATCAGCTCTGTTTTGCCATCAACCTGGCGCATCTGCTCTATCCAGGAATCACAGACGCCGAGGCTGAAAGGACGGGGAGCGATCTTCAGCAACGGGCCGGTTTAACAGCGCAGACGCCGGTGTGTTTCACGGACGTTAAGAAGTTTGAAGAGCTTGTTTAGCGTCGGATTTTAATTTGAAGTGCCTCAGCACGTTTCACACTGCAAAGCAGCAGCCTGGTAAACCTTTATACATTTTTCATTACGGTCTGAAGAACGCCAGCGCTTTCATAGGAACGAGATATTTGTGCAGTCATTGCTACACCGGTTATGATGGGTTGCTGAATCATAAATGTGAGGGGCGTTGTAACGTGTGTCTTGATGCTGCGTGCGCGGCCACGCGTCCGGCAGCCGGTGGGGGCGTAGTGTGTGAATATTGCAGCCGTTGGTGTGCCTCGGACTTTTGTCTTCCAAAACACAGGGAGAAGGTGTGGCGCCCTGTGGCTCAGAAGCACGCAAGCATTTGTGACATGCACAAGAAATGTCACCGCTGCGGCCTCTTGTATTACGTCTCCCTGATTATAATACCAAAGCCGCACGAATGCCCAGACGTTAAATGCTGCATCTGTGGCGGGGTCATCTATGCACGGACGACAGAGACGCACCAGTGCTACATAGAAAGTCTGCCGACTCCTGAAACCACCACAGACGTTATTCCAAATAAGAAGTTGCTGTTTTATGATTTTAAGACGTATCCTGATGAAAATGGCACCCATGTGCCCTTTTATGTCTGCGTGATGAGGGGTAATCCTCCCCGCGGCCTGTTTTTCCCTGTGCTTCCTTACAGATCCGGCAAAGGGCGCCTAGTGTTTACTCTATGCAGAAGTTGTGCTGAGCTGAACCGTCAGGATGGCCCCTGTGACCACAGCGACGCGGAGCGCTCTCTGACAGGAGTCTGGCCTTCCCCCGAGATTCTGAAGGCTCTGGAGAAGGGTTACAGAGTAGCGGAGGTCATAGAAGTGTGGCATTTCAAAGAGCAGAGTACCTCTCTCTTTAAAGAATACATCTCAACCTTTCTCAAGGGGAAGCAGGAAGCCAGCGGCTATCCGGCGGTTGCTACGGATGCTGACAGCAGGCAAAAATACATTGATTACTATGCCAAAAATCAGGGGATCGTCTTAGATCCGGCAAATATTGTGTTAAACCCTGCTAAAAGACAAGTAGCAAAATTATGCCTAAACAGTTTTTGGGGGAAGCTGAGTCAGAGGTGTAATTTAGTTCAGACTGAAATAGTGGAAAGACCCGAATATTTTTTCAAGCTGTTGTTTTCAGGAGACAGGGAGGTAAAGTATTTTACTTTTCTAAACAACAAGGTGGCGTTGATTCAACACTGCAGCAGTGAGCGGGTCGTAGCTCGTCCCAATCGGTCAGCCTGAAGCAGCTTCAGAGGCGCGTTCTGTATTATGACACCGATAGCGCAATCTACTGTTCAAAACCCGGCGAAGCCCTCTGGGTAATTACCTGGGAGATTTGACGGATGAGCTAAAGTCTCACTTTATTAAGGAGTTTGTCCCCGCAGGACCTAAAAGCTACGGGTATCAGACGCGAGGAGGCAGAGTGATGGTTAAAGTCAAGGGCATCACACAGACAACAGAGTGTTGTAAGAGCATCAATTTTGACTCTGTTAAAAACCTGGTGGAGAACTATATTGGGCGAGAGCAGGATCCTGACGGCTCCTCAATACAACATTGCCCATGACAAAAAGACCTTTGATTTAAAAAACCTCTCGGTCGACAAGAAATTCAGAGTGGTGTTTGACAAGTGCCAGCTGCTTCCCGGAGGGTCCAGCGTCCCTTTTGGTTATTACTGCCATGCAGGAGGTGGGGGAGGGATTTGTCCCGGGGCTGAAAGCTCTGTTCTCCTGTCTTATAGCGGGCCCTAGTGGCGCGGGTAAAACGTTTTTTGTGAAAAAGTTTTTTCAAGACTGTGAACATTGTGTGGATATATACGTCTTTTCAACCCATGTACGAGGAATTGCAGAGGATGAATAAAGGAATAAAATTTGTGGAAGGACTGCCTGATTCTTTCAACGACAAGACACTGTTTCCGCGAGGGCAGAGTTATTTAATCATTTTAGACTATGTGTTTTTTTAAGCTCTGGAGCACCATTAAGTGGTTAAAATCTTTACCCAATACAGACATCATTGAAACATGTCCGTTATGTTTTTAACTCAATGTTTTTCAAAAGGGTAAACATGGGCGAACGCTAAATCTAAGCAGCACGCACATTATTTTATTTAAAAATCCCCGCGATACACTGCAAATGGCGACGCTGGCTTAGCAGATATTTCCGGGGCAGAAGGCGTATTTTATGGAAAGTTTTAAAGACGCCACCAGGCAGCCGCACGGGTATTTACTGGTTGACCTGACAGCCGGCTGCCCAGATGAGTTCAGGCTGAGGCGGGTGTGCTGCCACACGAGCGCGCCTGCGTCTATCTACCCAGAAGATAACGCCATGTCTGAGCGAATCAGACATAACCTGCCCCTCCTAAAAGTATTGGTTTCCAGCCCACCGAGGCAGCACCGAGCACTATTGGCCGCCTGCTGGCCCGATCTGGTTAAAACCATCTGCGAGCTAGCGTTTAACCTCCTCAAAGGCAACATCGCGCTGTCCAGCAATCAGTACAACAAGCTGAAACGACAGCGACGCAGCCTCAGAATCCTGGCCGATAAACGCACCACTCTAGCAAAAAAGAAAACGCTTATTCAAAAAGGTGGGTTTCTGTTTCCGCTGCTCACGGCCGCGCTACCGATCCTGGGTCAGCTGGTGAGCAGCCTGATACCGGCCACTCGCTAGGTGGTTTCACGCTCTGCAGCTAGATGGCCTCCAGAAAAATGTATCTGGTCTCCCAGCAACAGCTGAACCGGCTTCACAACGCTGGAGGGGGCGGCGGTGCCATCAGAGACAGGGCAGAGGGCGACTTGGACGAGCAAATGAGAGTTGTTTTAGAGCAGAAAAATTTAGTCCCCGACGAAAAGATTAAAAAATACACTCTCCTGTTACATGGCTACCTTAATTTGTAAAAGCAAAAGAGGGCCGCCTCTCGCAAGATTGTGCTGTCTATGGCAAAGGAGGCGGAGCCAGCCGACGTTGACGCGGGATCCTCTTGCGAGAAACCCCCTGATAAAATTGTGCAGGATGTTGTGACGGGCGTTAACCCTTGTTTTCAAAAGAAGGCAGGCTACATTCTGAAAAAGTTGGCGGCTTCCGGAGGTCCAGGGAGCTGGAACGACTCGTGAGAGTTTGTCTTCAACGACAAGCCCGTGAAGGGCTCGCACATTATGGATCTGACTAGACATTTAAGCTCCACGCACAAAGGTTCTGACAAGCCGGCGGGGTGGGACTCTTTTCTGGAAACCCTGTCCATAGTAAACATACCGCTATTCAGCATTCCTAACAAACACGCCAGGGAGCTCCTGCACGAGTATAAGCACGGGGGCGTCCCGCCCCCTAGCGTAAAGAGCAGCTCACCGCCCGCCACTGAGGGGCCGACAGAAGAAGAAGAAGGAATAAGAAGAAGAATAGAATGAAGGGCGACTCTGTTATCGCCTAAATGGCTTAATTTGTCATAATAATAAAAAACCAACGCTGTTTAAGTTTAACTAATGATTTTTATTGAACAGAATTTTTTCATCTCTTATATTTCTTATATGAAAAAAACACATCACAAGAGAAAAACAACTATAGACTAAGGTTATAACATTTCGAAAACATTTTTAAAGAGCAGACCCGCATGCAGTCGGATGAGGCCACGCAGGATTTTACACACTTTTGATAAGCTTTCACAAAATCAGCGACCATAGAGTCATTCTCGGACACGTTATTCCCGTACAAATTCAATACATTCTGACAGGATAAACCTGTGGCCCTGTGGAACAGGAAGTACACACCATGCTCCACAGACGATGGATAACGGGTGCTGCAGCTGTCTATTGTGATAATAAACGGCTTTAGAGTCCTTCTCCAGAAATTGTAAAATAGTTTGAGGGTAGTAGGGGCAGTCCGGCGCTAGCCCATAGCTGTCAAAGAACGCGGCATCTCCGCTCTCTTCAAGAAACAGCGCGAGCCAATGCTCTCTGGGAAGGTGCCGCGGGTGGGTGTTCACTATAATATAGGAGGGTCTCAAACACCTGCAGCGACGGCTCATCAGAGGCCCACACTCCTTGGAACATGTCGCCCAGTAGGGGCGCATAATGTTTTCCAGTTGAACGCTGTTCATCCCCTCTAATAATAATCGACTAAAACGTTCCTTTTTGAATCAATCTTGAGAATGGAATCATAACAGGCGTAGACAACCAGCGTAGTTGTCTGCGCTAGAGCCGTTCTAAAGACCGGAGGCAGAGCTCCGCCCTCCTCCTCCGGGGCCACGTTGAACGCGTAAAGCGTATAACCTTGCTCATAATCTCTTCTATTAAAACGCAGGGGCTGGTCTTTCAGGTGACGCCCGGTAGTGGTGATTAAGCTGTAATACTCTCTGATAGAGGAGCCGTGCTCAAAATCAGGCTGCAGCGCTTTTCCCGGAATCTGTCTGCCGTCTCTGCATAAGGCTAAAAACTCCAGGTTGGCATGAATAAACCTGAAAGGGTTCATAGATCTCCGTACCATAAAAGCCTTGTGGTTAACCAGCCCTAAACCACATATTTCGGTAGAGTGCCCAGAAAAAGATTTTCCTGCATGCATATTCTGGAATTGACCGGAATGGAAAATGTTTTATCATTGACGCGGGAGAGCGGGTACAAAGCGTTGCCCTTGGTCAGTGCGGATGAGTGTCCTATGCGCACAGCGGGGGACACACTCACTTTCTTTACAAACAGAGAAGCGCCCAGCACATGCAGCTTAAAATCAGCGTTTGCCGCTTGCACCAGGCAAAAGGCATTGCTAGCTCTTGTGAGTTTTTAACTCTTAAATTTAAGAGGAACCTCTCGCAGAAAAAGACATCCACATGTAGGGGGCCCGGGAGATGGAATTCGCGCGACTTAGCGCTGAACCTGTTCCTCGCAACAAAGCCGCTGTTTGGCCCGTTATTCACCACGTGAGAGTCCATGGCACCTGCCGTGTCCTGATAAAACAGGCCGGCGCTGAACTGACTTTTCAGAGATTCTGGAGAGTAATTCAGCAAAGCCTCAATCAGGGATCTGTACGCGTGAGTGGCGCTTGACTGGGAGATCACCCGATCCCCCAGAGTCACGTCGCATTGGCTGAATATTGTACTCAGAGGGTAGTTGATGATGCCCACATCCGCGCCCGCCGCTAAATCTCCACATATTGTTTGTCCTCTATGCTCAGTTGTGAAAACAGACAGGAAAACAAATCCAACTCTCACATGACACATTCCGACCACTTCTCGTGTAACAGGGCCATGCTGATTAGAAAATATCCCCACTCCTTACAGAAGACCTCCGCTTTTTATGCCCGCCCGGGATGACTGATTTTTTATTATGAGCGGGTCTTCTTTTGGAGACTCCCAGTAGACGCTGCCCCGGGGGGCATTTCCTGGTTCTACGGGCTAAAACCAAACCAACTTTGCTCATGAAGTCGGTGGCTATGTTTCTAGTTGCCGCTGCTAGATGGGGCTTGGCCACGCTAAATCCCCTTTTTACCAGAGGCATTACAAAATGAAATGTCTGGAAAACATTGAGTCTATGCCTCTACTGTACTGCGCGGGGGTGCCGGCAAAGCCTGAAAGACCGGACCCCACCTGATTGTCATAATAGCTGACAGATCTATACGGGTCCGTGTTATAACTCCGGCGCATTATGTTTTTACAGGCCTAAAGTGCAGCGTGAGTATCGTCTTGCCTTACGCAAATTTGACGGGATTGTTTTGATCGTTTTTAATCTCCACGTAGACGTTCTCTATATGATGCTTGGACAGCGGCAGGTAATGAGGAGGATTAAACGTCTTTGTGATGATGTCTTGTATTGACCCTCGACTGTCACGCAGCGCAGGAGAGGAGCGAAAAAGTCACCAACCACCTGGTGCCTCACTATAGCCGAATAACAGTATAAATGGTAAAATCTGCACTTTAAATCAGCCGGATGGGGCGAGAGCTGTACTCCAGGCCCCGTAGAAATCCTTGCGTCCTTCTCAACACCCAGCACGTAGCACACAAGCTCAGGAAACTGGAGTTTATAGCGCCCACTGCCGTTCCACGCAAAGTTATGCGTGTGTGTTTCATACCCTAGATCAACGTCTGTTGGAGAAATACTGCATTTAATCATTGAAACATTGTTGGAATTTATTTTGCTGATCTGCTCAAGCCTTGTCAGCTGTGCTATAGCCTTGAAGTTTTCTCCCTTCTGCTCTGCAAGAAATAGGGAGTACCAGTGTGTAGCATCCTTATCTGATGAGCCCAATGCTTGCTTTGTGCAGAGAATATTTCCTACGTACTGTGTGACTATGCACCTCCCAGAATGCAATACATATTATGAGCTGAATCCCTGTCTTCTCTTCAGTGAGAGGAAGTTGCCTTTGCTGTAAACTGCTCACTCCTTGCAAGTAAAATCCTGAAGAAGGTCTCAACTGATTGTGTCTGCTTTATTTAAGATTTACAAAGGGAACTAACAATTTCCCTAACATAATTGGGGGCTCGTCCGGGATCCCAAGATCCTCGCTTTGCCGGGACATCGAGTCGGCGACTGATGTCTGTGCACAGCCAGGTTTGGAACCTGCAGAAAATCCTGGGAGGTGAATTCCTGCCCAGGTCAGACGTCGGCTGGTGGTCCGACGAGGCGAGGTGACGGGATCCTGAACCAGGGCCAGGACACAGATCAGGCGAGTATGAAAAGAGTAAATCCTAAGGTATCTTAAATTCCGTGAGTGGCTCACGAGGTAAAAGAAGACTGGGTCTTCAGAAAAGTTCCGTGACGAGGTCACGAGGTAAAAGAGGACAGGGTCCTCGTAAAATAGATTAATGATAGTTTGTCTGATTGAAGCAGCGGCAGAGTGGAAACCTGACGGTGTCAACGTAAACTCTGTGATCAGCTGGAGTAAATCAGACTATATAAATAAGTGTTATTGTTTGTCGGTCTCTAAGTGAATTTTAACTTCTTAGAGGAAGTCTCAGAGACTTTTTGTGTTGTGTGTCTGATTCAGATCAAAATTGAGAGGTTGGTTTACTGAGACAGCTGTGTCCGCATTAAACTAGTTCCTGTAGAAGCTTGGCACAGTCGATGATCTCTGTGAACGCTGTGACTGATCGTTGATCTCAATCCTCGTAGTGAAGCAAATTAAAGAACACTAAGGGTGAAAACCTTGAAGGTGATTCCAAATACATGTCTAAAAGACATTCTCAGTCGACTATAATAATATATACATAACTTACCATAGTGGAAAAAGATATTTGGATTTGATGGAAATTTAAAAAAGTAGAATTGTGTTAAAAATTTGATGGATGAAATAACTGTGATAACTGAAACAGTTAAAAGAACGAGATGGGGAATATAATAAAGGGACCAGTTAAAAACTCATGCTATATGCACAACAAGATTTTGAATTCAAAATAAACACTAAAGTGGTGTAAAACTATAGAATAAATTAAGTGAAGACATAAATATTAATGGAATGGAAAAATATATAATAGATATAATTTAATAATTGTTTTATATTAATATAAAAAATAACCTTTAATACAATAATAATATAATTGATGTGCTTAAATATAAATATAAAGGCATGCGTCAATTAAAACATAGGAAAGAACAAGCTCATTGATTAATTAGATGGAACGTTGTGGAAGTGGTGCACGAATATTAACATTCTGTTATAATTCCTTATTGTTAAAATACTTTGTGATGTATGAAACTAACAGTCCATGTTCAGATATTGAATACAAATCAATGAAATGAAGCAAAAGCAACAATGTTTGCTGTAGACAGTGAAGGATGCTATTGGCACTGACTTATGTGTAAGACTGCATGATTACCCACAAATTACCCTAACCATAAAAAGGAAAACCTGCACATGAGGTTGTTAACAGAGTTTATGATTGGAATCCAAAATAAAAGTGTTAACACAGCTCAATAACGGTGTGGAAGATAATAGCTCCGAACTGGACAACCCAGACTGTGCCCACAGCCCACCTGAGAGGAAATCAAAAATCAGCAACAGCGTGCTTTAAGTTTAGCAGAGAGACGCTGCCCATACTGCACGGCTGAGGCCACAGACCAGCTGACTGTCCGCAGAATGATTCTGCTGGAGCAAAGTGATGGGCGAGAGGCCGATGGGGTTCCAGTACCAGTGTAGATAACACTGAGGAGGGAGGTGAATGCACTGACACACTTCACAATGAAGATACACGCAGACGCACTCACTGATGATGTCACAGCTAACAGCAATGAAGAATGCTTGCTATGCTTAGACTCAGAAATGCTCACAGCTAACTGCAATGAAGAATGCTTGCAACGCATTATTAGTAATGCCTTTTGTAGCATCCCAGTTTTCCCAGGTTCATAATTTTGGTTTGCGCTTACTTACAAAGGTCAGCAATGCACGTACACCAGGCAACAATAAGGTTATTGTAAAAGCCCGACTAGTTTCTCAGTGTATGCCAGCAAATCTTGCTAAATTTACACCCCCACACGGTAGTCAGATATTACTGTACGCAGATGATGTTCTGGTAGCGTCACAGACTGAAGAAGAATGCAGGAAAGATACTGTAGCACTTCTTTCATTTCGGCCAGAGAACAGTCACAGGGTCAGTAAAAACAAACTGCAACTGTTGAAGAAAGAACTTAAATATTTAGAACAAAGTGGACAAATATTGACCAAAATAGAGTTTTTAAAAGTAGAGAACCTAGACCAGATTTACAGGACAACCCAATACCTGGTTCTGTATTTGTCTTTGTGGATGGACCAAGCACAAAGTCTAAAACTAGAAAAACGCAGAGTGGCTGTGTGGTTCTGACTGATAGTGAGACCTTGAAAGCAGAACCGCTTCCCCCACACTACAGAACACAAGCAGCAGGAATAATTGCACTGACTGAGACATGCCGACTCAGGTCAGATAGTTACCATCTATACTGATAGCAGATACGCACAATGAACTATTCATATATTTACCAGTCAATGGGAAAAAAGAGGCATGATGACATCAACGGGAAAGACTATAATGAAGGTGATTTAATGAAAAATTTGTTAAAAGCGGTACAACTACCAGCAAAAATAGCCATTTGATGCACTGCACTCTCAAAAGTGAGAAAAAAAAATGGACTCAAAGGACAAACTGCAGAAAAGTTATTACTATGTTTGACAAGGGGAACCTGTCCTACCAACATCCCTCTATAAAGGAGCAGCAATATTGAGACGTGGGCCTTGCCATGTCTCAACGGGGGGGATGGTATGGATAATAAACAAATACTATACTGCTTATGCATTTACAAATTATTCTAAAAAATGTTGTTCCCGATGCATCACTTGCTCTACATATAACCCTCAAGGAATTATTCGACAAACAAGAAGAACATTCCCTATAGCAGAATATCCATTTCATTATTTGCATATTGGATTTTTGTAAAATTAACTAGCTGTCAATGTAAAAAGTAGTGTTTGACAATTATTAACCTTTTTTTCCAAATGGATAGATCCACTAGCTGTAGCAAAACTCTAGTATGATATAATACGATTTGGGATACTAGATCGAATTTGTAGTGAAAACGGACCACACAGATTTTTCCTACCTGCTGCTATCAGACTATATAACCAGAACTGTTAACTTCCTATTGCTACATTAACTCACCTACTGCATCAGTGATTTATGTAATAATCTCCTCTGTGCAACATTTGTGCAAATCAGTACAATATTTAAATTTATACAGCCCTTCCAATTCCTTCCATATGTCAAAGGTGTTAAAACATCACAAGAAATGTTTTTCTGAAAATGCTTTTCAAGATGTGCCTTGTCCACAGGAGGGACCACTGCAGGCTGGTGACTGCGTGTTCACCAGAGTCAGAAAGCGCAAGAACTGGACCACACCCCGGTGGGAAGGCCCGTATAGAGTGACGCTGACAACACCTACAGCCTGCAAAGTCGAAGGCATCTCCCAGTGGATACACAACACACACTGCAAAAGACAACAGGTACAGGCAACCGAGTAGTATTATCTGTGAGAAAAAACCCAACTGAGGGAGGGGAAAAGTCTGCCTACAAAGGGGGTCAGCAGCATTTAGAGCACTGGTCGTCTCAACGGCAGCGAAGAAACCAGCGGTACCTTCTCTCACTTAGGGGGACATTCTCATAAGGAGATACTATGAGGGGACACTGTCCAGCCACGGGAGTTGTACTAACTGCCCTTGTACTGTTGATTGATGCTAGGCCACTCCCCGACCTCATCAAGGATGAGGAGAGACCTACTGACCAGTATCACACTAATTTGTGGTATTGTTAAATGAAGACAGAGCACTCTTAACTTTACTGGTTCAGTGTGTCACTTATTATGATGGTCCTGATTTCATGGGGACCCTCCCACAGTCTGATATCAACTATGTTTGTAGGCACACAATCTATGTGCATCTTCCACCCAATTGGGTAGGTTGGTGTGCCCCTGTTTATGTTTCAGATGGCTCCTACGTGATAACACCACAGCAGACGACTTCCAAGGGACAGCTACAGAAGCGAGAGATTGATCTGAAGGAAAGTGATCGGATCTGGGGATCAGACGTTCCCATGGACAAGAAGCTCTGGACTACAGGCCAGAAAGTGGCACTATCCCTATTTCCATGGGTGGGGGTAGGAAAAATCATGCTAAGAGTTGAAACCATAAATTACCGCATGACCCTGTTCTTCAATGTCACGGTAACGGCCCTTGCCAGTATAGATCGTCGTCTCACCGCCGTAACACTCCGTGAGTTACAGGACCGCCTGGTGTTAGATCTGCTCACTGCAAGCCAAGGTGGAGTGTGTGCAATAGTGGGCCCCAAGTGCTGCACATACATTCCAGGAGACGACCAAGACGCAAAGGTCACCCAACAGGCACTCTGTGACCTACAGCACATATCCAATGTGCAGGCGGCTGATGTAGTGAAAGACAAATCCTGGTTTGGTTGGTTTAGGTCTGGCACATGGACTGACATTATGATAAAGATTTTTGGACCGATTCTACTGATTCTTTTGGTTCTGATGCTGATTGTGTTGTGCGTAATTCCCTGTTTGAGGGCCATGATCATCAGGCTGGTGAATCAAGGCCTTCTCAGGGTGTGCGCAGTCATGCACTCTCAACAAATACACTATACACCTTTAAAGCTTGATAACTGTAAAGTGAACCTCCACGATGTCGACGTAATGGACGCTAAGCTGTAAATATTGTGCTTCTGTGCTTTTGACCCTACCTCCGATGTTCTAACATTTATTCCATGTTTTATGATGACTGCACTCAAAATCAAAAGACGTTGTGCTGTTCTGATGTATGCATGATTGTTTAATGAATGTTTCAATGTTAAACAGGAGGGAAATGTTGGAGAAATACTGCATTTAATCATTGAAACATTGTTGGAATTTATTTTGCTGATCTGCTCAAGCCTTGTCAGCTGTGCTATAGCCTTGAAGTTTTCTCCCTTCTGCTCTGCAAGAAATAGGGAGTACCGGTGTGTAGCATCCTTATCTGATGAGCCCAATGCTTGCTTTGTGCAGAGAATATTTCCTACGTACTGTGTGACTATGCACCTCCCAGAATGCAATACATATTATGAGCTGAATCCCTGTCTTCTCTTCAGTGAGAGGAAGTTGCCTTTGCTGTAAACTGCTCACTCCTTGCAAGTAAAATCCTGAAGAAGGTCTCAACTGATTGTGTCTGCTTTATTTAAGATTTACAAAGGGAACTAACAATTTCCCTAACAACGTCCATTTTAAGTTTTTTAAACCTGTTGTTTAGCTTCCCCATAAGACTCTCTCTAACGTAGGACCCATATCCAAAATACTCTCGATTCACCTCTTTTGCCTCGGCGGTGGGGTGCTCCGGGTTCTCTGGGGGTTCAAACAGGGTCGTATCCATCCAGTTTTTTTTTTTTTTCTGTCCAGCAGTTTAGCAAGCAGCATATATTACGATGAATGCCATATTGTGATGGACAGCTTTGCTTTAACAAGAAGAGTATATATAGAATATATATAGGGGTGCAACCAGCTGCTGAAACCAAGCAAATCTGTGAAGTAAACAATCGGAGCAAAAAATAAAAAATAAAAAAAATAAATAAGAAGCAGGGATGTACCTTAGGCTAACACATTCATAACTAAACATTTTTTGTACTGTGGTTTACCTTGGAGATTAATACTAATACCAAAAATAGTGCTAAGGTATGTGCACATACTAATACAAACATATACATACAATATACATACATGTGCATTATTATACATATGCCATACTACTTAATAAAAGTCATGACATACAACACCACAAATTCCATATTCACACATTATTCATATTGGTAGTGATAAGTATCAATAATACTTACAGTTGGATTTGGAAAGTGTCCCACTACAAGGTTAGTAAGGCTGTAGCTTAACATTATTCACCCAAAGGGTGAGGCAGACGTTGGTGCATGAACAATGCCACTTGTGGAATCAGGGTGATGTGAGGGGCTCGGCCACTACGCCCATCCAGCAAGCAGAGGAAGGAATCCCAGCAGCCAGGGAGCCCACACACTTTCAGTTCCAGGAGGGCAGGTGTTGCGACCCAAGCCGCCCACACAGAGCCCCCCAGGCAGAGCTGCAGCAGCCACAGAGACAGCACCCGAGGCCAGAGTGGGCCACCTGGGGTCAACGCTGTCCGCCCCATGAGAACCAGGGGCAAACACTCCCCCTGGCGGGAGGGTCGGCCTGAAAGAGTAGAGCCCGAGGACCCACGGTCCGTATGGAGCCCACCAGGAGATGCCCCCGCGCCCAGAGTGGGGCCCGCCCCCAGTCCACCACCCCCACACGAGCGGAGCGGGGCCTACCCCATCGGCCCGACCTCATCCCCTGGCGCCACCGCGGCCTGCAGCACAAGGCCAGCAATTGGTGGGGGTCAGCAGAAAAGAGACCACCCAGGCAGACGATCATCGTACCCCGGGCGAAAAACCGGACCCCCCACACTTCAACCGCACCACACGCATACCAATTCACACAAACACAGACGCATACACCCACCCACATGTGCAACACACATCATCACATCAACACATACAAACACCATAGACTCTCTCACAACAAACTAGTCAATCATACGTGAACCAATGCACTCTCCATTCGCACCCACACCATTCGCTTGATCACATTCGTGGGGAGGGTAGGTCTCCGGCCTGCTGTCCATGTGGCCCCAGGTAGGTACGGCAGCTCCTCCCGAGCCCCGACCAACCCCCCCTACCCGGGGGAGGCAGAGGGCAGCAGAAAAAGGTACCCCAGAACCCTGAAACCCAGCTTGGACGTGAGTGTGTGGAACTAAAGTGCACTGAAGGTGGGTGACACCTCCAGGAGCACAACCGCTGGCTGACGGTGTGTCCCCCGGACAGTGCCCCCCCTCGCCCTAAATGTCTTTTTGCATTTAAAACTGGGTGGTGATCTCTCCACCAGGGCCAGTGGCCGACGCCACAACTGACCTCAGCCCCAGGCCCCAGTGAAGGAGCCCACCCCCAGCCCTAAATGTATGTGTATGTGGCTAAGTATGAGGAACTTGGGAGATACCCAATTCTCCGAGGGGTCCAGCAGACAGAGCCATCAATGGGAAGGCTCTGTCTACTGGCCCCCCCGGAAGGAGCCCCCAGATTCCTGGACAAGTGTGTATGACTAATGCAATTAAAACTGCAGAGCATCCCACTTGGAAGGGACGGAACCACTTCCCAGTAGCACCGGTCCCTCCATCAGCAGGACACCCCTTGCAGACCTAAGTGGATGAATGCGGAGAAATGTAGTTGGGAAGCAGAGCACCAGGGTCCGCAGAGCCAGGTTCCCGACTGGCTCTTCTACCTATCCCACCACCCCCCACAACCCTCAGCCAGGAAGGGACAGCCGAGACCCAGGGACCGCAGTACTACTGCCCAGGCGCCACACGCAGCACAGCCAGAGCCATCTTCACCCTTCTTTCACACTTACCCATTCTCTCGCTCAAGTATGCCCATGCTCGCCCCGTATAGTGTGACACTCAAACCCACACACATACTCTGCGGTTGTGCATAGAGGGCCAGCCTCCGCCCAGGGCCCAATGAAGGTTCTAGCCTGAGTAGTCCGCCAACCCCCCCGCAACAGGCCCGAGCAGTTACCAGAGGGCGTCGGACCGCTAGGGCAGGCAGCGCCCCACCCGAGCAGGGGCAGCGCTTCAGGGGAGAGACACCCCTCCGGGCACAGGCAGGCACCCCCAGAGGGAGTCCCCCGGACGCAGGTCACCCAGGTCTCCACCCCCAGGTCCGCCCCCGCACACCGGCAGGGAGGCCCGCCTCCGGCTCCCCGGAGACAGGCACACGCCAACCCTCAAAATGGTCCCACTCCGGCACAGGGCCGCCGGTCTCAGCAGCCACCACACCCCCGCCGCAGGGGACCCATGCGGCCAGCCCAGAATCCACCAACCCGTTGTCCTAGTTCCTTAGGCAGGCAGGCACCCCCAACCACTAGTCACCCCACCACCACTGTGCCAGACATGACACAGTACGCGAGCCCCACGCATCCTTACCTGGAAATGGAATCAATCAGAGTATAGTTTTGGTCATTGATTTGATGAAGCAGACAATGTGTCTAAGGTGGTATAATCTAACAAGCTGTTCAGGTATTGAGTAATGCTTAATTTTTTTTTAGTTTACCAGTTCATGAGGAGGATTTTCTTTGCGACACAGAGGGCAGAAAGAAGTGTGTGTGATGAGTTTGTCTCTAGATCAAGCCCACTTAGATCTCCTAGAAGACAAAGTGCAGGGGCTGCTGGGATTGGACAGCTTAACTGGGTTGACAGGTGTTCACATACTCTTTGCCAAAATTGCTGCACAGGTGAGCATGACCAGAATGCATGTAGGAATCTATCTGCTGTGTTATCTGTACAGTGAGGGCAAATATTTGAGTTTGTGAGACCCATTTGGAACATCCTTTGTCCTGTATAGTGAGTTCTATGAAGAATTTTGTATTGTATTAGTTGTAAATTTGTATTTTTTGTCATTCTGAATAAATTAGAACATATGTTATTCCAGAACGTGTAATTAGTGGTGATATTGAGATCAGCTTCCCATTTAGAGATCGGAAGGCTCACTGTCTGGTCTACATTGGAAATTAAGATATAGATTTTGGATACTGTCCTTTTCCCTGATATATGAATAAATCGCTCTATTACTGGTGGTGGTTGCATGTGGATGGCAGTATTCTTACTTTTTGCATTAAGTATTGACTTTAGTTGTTGGTATTCTAAGAAATTGGCACTAGTGATTTCATAGTGGGACACTAGTTCTTCAAAAGAGGTAAACTTGTCTCTTGTGAAAACGTGTTTCAGATGTGTTATCCCTTTGATATGCCAAGTTGGAAAGTGTATTGCCTTTTTGTTTTGTTTGATGTCTGGATTGTTCCAGAGAGGTGTGTTTTGGCAAAGAGTAAGCGAAGACCCATTAATTAAGAAACTCCCACCAGGCTTGCAGAGATGCTTTTATGCTAATGTTCTGGTAACAACTATGATGTTTGATTTTGGTGCTGATAAAGGGCAGATCTGCTACTTTAATATTTCCACAAAATGTTTGTTCAATGTCTATCCAGGAGGAGTCCTTTTTTTTCTTGTGTGATGAATATGAAATAATTCCATCCAGTTAAAATAGGCGAGGCTGTGAGGTATTGTCGTCCATGTATGCATGTATGACAGGTCTGTCAGAGCAACTTACCAAGCTCCTTTTAAAGCTATATGCAGCGATCAGCGTGAAATACTGAGGGCGTGTTGTCCGGGAACTAACAAAACCAGAAAGACAGTGGCGTTCCAACAAAATAAATGTAAACTGCATTGCATGGAAGGACAGTCTAATACAATATAAAAAAGCACTTTGTGCTGCTAGAAAAACATATTATTCCTCCCGAATTGAGGTAAACAAAAACAACCCCAGGTTTCTTTTCAGCACTGTAGCCAGGCTGACAAAGAGTCATAGCTGTATTGAGTCTACTATCCCCTTAAATCTCAGCAGCAATGACTTTATGAACTACTACTAATAAAATTATCACCATTATAAAAAACATTCAGCAGCGACTTCTTCCAAATGACAGAAAGCACTGTCTAGATCCATCAACTTTAAATATACCAAATCCTCTGTCTTTCTACTTCCGCCTCTCAAGGAGTGCAGACATGTTTTCTCTCTGCTCCCACTCTGCTTTTGCTTGCAGTGTCCTTGTCCTGTCTTTTTCTGAGCACCCTGATCTGCTATTCTGGAATAACATTTTTGAACATGGAGCTAATCAACTAGTCACTCAGCGCATTGGACAAAATGTTCTCACAAAGAAAAGAATCTCCGGGAGAACCACTCTGCCCCTTAGAACTTTTGCCTCCGGCTACGTGCGGGACGGATGGAGGGACTGATTAATAACATCTCAGCCCGTTCGGATGCCCGGATTGCAGGACTGACTAATAAGATCTCAGCCTGTTCATGGGAAGACAAGAGACAGACGGATAACATCTGCAGACAGACTAAACACTTGGTTACTATAGTGACAGCCTTGTCTGACAGGCTTGAGGAGATGTCACGGGTGACCCATGGTCCCACAAGAGGCAATGAAGCCCTGAGTTCTGACCGATTGGAGTATTGATCTAGACAAATTAGTCATGGATTGTTAAAATGTATTAGAATTGGCTGTGTATTACTCCGTCCCTTCTCCCTCACCCCTCCCTTCCCGGGTCCAATCTAGCTCACCAGCTGTGTCTCTATCTATCCTCTTCCCCTGTTGTGACTCCCCTCAAGGACAACTGTTGGACTGACCTGTAAACATCTTGGTCGGCCTCGGTCATGCTTCTAAAAACAACACTTCACTACACTGATTCAGATGCACCCCCCCACCTCCCCACCTTACAGTCTCACTGTCTGCTCTCCGACCTTATCTATCTGTCCTGATGAACCCAAGAAAAAATTCCAGCAAGGTTTCCACTTGTTCTGTGTGCCACTGTATGTGCGTGTGCTTCCACTGTCGGACTAGCGCCGGTCAAGCTGGCTGCTGATGGGAATTTCCCAGCTGTGGGACTAAAAAAAGCATTCTATTCTATTCTATTTTTACCTAGACAGCTCCTTCCCCATAACTCATATGGAGTTAACCTCAATAATCAACTCTTCCAAGTCGTCCACTTGTCTTTTAGATCCAATCCCAACCAGATTACTCAAAGAAGTTCTACCTTTAATCAGCTCGTCTATATTAAATCAAATCAACCAATCTTTACATTTAGGCTATGTACCACAGGCTTTTAAGATGGCTGTAGTCAAACCTCTATTGAAAAAAACAACCCTGGACCACCTGAGTGGGAATAACCTGTACGAAGATTTTCAGTCAGGATTTAGAAAACATCATAGCACAGAAACAGCTCTGGTTAGAGTCACTAATGATCTTCTATTAGCTTCGGACAATGGTCTAGTTTCTGTCCTTGTCCTGTTAGATCTTAGTACTGCATTTAATACAATTGATCATAACATTTTATTACAGACACTAGAGCATAGAATCGGGATTAAAAGGAACAGCATTGGGATGGTTTAAATCCTATTTGTTGAACAGATTCCAGTTTGTTCATGTTAATGAGAAATTCTTCACATGCACAAGAATTAGCTATGCAGTACCACAGGGTTCTGTGCTTGATCCAATTTTTTTTAGCCTATACATATCTCCTCTAGGTGAGATTATTAGAAAGCATTCTATTAATTTTCATTGTTACGCAGATGATACTCAGCTTTATATGTCCTTGGAACCAAATGAAACAGATCAATTAGTCAAAATTCAGGGTTGTTTAAAAGACATCAAATCCTGGATGTCCCAAAACTTCTTTCAACTAAATTCAGATAAAACTGAAATTTTTATTGTTGGGCCTAAAAATTTAAGAGAGACACTTTTGAGTCAGATAGCCACCCTGGAAAAGGCAGAAGGAGCGCGATGCTGTGAGAGAACGTGAGACTCTGCGAGAACAGCACGAGAAATTCAACAAGGCGGCGCGACACCGGCAGTAAAGAACAGCGCGACAAACTATCCGCCAATTTAAATAAATAAATAACTACCTCAGTTTACGGAAAACAATCAACCATCTTACTATTCTGGATAACACCCAAGAAAGTTTCGAGTACATTGACGAGCGCTTCGAGCGTCTGGTAATGGGGAAAAAGGACACGGCTCCAAACAAGAGGTCCCATCCGTCTGACTCACCTGAGTCACCTGGAGCTAGCTCGGCGGACAAAAACATCACGGACATCCTGGAGTCCATAGAGAAAAAAATATCAAGCTTCAACGCGCGTCTGGCACTAGTGGAACTCCTCCACAAAGAGTTTATGGCCCTCCACGACTCCCTGGAATTTAGCCAGCAGCAGGTGATTTCTCTCGCCACCGAGAACGAGGCCCTGAAGGGAATGGTGCAGTCTCTAACGGAGAATGTTGCTCAGCTAGCGGCCAAAAATAAAAAAATAAAAGAAGGCATCATTGATCTGCAGGCCCACAGCATGAGGGACAACCTGGTGTTCTCGGGGATTCCAGAACAGGCGGAGGAAAATGCGGAAACCACAGTTAAAAACCTCCTTAAACAAAAGATGAAGATTCCAGTGGAAGTTGTCGACAAGATGGCGTTTCACCGTTCCCACCGACTCGGAGGAAGACGACCGGATGGCCAGCGCCCTCGACCCATCGTTGCCAAGTTTCATGACTTTAAGCAGAAGGAACTGGTTAAGAGCCGGGGCAGACAGCTGAAGGGAACCGACTACAGCGTCAATGACCAGTTCCCCAAGGAGATACTCGACCGCCGCCGCCGACTGTTCCCCATCCGTAAAAAGTTCATTGCAGAAGACTGCAGGGCTGTCATCAGTATCAACAAACTGTATGTCAACGGAGAGCTCTACCTTGACCGGGAAGCAACTCCGTGGCTCTACTAGCAGGTGATATGTAACAACAATGGTTTAATATAAAAGGTTGGTTAAAAAAATAATAGATGCAATGCAACTAAGTGTTATAACTTTACATCCAGTATTCAAACTCGTTCTCTCGCAGATGTTTTATATAAATGTTTATTGTCATTCTAATGTCACTCACTTACTCACTTTGCAAAGCGCTCATCATGCTTAATCACTCACTTTCCTTTCACTTTAATTTTCCTTCCCTTTACTCTTTTTCCTTCACCTACTTTCACTCCACACTGAGTACATCCTTCTTTTCTCTATTCCTCTCCCACGTAGTCAGCCAGCTATGTAGCCCTCCAGCAGCCACACAAACATCTACTGCACAGGGGAAACACGTGCACATACATAGATAACACACAACTCAGAATACACAGGTACTTAAGGTTAGCCACACACCTAAAGCCTGTCACACTACATATACACAAGACTAGTGATCCACAGCAGTCAGGTAAGATATGACACCACTGAAGATTGTCACTTCAAATGTACGTGGAATCAATAAGAAGGAGAAACGATTTAAAATATTTGATCATTTGAAAACCCTACAAGCAGACATTTTCTTTACTACAGGAGATATTCTCAAAATTATAGATTACACTCTGGCATCAACAGAGTCCCGACATGCTTACTTAGCCGGTTACAATTCTAAACAAAGAGGGGTCGCCATCCTAATAAATAAAAAGATTAACTTTACTCATAACGATACCATTGTAGATCCAGATATATAATCATTAATATCTTGATAGGAAACATTGAATATTGCATAGCTAATGTGTATGGTCCTAATGTTGACAACCCCTCTTTTTTTCACAGCTTCTTCACATCACTGTCTGCTCACTCTGGTTCCAAACTTATAGTAGGAGGGGACTTTAATTTAGTATTCAACCCAGAGTTGGACAGGCTAAGCAAAGCTAGACTGTGCAAAGAGGCCCCTGAGACGGTCCAGCACATAACTGCAGGGTGTAAGATGCTGGCAGGGAAAGCATACATGGAACGCCATAACCAAGTGGCTGGCATAGTATACAGGAACATCTGTGCAGAGTATGGACTGGAAACCCCAAGGTCAAAGTGGGAAACACCTCCCAAGGTGGTAGAGAATGAGCGAGCCAAGATCCTGTGGGACTTCCAGATACAGACAGACAGAATGGTAATGGCGAACCAACCAGACATTGTGGTGGTGGACAAAGAACAGAGGAAAGCCGTAGTGGTGGATGTGGCAATACCAAGCGATGGCAACATCAGGAAAAAGGAACATGAGAAACTAGAGAAATACCAAGGGCTCAGAGAAGAACTGGAGAAGGCTTGGAAGGTGAAGGCCACAGTGGTGCCTGTGGTGATTGGAGCACTGGGGGCAGTGACCCCCAAACTGGAGGAGTGGCTACAACAGATCCCTGGAATAACATCCGACATCTCAGTCCAGAAAAGTGCAGTCCTAGGAACAGCAAGGATACTGCGCAGAACCCTCAAGCTCCCTGGCCTCTGGTAGAGGACCCGAGCTTGGAAAGTGGATGAGACCACCCGCGTGGGGTGAGAAGGGAGTTATTTTTTTTAATTTTTTTTTTATATAGAGTATCATCTGCATAACAATGAAAATTAAGAGAATGCTTTCTAATAATCTCACCTAGAGGAGACATGTATAGGCTAAACAGAAATGGACCAAGCACTTACAGAGGCAGCCGGTAAAAGTGTCTACCCCCACCGTGCTGGGTGGCCGAGTGGTTAAGTTGGATGGCTATAAAGTTTTTTGTCCGGGGTTCGAGTCTGAGTGGAAGCGGTTTTTCAATTTTATTTATTGGAAAAACAGCGTCTCATCATCATCATGTGATCACAAGATGAGAACGTTGTATTACCATGAACCGCTGGTCGCGTTATAGTATTTAGTATAGTTATGAACGTAAGAAAGTTATGGCAAATTATGGCAGTTTAAAACCGAAAATAAGCTGAACGGTGCGCCCTCCCGCGTGCAGCGTTCGATTTGTGGCAGACAAGCTACTGTAACCCTGATTTCTCGCTGTTGGTACGGGCTACAATTTTCTTTACGTGGTATTCTTCTTTAATGCGCCACACAGCAAGACAGTACAGCACATGTACACTTTTTTCTTTACGCCGCTCTTACCCAACAAGTGTCACTTTTTTCCTGTCCCCCGTCAACAAGGGCAGGTAGGAACTAATCTTAATTACAAATAAAATCACAGTAGCTGAAATGTTAATTACAAATAAAATCACAGTAGCTGAAATGCCACGTTTCCCAAGCATAAAATTAAAAAGTTAAAAAAGGAATACTAACTACTGTAAGGTTACACTACTACAATTTAAAAAAGTGAATAAGGATGATCTAGACCAGAGGTCTGCCACCGGTAAAACCCACGTTTTCAATGAAAAAACAAATACTGGAAGCTGCGGAGGGCGGCAATATTATATTATTTGAGAACAACACAAATGAAGACATAAGTCGGGGCTCAGGGGTTTAACATTTTATATTTTATTGACAGAAGATCATAGCAATTAACAGCATATCTATTCAGTCCTCGTCCTCTTTATATGGAATACGAGCAACGATCAAACGTAAGCGTCATATTACGCCTTGTAAAACCATTAAAACTGTTCAGATCGTTAACAGATGATAAAACAGTGTCAAAGCATTGACAAGGACAGCTAACTCGCTTTTCCCTGCTTCAAACAGCTGCTGTAACTGAGAGCAACCCGTGCGGCATCACCGGTTGATCTGGAAACGTATTCATTGGTTTGGACGTTGTTCTGCCCGCTTTCATGTAGACACAAAACTCGTCAAAGCAAAAGAGCTCAGTGCAGCATTTGCAAAAAAATTTATATGGTACAGGTGAAAGGGACACTAACAACCCAATGCAGCCGAGGCTGTAGCAGCAGAGAAACGCAGATCTTTGTCCTGTGTGTTTCCCCTTCCCCCAGTGTCCCCGCTCTGGGACGTGGATGGCCCCGCCCACTTTCATTCACCAGAAGGACATGAAAGAGGGAATAACGAAATAAACAGCTGGTTAACTTCGTAAGAACACCTTGTAGTAGGAACTGGTATATTTAGAAAACGCAGTAGTCCTAGTGTTAAGGTGTGTGAACTGGGGAGGAGACGGCAGCATCGACTGAAGAGCGACTGAATAGAGTTGATGTCCCCGCTGACAGGCGCATTCATTTGATAATGCACGTACCTTGGC